>NC_086100.1:21678626-21989226 GCF_963921235.1 Mobula hypostoma
TTTAATTGTAAACATTATGGAAACATGTTATTTTAACCAATTTGATTACCAGCTAAATTAGATGACAATGCAATACCATCAGATTTCTGAATGGACAATGAACCATAAGCATTATTACCTCATTCGTTTTACTTTATTTTTGTACTACTTATTTAATTTTTTTGACCAAGATTCAAGATTGCTTAGTGTCTTTTCCAGTACACAAGTGTAAAGGAGATCAATTGCAGCACAAAGGAACAAAATAAGATAAAGAACTCAATAATAAAAAAGCACAATAAATATTAATACATAAGATAGCTTTTATATGTATTGCTTATTGTAATTTACAGTATTATGATATATTACACTGCACTGCTGCCAGAAAGCAACAGATTTCATACAACACATATCAGTGATAGTAAACCTGACTCTGATTCTGAAAGTGTATGCCATGGTACAAGTAGTTTTACTGAGAATTTTGTTGACCGACTGCTGCTTGACCCATAATTGCAGCAAAGTCCCTGGTTAGCCTTGTTTATGGGATTTCTGATTCACAGACCTCCATCACAGTCAAAGTGACAGAAGGACAAAACTCCCAGGCAAATGCATGATAAGTTGATTAAAAAAGTCCTAATCTGGAAATAAAGATCGAAAAAAGTAAATGCTAACACCATGCATTTTCTACTTTTCTATGGCAGGGTGCCAAATACAAAGAATACCTTCAGATCGTTTTACCTTAATTGGTTAATTATTTTAGAGCTTGGGTTAAGTCAAAAGGAGTTATGCATGAAGTTATATTTTAACACATGGTAATATAGGCTAAAATATTGAACCTAATTCTTAGGGAAATTATTCTTTAGTATTTAAATGTTAACAAAACTGCAAATGTGCATTTATAGGAAATTGTCAGATAATAATCAGTTCATAAAATAGTACTTTCCAGCCAATGCATTTCTCAGTAATGTGGCTCCTCAGTGGTTTATTGAACAACACTGTAGGGTTTGCCACTTGTCTTCAAAATTTATCCCTAGAGACTGTAATGCAATACAGTATGACAAAAATATAATAAAATCTGCAGATAGAAAAAGAGATTTATTTATTTAGTTTTTATGTTGGGAAGGTAACCCAGTGGGCCAAAGGTTTGCCAGTTACACATTCTTGACCTAGAAGGTCACAGCTTATAAATATCTATTACTGACAAAGCATACCATCTCCATTCTCTGAATAAAGATATACTTCACATATCATGGGTTAAATGATGCAATTTAAAGGGAGAAATACAGACAAAATTTTAATTGCTGTACATTTAACTGGGAAGTGATACTTAATATACCTGGGACCAAGGGGAGAGTTCATTGTAATACATCTCTTTTATTGAGATAAAATACACAACTTAGTCATAAGTGAGAAGTTTCCTTTCCTTAAAAATTGACTGTATGAGAAGAGCCACTTCAATCAATTATTATGCTCAAGGTACTCAAAAAGCTGAAAGACCTAAAAGTACATAAGCCACCCGGACCAGATGAACTACGCCCTAGGACTCTGAAAGAGGTAGCATAAGAGATTACAGTGGCCTTAGAAATGATCTTTCAAAAATCATTGCCAGATGACTGGAAAATTGCAAATGTCACTCCACTCTTTAAGAAAGGAGGAAGGCAGCAGAAAGGAAATTATAGACCAGTTAGCCTGACCTCAGTGGTTGGGAAGATGTTAGAGTCAATTGTTAAGGATGAGGTGATGGAGTACTTGGTGACACAGGACAAGACAGGACAAAGTCAGCATGTTTTCCTTCAGGGAAAATCCTGCCTGACAAACCTGTTGGAATTCTTTGTGTAGATTACAAGTAGGATAGATAAAGGGGATGCATTGGATGTTGCATACGTATTTGGACTTTCAGAAGG
The DNA here is from genome assembly GCF_963921235.1 of Mobula hypostoma. NCBI lineage: Eukaryota > Metazoa > Chordata > Chondrichthyes > Myliobatiformes > Myliobatidae > Mobula > Mobula hypostoma. The sequence continues at coordinate 21,680,507 of NC_086100.1, forward strand.
CCTTTGAGGCTGCTTACCAAGTTAAGAGCCCATGGCATTACAGGAAAGTTACTAACATGGTGAGAGCATTGGCTGATTGGTAGGAGGCAGTGAGTGGTAATAAAAGGATGTTTTTCTGGTTGGCTGCCAGTGTTCCACAGGGGTCAGTGTTGGGACCACTTCTTTTCATGCTGTACATAAATGATTTAGATGATGGAATAGATGGCTTTGTTGCCAAGTTTGCAAATGATATGAAGATTGGTGGAGGGGCAGGTAGTGTTGAGGGAACAGGTATGATGCAGAAGGACTTAGACAGATTAGGAGAATGGGCAAGAATGTGGCAATACAATGTTGGAAAATTGAAGTGCAATGTTTGAAAATGCATTGTCACGCACTTTGGTGGTAGAAATAAATGTGTGGACTCTTTTCTAAATGGGGAGAAAATCCAAAGCTCTGAGACGCAATGGGACTTGGGAAGCCTTGTACAGAACACCCTAAAGATTAACTTGCAGACTGAGTCGGTGGTGAGGAAGGCAAATGCCATGTTAGCATTCATTTCAAGAGGTCTAGAATACAAGAGCAAGGATGTGATGCTGAGGCTTTATAAGGCACTGGTGAGGCCTCACCTTGAGTATTGTAAACAGTTTTGGGCCCCTCATCCTAGAAAAGATGTGCTGGCATTGGAGAGGGTCCAGAGGAGGTTCACAAGGATGATTCCAGGAATGAAAGGTTTATCATACAAGGAACATTTGACAGCTCTGGGACTGTACTAGCTGGAATTGAGAACGATGAAGGGGGTGGGGGGGTGATCTCATTGAAACCTTTTGAATGTTGAAAGACCTAGACATAGTAGATGTAGAAAGGATGTTTCCCATGGTGGGAGAGTCAGAGCCTCAGGATAGAGGGGCGCCCTCTCAAAACAGAGATGTGGAGAAATTTCCTTTGCCTAAGTGTGGTGAATTTGTGGAATTTGTTGCCACATGCAGTTGTGGACGCCAGGTCGTTGGGTGTATTTAAGGCAGAGTTTGATAGTTTCTCGACTGGACATGGCATCAAAGGTTACGGGGAAAAGGCCGGGAGCTGGGTTTGAGGAGGAGAGAAAAAAAGGATCATCCATGATTGAATAGCAGAGCAGACTTGATGGGCCAGATGGCCTAATTCTGCTCCTATATCTTATGGTCTTATAAGAATCAGTTATGTTTAGAAAGGCTCTAAACATAAACCAGGAGATAAGAAGCTGGTGAGTCAGCATCAGTTATGGGTAAGTTATTGGAACGTATTCTAAGGGACCAGATATATAAGCAGTTGGATAGACATGGACTGATGAAGGATAGTCAGCATGGCTTCATAATGGTAGATCATGTCAAACCAATCTTATAGAATTTTTCAAGGAAGTTACCAGGAAAGTGGATGTTGTCTACATGGACTTTAACAAGGCATTTGACAAGGTTGCGCATGGGAGATTGGTCAAGAAGATTCAGTCGCTCAGCATTCAAGATGAGATAGTAAATTGGATTAGAGATTGGCTTTGTGGGAGAAGCCAGAGAGTAGTAGTCGGTGGTTGCCTCTCTGGAGCCCTGTGACTGGTGGAGTGCTGTAGGGATTGGTGCAGGGTTTGTTGTTATTTGTCATCTACTGTATCTACGAGCTCGATGATAATCTGGTTACCTGGATCAGCAAATTTACAGATGACACCAACGTTTGGGGTGTAGTGGACAGTGAGAAAGGCTATCCTGGCTTACAAAGGAATCTGCATCAGCTGAAAAAATGAGCTAACAGACGGCAGATGGAATTTTATGCAGACAAGTGCAAGATGTTGCACTCAGGAAGGACCAACCAGAGTAGATCTTAAACAGCGAATGTTTGAGCTCTAGGAAGTGTTGTAGGAATCTAGGAATACAGGCTCATAATTTATTGTAAGTGTTGTCATGGATAGATAGGGTCAGAAAGAAAGCTTTTGGCACATTGTCCTTTATACAGTAAATCAAAGTATTGAGTACAGGAGATAGGATGTTGTGTTGAAGTTGTATAAGACATTAGTGAGGCTTAATTTGGTGTATAGTATGCAGCTTTGGTCACCAACCTGCAGAAAAAATGTAAATAAGGTTGAACGAGTACAGAGAAAATATACAAGGATGTTGCTGGGTCTGAAGGACCTGAGTTATAAGGAAGGATTGAACAGGTTAGGACTTTATTCCTTAGAACGTAGAAGATTGAGAGGAGATTTGATGGAGGTATATGAAATAGGGTAAATGCAAACAGGCTTTTTCTACTGAGGTTGGGTGGGACTACAACCAGAGATCATGGTTTAAGTGTGAAAGTTTAAAGGGAACATGAGGGGAAACTTCATTCACTCAGAGGGTCATGAGAGTGTGGAATGAGCTGCCAGCACAGGTGGTGCATGCAAGCTTGATTTCAACGTTTAAGAGAAGTTTGGATAGGTACATGAATGGTAGGGGTATGGGGGTTATGTTCCTAGTGCAGGTCGATGGGAGAAGGCAGTTTATATGGTTTTAGCATGGACTAGATGGGCTGAAGTGTCTGCTTCTGATCTGTGCTTTTCTATGTTTCTACGACTATCATATTAGCCAGAAATGCGACCATGTTTTTCAAAGGTGAATGAAAGATAGGAACTACAGCTTTCATTACAACATATAAAATTGGGAACATACAATTTCACCACATGAAATTAACTTAAAATACTCCAAAAGTACTGAAACAGATAAACTGACACGCTAAAAGCATGAAAGCTACATTAACATTGGAAACTTTTCACAGTTTAAGTACTATGACAGAAATAGGATTGTCGCTGCCAGAGTCCAGCAACATTTTACACAACATTCTACTTGAAGGTTGAAATGAGTTTTACTCATGGGATTCCGTAAAACTTCTGCTGAATATGTACATGACAGAAAATAACATTCTTTTACAAAGAAAATAGCAGTTTGTTCTCTGTTGCATAGATAATAATCCCTAAGCTTTAAATGTAAAAAAGCAAACTAGGATTAATAATTCAGCCCAATAACCTCACATCAGAATACCATAGATAGGTGGTCCTCCTTCAGTTACAGATAGAAAGGATGTGCTATAGAGGTGATTTTCACTCAAAGATAACAGGCCACTTGCTTCAGATAGGATCACCACCAGGTTTAGTGGTAAAATGTGCATAAGTGATTACTTCTTGGTGCACAATATGCTGCAGAAAAGTGTTTATTTCTGATCCACCTAAGCCTCTGACGTAGCTACAAAGGCAGGCTTTATACCACAGTTGTCTCCAATATAACCTGAACAAGTACCCATATGGGAAGAATGCCTTTAATTTTCCAAGGTTGGTTAATTTATACAATTCTAGCTACATAAGACATTCCACTGAAGCCAGCTTAATAAAGAAGATGCTAAATCTCTTCAACAAATCTAATTTAAAGGGATAGGAACATATAGTTGAAGTCAGAAGTTTACGTACACCTTAGCCAAATGCATTTAAACTCAGTTTTTCACAATTCCTGACATTTAATCCTAGAAAACATTCCCTGTCCTAGGTCAGTTAGGATCACTACTTTACTTCAAGAATGTGAAATGTCAGAATAATAGTAGAGAGAATGATTTATTTCAGCTTTTATTTCTTTCATCACTTTCCCAGTGGGTCAGAAGTTTACATACACTTCGTTAGTATTTGGTAGCATTGCCTTTAAATTGTTTAACTTGGGTCAAACGTTTTGGGTAGCCTTCCACAAGCTTCTCACAGTAAGTTGCTGGAATTTTGTTCCATTCCTCCAGACGGAACTGGTGTAACTGAGTCAGGTTTGTAGGCCTCCTTGCTCGCACATGCTTTTTCAGTTCTGCCCACAAATTTTCTATTGAATTGAGGTCAGAAAATGATATCAAGTCTGGTTCATCCTTGGGAGCAATTTCCAAACGCCTGAAGGTACCACGTTCATCTGTACAAACAATAGTACACAAGTATAAACACCATGGGACCACGCAGCCGTCATACCGCTCAGGAAGGAGACGCATTCTGTCTCCTGAGATGAATGTATTTTGGCGCGAAAAGTGTAAATCAATCCCAGAACAACAGCAAAGGACCTTGTGAAGATGCTGGAGGAAATAGGTAGACAAGTGTCTATATCCACAGTAAAACGAGTCCTATATCGACATAACCTGAAAGGCTGCTCAGCAAGGAAGAAGCCACTGCTCCAAAACCGCCACAAAAAAAAGCCAGACTACAGTTTGCAAGTGCACATGGGGACTAAGATCTTTCTTTTTGGAGAAATGTCCTCTGGTCTTATGAAACAAAAATTGAACTGTTTGGCCATAATGACCATCGTTATATTTGGAGGAGAAAGGGTGAGGCTTGCAAGCCAAAGAACACCATCTCAACCGTGAAGCATGGGGGTGGCAGCATCATATTGTGGGGGTGCTTTGCTGCAGGAGGGGCTGGTGCTCTTCACAAGATAGATGGCATCATGAAGAAGGAAAATTATGTGGATATATTGAAGCAACATCTCAAGGCATCAGTCAGGAAGTTAAAGCTCGGTCGCAAATGGGTCTTCCAAATGGACAATGACCCCAAGCATACCTCCAAAGTTGTGACAAAATTGCTTAAAGACAACAAAGTCAAGGTACTGGAGTGGCCATCACAGAGCCCTGACCTCAATCCAATAGAAAATTTGTGGGCAGAACTGAAAAAACGTGTGCGAGCAAGGAGGCCTACAAACCTGACTCAGTTACACCAGCTCTCTCTGGCGGAATGGAACAAAATTCCAGTACGTTACTGTGAGAAGCTTGTGGAAGGCTACCCAAAACATTTGACCAAAGTTAAACAATTTAAAGGCAATGCTTCCAAATACTAACAAAGTGTATGTAAGCTTCTGACTACTGTGGAAAATGTGGGATAATTGCTGTGGGAGAAATGTCACAGATGTAATATCTGCCAAAGTGATGTAATGGTAAAATAGAGTGATCGTGTCACAGAGCACTACAGAACAGAAAAGACCCTTTGGCCCGTTTTGCCTATCCAAACGGTTGTTCTGTCTAGTCCCATTGACCTGCACCGGGACCATAGTCCTCCATACCCTTTTTATCCATGTACCTCTCCAAATTTCTCTTAAATGTTGAAATCAAACCCATATTGACCATTTCCATAGCACTCATACCACCCTCTGAGTGAAAAACCCCCTCAGGTTTTCCTTAAATATTTCACCTTTCTAGCCCACCCAGCCTCAGTGGAAAAAAGCTGTTTGCATTTATCCTATCTATGCCCCTCATAATTTTCTATACCTACATGTTAGAAAAAGTGGGAAATGAAAGAGTAGGCATAGAATCAATTTTGTTGATATCTAACAGAATAGTCATAAAGTCAAAGAATTATGCAGCACAAAAACATGGCTCACCACAACCATGTCAGTATTTTTTACTTGTGTTGCATTTCAGTGTTGTGCCATTTCAAGTACTGTCCACTATAAATGTCCCTTAGTATTTTTTGATAGTATTTGATTCCACCAGCTCCTCAGGCAGGAGTGAGATAGAAACTCAAAAGTGACAATCAGAAGCTCAGGGTTGCCCTTGCTATCTGGTAGGATGTGTCCTACAAAGCAATCTTCCAATCTTTCTCTCATGCAGTGAAGTACACACTGTGAGCACCAAATGGAATACACTAAACTGAAAGAAGTTCAGGTTAACCTGTTTTATCTGTAGATGTATCTGGGTCCTGAGATGATTGAAAGGAGCTGGGTATTGTGAATCTCCTTTGCATGGAACTGTGCTATGAGAAAGGAAGAATTTATTGGAGATGGAAGAGTGGACCAGAGAATCATAAAGTCTCTTTGGAATTCTGAAACAGGGATGGGAAAGGAGGAAGCTATTTCCGAGGTTTTGTCATCAAAACAGGGAATGGTAAATTTAAAGGTAAGGTCTATCCCACCAGTCTTGATTGTGGAGAGGAAGTAGAAGTGGCTATGTGAAGTTAGGTTACTTTAAGGCTAGAGGTTGTGGACAGAAGATTTCCAGCTAAAGCAAGTAAGTGACTGTCTCGAAAACAATGGCTTGATGTTTTTGAGGAGGATCATTGTCCAGAGGGGGGGGATGTCAAAATGTGTGTTGAAATATAGTAATTGTCCTCCAGAAGATCATTTATCAATCCACAACAACACCACACTTGTCGGTAACTTTGCTGATGATTCTGATGATCCTTAGTTACTTGAAGTGCAGTAAATTTAAAAGAGGGTAGCCTAGAGTGAGTAGGGGGAGTGGGAACTGATTTATTTAATGCCTGATCTACTGCTTCCATCTCACCTACTAATCATTGGCTGAAATATTGGATGGGGAATTGCAAAGCTGAAGGAGTGATTAGATCCTGGAAAGTTGTTGCATCATTGTTAATTGATATCCAGGTGGATCACATGCAGTGTCTATCGTTGTGCAGCTAGTCTAAATTCTGTCATGTCAAGGATTCTTTTCTGCTTACCTCTCTAATCTCCTTAAGCCCCACTAATATCTACACTGCATCTGGGTTTCCATTATTTTCTTTGTCCTCCCTTTGCCCTACCATTGGTGGCTGACATAGGATTCATTGCCTATCATTAGTCAGAAGAAGATAGTGATTAGCTGCTTTTTTAAACAACCAGAAGAAGTTTGATGCAACAGGACAGCTTGCACAGCCACATTAGAAAATAACAAATAGACATCTTCAAAGAGCGATGACTCAAACAGAAGGGATCCATCATTAAGCACCCGGGACATGCCTTGTTCTCAGGAAGGAGGTACAGGAACCTGAAGGCTCACTCAACAACTCAGAAATAATGTTTTTCCCCCTCAGCCATCAGATTTCTGAATAGACATTGAACCCATGAACTTTGTTGTGTGTTGCTTGAATTTCCAGCATCTGCAGAATTCCTCGTGTTTGCGTTTTTAAACTCTACTTCATTATTTTTTGCACTTTTTAAATTTAGTTTTTATATATATACACACACACACACACTGTAATTCACTTTCTTTTATTATAATGTGTTGAATTATACTACTGCTGCAAAGACAACAAATTTCGTGACCTATGCCAATGATATTAAACCTGATAGTGATCCTGAGCTATGGATAATAATCACATTTAAAACAGATAGGATTAAAGACAACAGATTTTCTTCACAAGTGGACAACAGAAATTCTTTGAAATCTGATGCATTCTTGATACATTTATGATCTCAATGAAGTATAATTCCAACTTTTTAAAGCTGAATTAAATTGCCTGATCAGATTTTGACAAAACTAGAAACTAGATTATCTCGTGGTGTGCTTTGAAGTGCTTAGCAATTGTACATTGTTTTTATGAGGAAGTCACAACATAACAGTTAAACTCTGTAAGTATTAACGTGAAATTTAATTTGTATTTTTGCAGTAGAAGTTCATAAGTATTCAATGTTTTAATAATTATGTTTCAAAACCTCTGACTGCTACTGCATTTCCAGGACTGATAAGGTTGTGAATTCAATTAAGGGAACTCATGCTGTCACACACAGAAACAGACCAGTGATAATCTCTGCTTTTTAAATACAGAAACTATCATTAAGATGATCTTGTTTGGTAGCAATCTGAACAAAATATTATTGTTAATAAATTAGCATTCATTTTTAATATACATGTCTGAAAATATTAATAAAGGTTTTTGCTTTCTTTCAATCCAAAAAGATCGATAGTTCTAGAATTCAAGTACAGTGGATTCCAGTTAATTGGGACACATGGGGGCCAGTATATTTTGGCCCAATTAAGTGGCTGTCCCAATTAGCCAAAGTTTCATGGAAATAGTTAAAATCATATAAAAAAGACAAACTAATGCTTAACTGAGTAACAAATTATGTATGTAAATAAAATACAGAAATTAGAACACTAACAATAATACAGTACTATTAAGCTGTAGTTCCAAAAACTTATCAATGGAAATGGAGGAATTCATCCATTGTGTCCTTCTGATTGTCTGTGAACATATCAATGCGGATTCCTAGTGCTAATAATGGATTGCCTTTGACAATTGCATCCTCCAGATCTTTATTTTCATTGTAACATTCAAGATGATTGTCAAAACCTTCAAACTCTTTGTCGATCCTAACTTATTGAAGTAGTGAAATCGTTTTATTTTCACTCCTGGTGGTTTCTGGCATCTACGAGCCTGACTACTGTACTTGAAACCGCAGTGAGTAAACACAGTTCTGAATTATTTTACTATTTATTGCTCGCCAACTATCAGTCACAAAAATCACAAACACACTCAATTGATGCTATTTAAAAACTGTTTACAAACTGGTGTAGTGTTTAGTGGCCACAAAAGTGCACGTTACTAACGCTGGTCTCCTAGTCCAATTAAGTGGCACAGTGTCCCAAATAAATGGTGGGAATCCCAGCAATTTCCTCAATTAGCTTTTGTTCTTTAAGACTTGTCACAAATAAGCAGCTGCCCTGGTTAACTGATAGCCCACTGTATTATTGCTGCTGGCTCTTCACTCCTCCACTTTCCTCCAGCCCCATTTACCAACACCCCCGCACTCCCCCCCTCCCAAGTTCCACCCTTTTCTGTATTCTCACAATTCTTGCTGATCTTCTCCTTTCTGACTCCAAATGACTAGTCCTCAGTTAAGGCCTCTGCCTCATTTCCATAAAGCCTGATCTTGTTGAATTCCTGATGCTGAACTCTTCTGTCACAATTCCATGCCCAATTCCTTAACCATGAGTCCTTGCCCAAGACAGTGGCTCTTTCTTTCTGTCTCCAGAATTCTCAGTCCAGCTGGAACTGTCGTTCCTGCCAATGGAAAACTGACATCTAAATTATCCAAAGCCTTTACTCACTGTAACACCCCCTTCCCCACAAGCCGTGAACTTGCAACACTCTGCAAAATCCCAATTTTAACTTCAAATCTGTGGATGGACATTGCTTCTTGTCAGAACTCCTCACAGAGGCTTACTGTCAGTTCTCAGTCATTTCCTAACATTTATCATGGCCCCAGTCATTAAACTCATTCCCCTCTTCAGCCATCAGTCTCATAGCTCCCTAACCTTGCACAACACACTTCTTCCTGCTCTTCCTCTACAGAACTTATTTAATTCTATTTCAACTCAATTCTTTCTCCCCTTGTATAATTATACCTGTAATGATTCAAAAGCCTACTCCCATTTTGACAGTTTCAAGCTTCCTAGTCTGAAATGGCTCTTCTCTATCCATTTCTCAATTTCACACCAGCCTTTCTGAGGGCTATTTTGTTCTTCATTAAACAGAACCCCAAACTATTCCTTTTAATCATGCTCTCCTTTGTCTGGCTGCGACGCAGACTGGGAGACCGCTTTGCTGAACACCTATGCTCTGTCCGCCAGAGAAAGCAGGATCTCCCAGTGGCCACACATTTTAATTCCACATCCCATTCCCATTCTGACATGTCTATCCACGGCCTCCTCTACTGTAAAGATGAAGCCACACTCAGGTTGGAGGAACAACATCTTACATTCCGTCTGGGTAGCCTCCAACCTGATGGCATGAACATCGACTTCTCTAACTTCCGCTAATGCCCCACCTCCCCCTCGTATCCCATCCGTTATTTATTTTTATACACACATTCTTCCTCTCACTCTCCTTTTTCTCCCTCTGTCCCTCTGACTACACCCCTTGCCCATCCTCTGGTTCCCCCCCCCCGCCCCCGTCTTTCTCCCTGGGCCTCCTGTCCCATGATCCTCTCATATCCCCTTTGCCAATCACCTGTCCAGCTCTTGGCTCCATCCCTCCCCCTCCTGTCTTCTCCTATCATTTTGGATCTCCCCCTCCCCCTCCAACTTTAAAATTTCTTACTAGCTCTTCTTTCAGTTAGTGCTGACAAAGGGTCTCGGCCTGAAACGTCGACTGTACCTCTTCCTAGAGATGCTGCCTGGCCTGCTGCGTTCACCAGCAACTTTGATGTGTGTTGCTTGAATTTCCAGCATCTGCAGAATTCCTGTTGTTTGCACTCGTTCTTAGACTGAATAGTTTTTCCTTCCACTCACTTTCTCCAAGTCAGTGGAGTATTTGTGGGAAATCATGTGAACAGAAGTCATGCCTGTCTCTTCATAGGAAACAGAACAATCGTTATTACTGCCCTTTTCAGGCACCTTTCCATTCATCTTTTTCGATACATTGATACCTGTTTCCTTCACTTATGGAATACTCATAAAAAAGTATTAATTTTGCATAGCTCATTTCTGAAAAAGACCAAAGACACTAGAAAATTCCTGCAGGTGACCTGGGATAGCATTCTGACTGACTGCATCACCATCTGGTAGGGAGGCACCAATGCACAGGTTCAGAAGACAGCTGCAAGGGGTTGTAAACTCAGCCAGATCCATGACGGATATTAGCCTCCCCACCATCAAGGGCATCATCAAAAAGGGTGATGCCTCAGGAAGGCAGCATCCACCACAAAGGACCTTCACCATTCAGAATATACACTCTTCTAATTACAACCACCTTTGAGAAGGTACAGGGTCGGAAGGTGCACACTCGATGATTAGGAATCACATCTTCTCCACCACCATCAGATTTATGAATGATTTCATAAATATCACATCATTATTTTGTTCTCTTTTTTCAAAATGTATTTATCTATTAATTATATATTCCATAAGACTATAAGATATAGGAGGAGAGTTAGGCCATTTGGCCCATCAAGTTATCGCCGCCATTTCATCATGGCTAATCCATTTCTCCTTTCAGCCCCAATCTCCTGCCTTCTCCTGCGTCCCTCCATGCCCTGACCAATCAAGAATCTATCAATTTCTGCCTTAAATACACAAAAAGAATTGGCCTCCACAGCTGCCTGTGGTAATGAATTCCACAGATTCACTTCTCTCTGCCTAAAGAAATTCCTCATCATCTTCATTCTGAAGGGACGCCCCTTTATTCTGAGGCTGTGTCCTCCGGTCTTAGTCTTTCCGACCATAGAAGCATTCTCTCCACATGCACTTTATCAAGGCCTTTCACCATTTGATTCAATTAGGTCACCCGTCATTCTTCTGAATTCTAGTGAATTGAAAGGGAGAAACACCACATGAGGCAGAGCGGCCTACCTGCCCTACCACAGTGAGCCACACAGTGACAGGCCACTCACAGACTCCTTCAAAAGGCAGGCAGTTGGCGCTGAAACTCTCATTTGGCTTCTAGATTTACCTCAATGTTTCAGTCTTCCTTGATGCTTTAATCGACGAGTAATGGACACTTTAAACGGCAAAATGGAATCAAACATTGGCTCGCACCCCATCTCAAAGTTTCTTCACATCAAGACTGTCCGAATACGTGCTTGCATCCTGGAATTTTCTCAGAACCAGTAAAGCATTGGATCACTCAAACGATCTCCAAATTGTAAGTCACAGGCTCTAACAGTTCCAGAAACACATTTAAAGGGAAAAACAGGTGTAAAAGAAGTGAAAAAGCTATTTACATTTGCTATCTGGAAGATGACGATCAAGGGAATGTTGTTAGCTGGCGCCATCTTGACCGTATAATTCTAGTGTTCTTGAAATGAATGCTAACATTGCATTTGCCTTCCTCACCACAGACTCAACCTGCAAATTAACCTTTCGGGATCCTGCACAAGGACTCACAAGTCTCTTTGTGCCTCAGATGTTTGTATTTTCTCTCCATTTAGAAAATAGTCAACTCTTTCATTTCTTTGAACAAAGTGCATGACCATATACTTCCCGACACTGTATTCCATCTGCCACTACTTTGCCCATTCTCCTAATCTATCTAAGTCCTTCTGTAGCCTCTCTACTTCCTCAACACTATCTGCCCCTCCACCTATCTTCATATCATCTGCAAACTTCACAACAAGGCCATCAATTCGATCATCCAAATCATTGACACGTTACATAAAAGAATCGGTCTCAACACTGATCTCTGTAGAACACCACTAATCATCGGCAGCCAACTAGAAAAGGCTCTTTTCTTCCCATTCTTTGCCTCCTACCTATCAGCCACTGCTTTATCAATTCTAGAATTTTTCCTATAATACCATAGGCTTGTAGCTTGTTAAGCAGCCTCATGTGTGGCACCTTGTCAAAGGCCTTCTGAAAATTCAAGTACACAACATCAACTGATTCTCCTTTGTCTCCCCTACTCGTTATTTCTTTGAAGAATTCCAACAGAGTTGTCAGGTAAGATTTTCCCTTGAGGAAACCATGCTGACTATGGCTTATTTTATTATATGACTTCAAGTACCCTGAAACCACATCCATAACAACCAACTCCAAAATCTTCCCAACCACTGAGAACTGACTAACTGGCCTATAATTTCCTTTCTTCTGCCCCTCTCCATTCTTGAAGAGTGGAGGGACATTTACAATGTTCCAGACTTGATTCTTGAAAGATCATTACTAATACCTCCACAATCTCTTCAGCCGTGGCTTTCACAACTCTGGGGTGCAAAACATCTGGTATAAGTGACTTACCTACCTTCAGACCTTTCAGTCTCCCAAGAACCGTTGCCTCACACACTTCATGACCCCTGATACCTGGAGCTTCCACCATATTGATGGTGTCTTCCACTGTGAAGACTGATGCAAAATGCTTATTCAGTTCATCTGCCATTTCCTTGTGCTTCATTACTACCTCTCCAGCATCATTTTTCAGTGGTCCGATATCCATTCTCTTCTCTCTTTTACACTATACATCTGAAGAAACTTTTGGTATCCTCTTTAATATTACTGGCTAGCTTACATTCGTACTATGTTGAAAAATAAATGTGCTAGGTTTTCTAAAATTGACTCCTTCTACCTTAGGCCACGAACTTATCAGTCACCCCTCTTATGTTTCTTATGGTCTCCTTCCTTAGCAGGGTGACCAAATCAAATTAAAACATGATAAAACATATTTAACATGAATTGCCTTCAAGAAAATGATGTGAAATGTAAATATGACCCTCTTGCACAATACTCCTGCATTGCTCTGAGCATTATGAGTGCTGAGGTAGCCAACCACCACATGGGACCAAGCTGAAGGAAACAGTACAGAGCAGAAAGCAAACAACTTGTGAAAAGAGGCTGGTGGAAGGTCTGCTTATTACATTTAGGTATAATGGTTTGGCATAATAAATGCATGCTTTACTAGCTAAATTTGGCAAGCAGTAAAGCACATGGTTGTGCACTATGCATGACATACTGACCAGGCCTGTTGAGGACACCTAAAGAAAATCAGGTGACTTTCAATCCTAATTAAGGTATCTGAGGTCACCAGACTTGCTTCTCTAACTGCAGTTTATTTAATTAATCAAATTTAAATTACTTAATTGACTTGGTTAGGATTCAAGCTCATGTTGTTAACTCATTAATCAAGGCTTCTAAATGTATTAATCAAGTAAATTAATCACTTTGGCCTTGTTCCCTTAAGAAATAATAAGGTAGATTTTATAAATAAAGAATTCTGCACACAGTGTTATGAAACAAAAATATCTTTCAGGAGTATGTATGTTAAAGCATATTTTAATGGCTGTATATTGTACATGCACAGCACTCAGATCATCATCAGATCAGGTCCTTCATCATTTAATTCCTAAATTCTGTCCCAGTCATTGACGAGGTAGTCAAGTACAAAGTGTCAAAGTTCAACATGGCAAAACTGCAGAACTGGTGATAAGAGTGCACAAGTATGAAGAAATTGGTACTGTAAATCCTAAGGTTTTACAATCCAACAACTTCAGGAAATTAGCTTTAAGACAGTTTTTAAGCTTCTTACTAAGTCGTCAAATTCCTAAATCCCAAGTCTAAGATCTGTCAGTGCAGCACTGCCTCAGCGCCAACTGGAGTATCAGCTGAGATTTTTGAGAATGAGTCTCCGGAAGACTTTGCATCTACAACCTTGTTTCTCAGAGACAGAAGTGACACCAAATATACAAAGGTTGTTAAACATATATGTCGGGAACTCCCTGATATGAATGAAGAAATGCTTAATATGTTAACATCTCATTCTTCTATTATTGATATTACAGTTTCTATTAATACTGGTTAAATAACCAAGTTCACAACAGATGTACTGAAGCAGCAGATGGAGGAACATCATACGAATGTGATAACCAGGCATCTGCCAATAATTCAAACAATTCTAAGCTTTAATTTTAACTTCCATTCCATTCAGTGACATGATACAAACATAAAAAGGAAATCAATTTACACAAACAATGACAATTACATATGTACTCACTGTATAAGTATGCCTAATGATAACAAAATTCATGACTCCAAAAATTAAAGCAAAGAGAAGCCAGAGAAAGACTAATAACACAGGATGTAAAGCAAGAATAAAAACAATGTAACTGCCATGGCAAATATGCTAAGATTTGGTTAAGAGTAGCATCAGAGTCAATTTCATATTCTGATAACCTCACCCAAATACTTATTGTACTGGCTACAAAAATGCATATCCTTGTTCAGTCTGCTCTGGATGTAGCTCCAGATTAATAATTGAGGGTTTCTTAATTTACTGACTATGAAATGATTTTCTACTTCTTGGTAAGGAGGTGCGTGAAATCATGGGAAGAGGACAAACAAGGTCCACATTGACATGGTCAAACCATTGCTCAGCGATTTCAAAAGGTGCCATTGGCACCTGGAAATGACGGTTAATTTTTGCCCGCTGGCACTCCACGCAGTCTGCGCTCCAATTACGCACATCCTTTCTAAGGCCATACCACATAAACTTCATTGCAACCAGTTTCTGTGAAGCCTTCCGGCCCAAATATGGAGTCATAAGCAGTCTGTTTCCCGTTTGTGAGCACTATGGAGTGAGGGTGACTGATTGAGACATCGTGCAGGAGAGAAACCCCAGCTTCCCCAAACCTTTGTCAGGCAACCACAGGTCCATGACTGCGGTTTGGTAAGCCTGAAGATCTGGGTTAGTAGCTTGGTCAGCTGCTATGTCAGTACAGTCAACCCCTATGTGTATGGCCTTAACGGCTGGCCATGGGAGGCAATCAGCCATAACATTATTTTTCCCCTTGATATATTGTATATCAGGTGTGAGCTCAGATATGCAGGCCACATAGTATTGCTGCCATGCAGACCAGGGGACTGATATTTTGGCCATCACATGCACGAGTGATTTGTGAATGCAGTGAAATGGCAACCCTCTAGAAGAAAACGAAAATGGCAGACAGCCACACGGTCAATCATCCTTTTGGGAGGACGGAGCTGCCAGCTGAAGAAGGCCAGCGGCTGCCAAATGCCTCCGACCAACTGTTTGAGCACAGCACCCACAGTATAGTCTGAAGCTTCAGTAGTAATGGCTATGGGTGCATGGGGGAGCGGGTGCGCCTGTAGGGTCTTGTTGGAAAGAGCTTTCATGGAATCGTCAAATGCCCTGATCATGTCCGCTGACAGGTCAAGCGCCTGATTAGGTGTGTTGCCTTTAATCACATTATACAGGGGTAAATGTAAGTTCAGTAGCTCAAGGAAAGAAGCAGTGATAGAAATTCACTCTTCTAAAAACTTATGGAGTATTTTAGTCATGCGGGCAAAGGGAAATCCATAGTAGCGGCTACTATTGATGGGAGGGGTTTCGAACCTTCTGCAGGGATGCGATGGCCAAGAAAGTCAATGGTTGACAACCCAGACTGGCATTTAGCAGATTTAATAAGCCGTGTTGGCTTAAGCACTCGAAAAATGTGTGGAGATGAGATATATGTTCAGACTTCATTGCAGTAGCGACAAATATGTCATTCAGGTAAACAAAAAGAAAATCTAAGTCTTTTAATACAGAGTCTATCAGCCATTGGAAAGTCTGTGCTGCATTTTTCAGCCCAAATGGCATGCACAGAAACTGAAAGAGGCAAAACGGGGCTATCACAGCCATTTTGTGAATATCCTATCAGCACACTGATAGCCCCAAAGGTCTGGATCCTGTTGCCTTTGGCTGCCTCCAGCGAGGTTTCATCACTCTTTGCCTTCTCATCAATAGGTGATGCTGGCAGCACACTCATTTAAGCACCCATGTCACACAGGAAGCATCATCCTGAAAGGGTGTCCATAATGAACAGTAGGCGACCCTGGCAGCTGGAAACCATGGTGTTCGCAGACCTCTGATATCCCAATGTGCTGGCACTGTCAAAGCTGCAAGGTGGTTGCACTTCCTCGAGTTTGTACCAAACTGACCCTAGTAAAAGCACAGACCTGGCATCATCTGTTTGCAGAGATGAGTGTCCTTCTGTTGAGGACCTTGCTGACCATGCTTATTGAAGTAGAGAAAGGAGGAGGAATGATGCAATGTTACCTGGCTGAGTGTAGACTATCAGCAAAATTAGTAAACTCCCTGTAGGCCTTCACTGGTGCATTAGCGAGGACTATGCATATTTGTTCAGGGATATGCCACATGAAGAGATCTTTAAAAATAAAACAAGGATGGTGATTTCCCAGGAGAGACAGCATGTGGTACATGAGCTTTGACAGCTTAGCATCGCTGAGGCCGGGAAAAAAGAGCAACTGTTTGGCGAGCTCAAACTCCAATAGTCCAAAAGTCTGTAAAGGGTGAGTTTTCAACAATCGGTATTTATTATGTTCAGGCGAGTGTTCTAGCAGACTCACAACCATGGAGTTGCCAAGTGACACGACCACATAGTGTAATTGAGAATTTGGTGTGGTCCTTGGTGATTTCTCGCAGCGTAAATTCTCGCCTCGGCTTGTACGAACCAAGCGACGGCACTTTGATCCAAAAACTGCTACAATTTCAAAGTGACTGCATTGGCGGACACGGTCAATAACTCTGGAATTGTCAGAGAGCATCAGGGTCACCAAAGTAGGTTTTCACAAATAAAACAGCAGAAGTGTTTTATCACAAAGAAGAGAAAATTTGCAGGTGCTAGAAATCCAAGCAACACACGCAAAATGCTGGAGGAACTCAGCAGGCCAGGCAGCATCTATGGAAAAGAGCACAGTCAATGTTTTGGGCCAAGACCCTTCAGCAGGACTGGAGAAAAAAAGCTGAGGAGTAGATTTAAAAGGTGAGGGGAGGGGACAAGATGATAGGTGATAGGTGAAACCTGAAGCGGTAGGGATGAAGTAAAGAGCTGGGAAGCTGATCGCTGAAAGAGTCAGATGGCCATGGAAGAAAGAAAAGGGGGAAGGAGCACCAGATGGAGGCAATGGCCGGGCAAAGGTGTGCGGTGAGAGGGGGAAAAGGGGAGGAAAGTGGTAAAGGATAGGGGGGATGGGGGCATTACTGGAAGTTCAAGAAATTGATGTTAATGCCATCAGGTTGGAGGCTACCCAGATGGAAAATAAGGTGTTGTTCCTCCAACCTAAGTGTGGCCTCGTCACGGCAGTGGTCGAGGCCATGGATAGACACTTCGGAATGGGAATGGGAAATGGAATTAAAATGGGTGACCACTGGGAGATCCCACTTTTTCTGGTGGACAGAGCATAGGTACTCAGTGAAGTGCTCTACCAATCTACGTTTGGTCTCACCGATAGACAGGAGGCCACACCATGAACATCAGACACAGTATATTTCCCAAACAGACTCACAGGTGAAGTGTCGCCTCAGCCGGAAGAGCTGTTTAGGGCCCTGATTGGTAGTGAGGGAGGAGGTATAGGGACAGGTGTATCACTTGTTCCACTTGCAAGAACAAGTGCCTGGAGGGAGATCTGTGGGGAGGGATGAATGGCAAGGGAGTTACGTAGGGAGCGATCCCTGCGGAAAGCAGAAAGTGGAGGGAAGGGAAAGATGTGCTTGGTGGTGCGATCTCATTGGAGGTGGTAGAAGTTTCAGAGAATTATGTGCTGGACGCAGAGGCTGGTGGGGTGGTAGGTGAGGATAAGAGGGACCCTATCTCTGGTAGGGTGGCAGGAGGATGGGGCAAGAGCAGACATGCGTGAAATGGAAAAGATGTGTTTGAGAGTAGCATTGTTGGTGGAGGAAGGGAAGCCCCTTTCTTTGAAAAAGAAGGAGATCTCCTTCATTCTAGAAAGAAAACCCTCATCCTGAGAGTAGATGCATTGGAAGTGGAGGAATTGAGAGAAGGGGTTGACATTTTTAAAAGTAACAGGGTAGGAAGGGGTATAGTCCAGGTAGTGGTGAGAGTCCATGGGTTTATAGTAAACATCAGTGGCAAGCTGTCTCCAGAGATAGAGACAGTGAGATTGAGAAAGGGGAGGGTGGTGTCAGAAATAGACCAGGTGAATTTGAAAGCAGGGTGAAAGTGGATGAAGTCAACAAGTTCAGCATGGGTGCAGGAAGCAACACCAATGCAGTCATCGATATAGCATAGGAAAAGTGCGGAACAGTCAACAGTACAGACTTGGAACAAAGACTGTTGCACGTAGCTGGCAAACAGGAAAGCATAGCTAAGATCCATGCGAGTGCCCATGGCTACACCTTTTGTTTGAATGAAGTGAGGGGAGCCAAAGGAGAAATTCTTTAAAGTGAGGACAAGTTCCACTAGGTGGAGGAAAGTGGTGATGGAGGGGAAACTGGTTAGGTCTGGTTTCCAGAAAGAACTGGAGAGCTTTGAGGCCTTCCTGTTTTGGGATGGAGGTGTATCAGTGTATAGAGCTTTATTATTAATGAAAACTCATTTATTGAACAAAGGGTATTGAACGCTAAGCGCAGTAAAAGTCCTTTACGTAATTACCTCATCATTTCAGACCAGCATGTTAAAGTGAACCTCAACTCAATGTTGGAGGTTGTGAATTCTGTACGTTTCCACCAATTACATTACTGTACAAATACAACCGTGTTAGTCATAGAGTCATAGAAAAGTACAGCAAAGAAACAGGCCCCTTGACCATCTAGTCCATGGCAATCCATTTAAACTACCTATTCCCTGTGGTGATATCACATGCAATGATGTGCCAGTACATGATTGGACAGAGCACTGAGCATGCGCAGGATTGCCAGAATGTTCCAGCATGTGGCTGGGTTAAGACGTGTTTGTTTATTACTGTAAATGAAAGTTCTCTTCCAGAATATGTTTCTTTACTGTTAACCCATGGTACGTTTAAACAGAAGTCACATAACATAGTGTCGGAAGTGGTTCTGGAAGAATAATACGGGAGAATTGAGAATCCAGAATCCAGAATCGAAGACAATAGAAAAAAAGAGAAGAAAAAAGTTTGAACTGTAAACGGTAAAGTGGAAGGTTTACAACCCCCACTAAAACTTCAGCTGACTGGCAATGTAGCTGAGAATTGGAGGATATTCAAGCAACAGTTTGATCTATACTTATCAGCAATCAATTATGAAGAAAAATCGGGAAAAAACAAAGCTGCACTTTTGCTCCATGTAATCGGGAATGACACAGTAGAGGTATATAATAATTTTGTCCTTGAAGATGGAGTTAATTTCAATCTAAAGTCGATAATGGACAGATTTGAAGTATTTTGTATACCTGAGCATAATTTAATGTATGAGTGATATAAATTCTTCACATGTGTGCAGAGAGCCACTGAAACAATTGATCAGTATGTTACTGAGTTAAGAAAGCATAGTAGAACATGCGAGTTTGGATTGCTCATGGACTCTGTCATTAAAAATAGACTTGTTTGTGGCATTTGAGATAATACTCTGAGAGAAAGGCTGTTGAGAGAGCAAGATTTAAATTCCGAAAAAGCTTTGGCGCTTTGCAAAGCTTCTGAGACCATGGCAGTGCAGACTGAAGAGCTTTTTGTCAAAAACTGCAATGTAAATGCTGTAAAAAAGCACAAATACATCAAGAAATATAATAATACGTCAACGAAATTGATGGAGAGCAAGACGGCATTGGAAAGAAAAAAGTTATGTGATCGCTGTGCGCAGGAACATTGTCCAAATCAGTGTCCCACTTATGGCAAAATTTGCAATGTCTGCGGTAAGATTAATTATTTTTCACACTGTTGTAAAAGTAGAAAGAAAGAAAATAAAATGAAACAAGTAAATGCTGTGCTTGAAGATGAACGTGAGGAATTTTATATAGATGTGCTTTGTGAAAATAAACAAAGTAAGAATGAATGGACTATTCTGTTGCAAGTGAATCAAAACAATATTCTGTTTAAACTTGATACTGGAGCGCAAGTAAATGTTCTTGCAGAATCTGAGTTTAATGCTTTGAAGCCAAGACTGGAGTTACATCAGACAAATATAAAAGTGGCTGCATATTCAGGTGCTGACATTCCAGTTAAAGGAACATGCGTGGCAAAGGTATCACACAAAAATATTGTGCACACGCCTTCATTTGTGGTCATGCCAAAAAGTGTACAGTCAATTCTGAGTTTATTTGCCTGTGAAAGACTTAATTTGGTGAAAAGAATTTTAGTCCTGGATAGCGACACTCAGTCAGAATACAGTGATTTGATGAAAGAGTATGAAGACTGGTTGTCTTCCAGGAGAGCACTCGATTAAACTTGACAACACAGTGCAACCCGTAACACATCCATGCAGATAAGTACCTTTTGCATTACATCATCAACTGAAAACAGAGCTAGACAGAATGGAATGGCTAGGAGTCATAAGAAAAATTGATGAACCAACTGAATGGGTCAATTTGCTTGTCATTGTTGACAGGAAAAATGGAAAACTGAAGATTTGTTTAGATCCAAAAGACTTGAATCAGGCCATTAAAAGAGAGTATTTCAAATTGCCTACCCGTGAAGAAATTATGTCACAGTTTGCTAATGCAAAGTATTTTAGTAAATTAGATGCATCCTCTGGACGGATTCTGGCAACTCAAATTAGATGAACTGAGTTCAAAATTGTGTACCTTTAACACTCCTTTTGCCAGATAATGAAGGAGGAGGACATGAAAGCGCAATGGCAGCATGTGCAGAGACTTGCGGTGGTGATGTCTGTTATCTGTCAAGTCAGGGACCATGCATAATTCTGATTTGATGGAAACTTCTGAAATGCCCGCTTCGCTGCCGCTGCTACTGTGTGGTAACCGGAATCTCCGGAGCAGAAGGCCCTGAAATCCCCGGTTTTACATCTTTCAGCGGCCGGGGCGAGGTCCAAGGCGTTCGGGAGGCTGTATCGGAGGGGCTGGTCGGAAGCTCAAAGTTTTCGAACAGACGGACTCAGTGTCGGCTGTGGCCGGCTGCTTCCAAGGCATCGGCAAGTTGACAGTGCCTGGAGGTTTACGGCAGGGAGTTTCTCCCTTTTGCCACCTGCTATTGGGGACTCGGGAGTCAATCGACTCGGGGACTTTTGAGACTTTATTCACCGTGCCCATGGTTTGTTCTTCATCAAATTATGGTATTGCTTTGCACTGCTGTAACTATATGTTATAATTATGTGGTTCTGTCAGTGTTAGTCTTTGGTTTGCCCTGTTTTCTGTGATATCACTCTGGTGAAACATTGTATCATTTCTTAATGCATGTATGCATTTCTAAATGACAATAAAAGAGGACTGAATGTTCTCATAATCTAATCTAATCTACTGTCTTCTTAGGCTCCCTTTTGGAATTGCATCAGCTCCTGAAGTGTACCATAAAACCAGTCACATGTTATATGAGCACATTGAGGGCGTAGATACATCCATGGATGATATTATTATTTTGGGATCGACTAAACAAGACCATGACACCAGGCTCAGACAAGTCTTTGAGGCAACATGCAAGGCTAACCTGAAATTGAATAACAACAAAAGTCAGCTAGGTGTGACTGAACTTACCTTCGTGGGTGATACCATCAGCAATGAGGGTGTGCGTCCTGAACCATTGAAGGTTTCTACTATTGAGAGCGTGCCAAGACCGCAATGTAAAAAGGATGTTCAGAGGTTTATGGGAATGGTTAACCATATGGGAAAATTTACACCCAGTCTCTCGGAACAGCTTGCTCCATTGAGGCAGCTAGCGGAAAAGAGAAATGAATGGAGCTGGAACCATGAACAGGAGAAGGCATGGCAAAATCTCAAGAAAGTACTCACAAAAGAACCTGTGTTGAAATTTTATGAGGCTGAGAGACCCATCAAGATTTCATGTGATACATCTCAAGCAGGCTTAGGGGCAGTATTACTCCAGTAACATTATCAGGAATGGCTAACAGTGGCGTATGCATCTTGTTCATTACCTGATCCAGAAACAAGGTATGCCCAAATTGAAAAAGAATTACTCAGCATTATGTTTGCTTGTGAGATATTTCATCAGTTTGTGTCGGGACAATCTATTGATGTTGAAACTGATCACAAGCCATTGACTGCATTGTTTCACGAACCTTGAAGCGACTGTCCTTTGTGAATTCAGCGAATGATGATCAAATTGCTAAGATATGCATTGAATGTGTCATACACACCTGGAAAATTCATGTACACGACTGAAACACTTTCCAGAGCTGTGGATCCAACAACAAAAGACAGTCACAGGGACGCTGTTGATGTTCAGGTATTCATTGATACGGTCATAGAAACTGTACCTGTTGCTCCCAAAAAGTTGGAACTGCTACGTCAGGAGACAGAGAAGGAAAAAATTCTCAGTCAGGTAATACAAGTGGTGTTGGATGGATGGCCAGATAATAGGCATGACTGTACCTCAGTAGTACAAGATTATTGGAACCACAGATCAGAACTGTCTGTTGTAGATGGAATATTGTACAAAGGTAGTATAATTGTTATACTTAAAAGTCTCCCTAAAGAAATGATTTATAAAATTCATGAAGGCCACCTATTATTATTGTTATTATTATTAGGCATCCGTTAGTCTCGTGAGACCATGGATTTATGCCTCAGAAGGTTTCCAGGGCGAAAGCCTGGGCAAGGTTGTATGGAAGACCGGCAGTTGCCCATACTGCAAGTCTCCCCTCTCGCCACCGATGTTGTCCAAGGGAAGGGCACTAGGGCCGATACAGCTTGGCACCGGTGTTGTCACAGAGCAATGGTGGTTAAGTGCTTTGCTCAAGGCCACAACACGCTGCCTTAGCTGAGGCTTGAAACAGTGACCTTCAGATCTCTAGACCAAGGCCTTAACTATTTGGCCACGCACCAACATAAAGGCCACCTAGGCATTGAAAAATGTAAGAGAAGGGCACAGGAAGTGATGTTTTGGCCCAGGATGAATCAAGAGATTGCAGGATTGGTGTCTTCTTGTCAAATATGCCTTAAGTACCAACCTAGCAACCCTAAGGAGCCACTGCATCCACACCCAAATCCTCAGAGACCTTATCAGAAGGTAGGTGTTGATCTTTTTATTAATAACAACAAAGATTATCTATTAATAACAGATTACTACTCATTGTATCCTGAAGTGTGTTGTCTGATCAGAATGACTGCGGAAAATGTAATTACATGCATGAAATTGTTTTTTTCAAGACATGGTGTACCTCATGAAGTTTTCACAGACAATGGTCCACAAATCAGTAGTGAACGCATGAGACATTTTGCTCGTGAATGGGTCATACAATATCTAGCAACACACATCAAAGTTGCTGGTGAACGCAGCAGGCCAAGCAGCATCTATAGGAAGAGGCGCAGTCGACGTTTCAGGCCGAGACCCTTCGTCAGGACTAACTGAAGGAAGAGTGAGTAAGGGATTTGAAAGCTGGAGGGGGAGGGGGAGATGCAAAATGATAGGAGAAGACAGGAGGGGGAGGGATAGAGCCGAGAGCTGGACAGGTGATAGGCAAAAGGGGATACGAGAGGATCATGGGACAGGAGGTCCGGGAAGAAGGACGGGGGGGGGGTGACCCAGAGGATGGGCAAGAGGTATATTCAGAGGGACAGAGGGAGAAAAAGGAGAGTGAGAGAAAGAATGTGTGCATAAAAATGAGTAACAGATGGGGTACGAGGAGGAGGTGGGGCCTAGCGGAAGTTAGAGAAGTCAATGTTCATGCCATCAGGTTGGAGGCTACCCAGACGGAATATAAGGTGTTGTTCCTCCAACCTGAGTGTGGCTTCATCTTTACAGTAGAGGAGGCCGTGGATAGGCATGTCAGAATGGGAATGGGATGTGGAATTAAAATGTGTGGCCACTGGGAGATCCTGCTGTCTCTGGCGGACAGAGCGTAGATGTTCAGCAAAGCGGTCTCCCAGTCTGCGTCGGGTCTCACCAATATATAAAAGGCCACATCGGGAGCACCGGACGCAGTATATCACCCCAGTCGACTCACAGGTGAAGTGATGCCTCACCTGGAAGGACTGTTTGGGGCCCTGAATGGTGGTAAGGGAGGAAGTGTAAGGGCATGTGTAGCACTTGTTCCGCTTACACGGATAAGTGCCAGGAGGGAGATCAGTGGGGAGGGATGGGGGGGACGAATGGACAAGGGAGTTGTGTAGGGAGCGATCCCTGCGGAATGCAGGGGGGGGGGAGGGAAAGATGTGCTTAGTGGTGGGATCCCGTTGGAGGTGGCGGAAGTTACGGAGAATAATATGTTGGACCCGGAGGCTGGTGGGGTGGTAGGTGAGGACCAGGGGAACCCTATTCCTAGTGGGGTGGTGGGAGGATGGAGTGAGAGCAGATGTACGTGAAATGGGGGAGATGCGTTTAAGAGCAGAGTTGATAGTGGAGGAAGGGAAGCCCCTTTCTTTATAAAATGAAGACATCTCCCTCGTCCTAGAATGAAAAGCCTCATCCTGAGAGCAGATGCGGCGGAGACGGAGGAATTGCGAGAAGGGGATGGCGTTTTTGCAAGAGACAGGGTGAGAAGAGGAATAGTCCAGATAGCTGTGAGAGTCAGTAGGCTTATAGTAGACATCAGTGGATAAGCTGTCTCCAGAGACAGAGACAGAAAGATGTAGAAAGGGGAGGGAGGTGTCAGAAATGGACCAGGTAAACTTGAGGGCAGGGTGAAAGTTGGAGGCAAAGTTAATAAAGTCAACGAGTTCTGCATGCGTGCAGGAAGCAGCGCCAATGCAGTCGTCGATGTAGCGAAGGAAAAGTGGGGGACAGATACCAGAATAGGCACGGAACATAGATTGTTCCACAAACCCAACAAAAAGGCAGGCATAGCTAGGACCCATATGGGTGCCCATAGCTACACCTTTAGTTTGGAGGAAATGGGAGGAGCAAAAGGAGAAATTATTAAGAGTAAGGACTAATTCCGCTAGACGGAGCAGAGTGCTGGTAGATACACTATCTAGTCCATTTTTCCCTCAGCCTAATGGATTAGTTGAGAAATTGGTAGGAATTGTCAAGAAACTGATGCACAAAGCAAAAGATAGTGGAAGTGATTTTTATAAAGCCTTGTTAGCCTACCGAAGCACTCCACATGGATGTGGATTTTCGCCTGCTCAGCTCTTGATGGGATGACGTTTGAGATCTAATCTGCCAATGGACGAGAGCCTTCTGAGAACAGAGGAAGATGAACAAGTGAAAAGATGGAAAGATGAACACAAAGCAAAGCAGAAAATATACTTTGATAAATTTTCTCCTCCATTACCTGAACTGCATCAGGGAGATGAAGTAAGAATACAAGACAAAAGGAACACATGGACACAGAAAGCTACAGTACTTGAAGAAATACAACCCAGATCATACGTGGTCCAAACAGAGGAGGGAGCAGTGGTAAGAAGAAATTGCAAAGACCTCAAGAAAGAGTCAAATTCAGAGATTCAGATAACGGATGCAGATGAGACAAAACATGTAAATAATAACAAGGAGACACAAGATCTGTGTGTAACACTTAGGTTCATAAACCCCCAGAGAGACTGATAGAGACTTGCTGAATTATGTATTTGCTTTCATTAACGTTGTTAATTGTTTTTCTTTTTAAGGAAAGGAGGATGTGGCAATATCACGTGCAATGATATGCCAGTACATGATTGGACAGAGCACTGAGCATGCGCGGGATTGCCAGAATGTTCCAGCACGTGGCTGGGTTAAGATGTGTTTGTTTATTACTGTAAATAAAAGTTCTGTAATTCTTCCATTATATGATTCTTTACTGTTAACCCACGGTACGTTTAAACAGAAGTAACATAACACTCCCATCAACCTGCACGGGGACCATAGCCTTTCATATCGCAATCATCCATGTACCTATCCAAACTTCACTTAAATGTTGAAATCATGCTCGCATGCACCACTTGCACTGGCAGTTCAATTCACACTCTCTGAGTGAAAAAGTGTCCTCTCACGTTTCCCTTAAAAGTTTCACCTTTCACCTGTAACCCATGACCTCTTGTTGTAGTCTCATCTAACCTCAGTGGGAAAAACCTGCTGGCATTTACCCTGTCTATACCCCTCATAATTTTGTCTACCTCTGTCAAATCTCCTCTCAATCTTCTACAGTCCAAGGTCCTTTAACACCTGCCGGACGATGCTGAGGATGTTCTACGAGTCTGTGGTGGCCAGTGCTATCATGTTTGCTGTTGTGTGCTGGGGCAGCAGGCTGAGGGTAGCAGACACCAAAAAGATCAACAAACTCATTCGTAAGGCCAGTGATGTTGTGGGGATGGAACTGGACTCTCTCACGGTGGCGTCTGAAAAGAGGATGCTGTCCAAGTTGCATGCCATCTTGGACAATGTCTCCCATCCACTACATAATGTACTGGTTGGGCACAGGAGTACATTCAGCCAGAGACTCATTCCACCGAGATGCAGCACAGAGCGTCATAGGAAGTCATTCCAGCCTGTGGTCATCAAACTTTACAACTCCTCCCTTGGAGGGTCAGACACCCGGCGCCGATAGGCTGGTCCTGGACTTATTTCATAATTTACTGGCATAATTTGCATACTACTATTTAACTATTTATGGTTCTATTACTATTTATTATTTATGGTGCAACTGTAACGAAAATCAATTTCCCCTGGGATCAATAAAGTATGATTATGACTTTGACTATGACTATGAATAAAGTCATAACTTATTCAGTCTCTCTTTATAACTCAGGTCCTCAGACCTGGCAACATCCTTGTAAATTTTATCTGTATTCTTTTAATGTTATTTACATTTTTCCTGTTGATAGGTGAGCAAAATTGCACACAACATTCCAAATTAGGCCTCAACAATGTCGTATACAACTTCACATAACATCCTTTCTCCTGTACTCAGTACTTTGATTTATGGAGGCCAATATGCCAAAGACTTTCTTTATGAATCTATCTGTGATGCCACCTTCAATGAATTATGCACCTGAATTCCTAGATCCTTTTCTTCTACCACACTCCTCAGTGCCATTATGTTCACTGTGTAAGACACAGTGTAAGAACCTGGTTGGTCTGACTGAAATGCAACACCTCGTACTTGTCTGCATTAAATTCCTCCTGCCATTTTTTAGCCCATTTTGCCAGCTGGTCCAAATTCCGCTGCAAGCCATGATAGTCTTCCTTGCTGTCCACTATACCCCCCAATCTTGATGTCATCCAAAATTTGCTGATCTAGTTAACCAGATTATCATCTAGAACATTGATATAAATGACAAAAAACAATGGACTCAACACCAATCCTGAGGGCACTTCATTAATCACAGGCCTCCAGTCAGAGAGGCAACCATCCTCTACCACACTCTAGCTTCCCCAAAATAACAGTGTCTAATCCAATTTATTATCTCATCTTGAATGCCGAGGGACTGAAGCTTCTTGATCATCCTCCCATGTGGGACCTTGTCAAGTGCCCTGTTAAAGTCCGTGTAGACAATATCCACTGACTTTCCTTCATGAACTTTCCTGTTAATTTCCTTGAAAAACTCAATTAGATTGGTTAGTCATGACCTACCATGTCTATCAGTCTGTGTCTTTCCAAGTAATCATATATACTGTCCCTTAGAATACCTTCCAATAACTTTCTCTTGATTGATGTCAGGCTCACCAGCCTATAATTTGCTGGTTTATTTTTAGAGCCTTTCTTGAATATTGGAGCAACATTAGATATCCTCCAGTCCTCTGTTACCCCACCTGTTGCTGAAGATGGTTTAAGTATCTCCGCTAGGGCCCCAGCAAGAATAGCTTGTCAGGCCCTGGGCATTTTGTCCCTTGCAATCCTTTTGCTCTTAACATATCTGTAGAATCTCTTGGGATTCACCTTCACCTTGTCTGCTAAGACAAGCTCATGTCTTCTTTTAGCCCTCCTGATTTCTTTCTTTAGTGTTCGCTTACATTTCTCATACCCCACAAGCATCTTATTTGTTCCTACTTGCCTGAACTAAAATGCACCTCTTTTTTTCCTTAACCAGGGCCTCAATATCTCTTGAAAATCAAGGTACTTAAACCTGTTATTTTTACCTTTTATTCTGACAGGCACATACAAGCTTTGTCCTCACAAAATTTCACTTTTGAATGCCTCCCATTTACCAAGTACACCTTTGCCAGTCTGCTGGGGGTATTCAGGAGCATTCAAAGTCCACGACAAGTGAGAAAGTTTGGAGTTTAATGATTCTAATATGTCATGGGTGGAAATCCTTCTTCCGTATTGACATGAAGGGATGACATAATGCAAGGCCCTGCCTCTGTGCAGGTCCTTATTTCGCAGGATTAGAACAATTCTTATTGCTCAGTCAACACTGGGGAGCTGGAAAAGTTTATGCTTTATCCATATGCCAATACTGAGTAAGGAGATCCCATCACTAGCAGCAAGATCTCTGATTTTAGCAGGCAGTGTGCTATATTTTGTTTATTTATGTCCATCTGGTTGCAAAATATATTTTACAATTCATTAGCTTCAATATGCAATGAGCTTTATGTATAGTTACGCTTTCACCTGATTATTCACCATTTTATAAGCAATTATCCAAAAGGAGACAAAGTTGTGCGGCTACATGTTAGTGATGTAAAACCATCATTGCATCTTGCAGGTTTTAAAAGTCCCATAAAGATTAAGATAGTCAATTTTGAGTCTTACAAACAATGCAGTTCAATTTCCTTGCATTGTGCTATGTTTGTCTCACACTACTCTGTTAATCTTGCAGGCACCAGCTTTGAGCCTTATTGTGGTGCCCTCGAAAACTTGGCCTTAAAATGATATTCGTGCAATACAAACATCATTCCTCCAGCAACAGCGAAGCATAGCTGCTCAAAAGCAAATGCTTCAGTGAGGGGAGAAGGAAAGGAGGGTTTTCCTGAGGGAACCAGATGAACCTAGACAGACTAATGAAAAACAGTACTCACAGCAGGCACGTTCTTTTAGCAAGGAGCCAATGGACACCCTTGAGGGACACAAGCAAGACCCCCTAAGAGGAAACAGACTGAGAGGACTCTGCAGTGTAATTCTAATAGTCTCGTCTTTAAATATCTGAACTTTCGAGGAAACAACTATGCAGGCAAATTCTCATTCTGCCTTTGCTGGTGGTCTAAAAAAAAAGTAGATAAATTCTTTTTGTCCTGAATATGGAGGCTGGATAATCTCCCAACTGGAGCACTGAGCCACAGATTGTGTGATGTGGTAAGGATCAGTGGTGCAGCCTGGAATGATCTGATGCTATGACTTCTATAAACTCTCAAATTTTCATCTGATGATCAACAAATATAACGGTATATTAGCTGGAAGAACGAAACCTAAAAGCTGCTTTAGGATATCTTAATGGTGTTATAACAGCATTTTGTGTTGCTGTTTAAGTCTCAGGAGAATCAAGCTCTTCAATTACAAGGCCCCCACAAGAGTAAGGTATCATTTTCAGTGAATTCATGATCTCCAAAGGCAAACAGTTCAGGTACTTATATGTTTCTGTGATTGGGGATAAAGAAAGTAATCTTGAGTGTTGGCTTTTTACAACTTTCTGGCTATCCATCCTATAGGATGATGATGGTTCCTTTCAGTCAGTTTGTGGGGTTTATACCCGACTTCTCAGAAAGGAACAGCGTGTGCATGAGTGGATTTTAGGTGAGTAGGGGGTTGCACAGGTCCAGACCCACCCTTTAGACATCCCCTCCCGGATCCAGCGGCATGGTGGGGTCCAAGGCGGCAGGGGGAGATTCTGTTGCGGTGAATGGCCAGACCAAGCTTCGATGCAAGGGTTGCCCTTTCCGCGCTTCACGGCACGTGTTTGCTAGATGGCCGTTGACCCTATGAGAGGGTTCATCCACCCTTTGACAGGGCTTGTTTTTCATCCTGCAGGGTGTCTAGCCACCCTCCTCACCAGGCAAGCCTGTGGGGGAGCCAGTTTAGTCGCCGACAACCCGACCATGCGACAGGTGGTACTGGGTTACATGGTACCAGTAGCGCTCAGACGAGTGACCTGACTTTTTACATAGCCTGACTTCAGCAGGAAAGTGAGCTAGTATTATATGCAGTACATAAGTCACACACTGTAAGTACAGTTGAACATTATATCAGTAACAAATTTTGAACATCACTCTATTGTTGGTATCACCTGAGATTGTTTCTCTCTGGAGGAAAATATCCAAAGGTAATGAAAATTCTGCAAAAAGACACAGGTAAACTTTTTTTGCTAGGAGACAAGTGATCCAGGAATAGCTGCATTAACACTCTATTCAAGACTATCTTCAATCACATAGCATCTCTTTTTTTGGACATTGTGCAAAGAAACCTGTAAGTTGCTGTCTTTTAACAAAAAAAAATATAAACAACAGTGAATTTCATTCATTAACATATTTTTACTGTTTTATTAATACTCACAGATGTCAAGAACCACTAAATTGAATTGCTATAAGAATAATTTGTATTTATAATAATAACCTCAATGTAGAAAAAGTATCCTATGTTCTTCTGTAGAGAAATTAGCCAAAAAGATATCAAGCTAAGGAATGCTATTTTTTTATGCGGGATCTTAAAATAGAGAAACACAAAGAAGCAAAGAATTTCAAAATAGGAGCTATATGAAGTGGGAACTAGGCAGTTCCCAAAGGTGAATTTTACAGAAGATGGTCAAGAGCATAGAAAGAAATAAGAAGTTTGTGAAAGAGTTTGTTCAGATGTAATAGATTTCAGTGAACTAAAACATGACATGCTGTGATTGATTTACTTCTCAAGAAGATTCCAACATAAAGGCTGTCAAGCATTCTCTTTTGATTTTGATGCCAACAGAATGTGCTTGTGCACCCAATTAACAAAACCTGCCAAACTGAGATTATTTACATCTGTTTGCCAATACTGATTTGTGGGTGCAAGCAAAAAGGCCTAGAGTACCTCTCAGTCTGTGGACACTTTTGATGTCTGCTCCTTCTCTGAAGCTGACCTAGAATTTCTGGTGTTGAAGTAATAAAGATCTGACCAAAATAAATAAACGCTAATAAATAAACCAACAACTTTTATGTGTGTTGCTAATGCTCTTTGATTTAAGCTATGTGGGCTTCTTAAATATCTATTCACCCAGACTCTTACGTCCACCAGATTTTTATCAAGTATGTATGAATTTTAGGATTAAGCATAACTCTGGGCCAGAAAACAACATGATTCTCAACTGAATCCCTTCTGCAAACTATGGCGAGCCCTCACCAGACCTACCTATCTGCTTCAGACTGTAGTTTGAGACATTCAGTCACATCATTCAGGATGTTAAATCTTTGCAAACCTGCCGGTGCTGATTCTAAATTATTTCCCATAAGGATATTAGAAATCTGAGGATCATATATCTCCTCAAGACAGCTCAGCCATTCAGTAAGATTATTGGCTGAAACACAACAGTCTCTTTCCCATAGCATTTGACTCCCCTATAAACCAAAAAATCCATCTATATCAGCCTTGAATATATCTAAATAATACACATCAAGTGTCCCAAAAGCATCACAAATTGCAAAACTTGGAGGCCAAACCTGGTCTCAAAGTCAACTTTAACTTTATTTATAGTTTACATGTGAATAGCATTCTTTTTATCTCCCATTTATACCTGGTTATAGCAGTATATTCGCTGTTCAATTTAGTATGGCCTAACGCCAGTTAATGCAAATACAACTGATGGTTAATTATTTAACAGTTATTTATTTCTTTTGAGGTAAAATACTGGCTAGATAGACATGGCAATGCCACCTAACATCTTCATAATGGTATAGCGCCTATAACCTCTTTGCTTTGCATCTCTCTTTAAATTGGGCACCTTGTTACACTGTCAATTATAAGCTCAGCAGCCTGGTTACAATGCACTGATCCAATTGGTGAAAAATATGCTGAATTGTCCATTTTGCTAAAGTTTGCCATTATAGTTCAAAGCTATATGATCTGTTGCATTTTCATTCAGGAGCTAGGGAAATAGGCTTCAAAGGTTCTCCAAGATACAGTAGTTGTCATAGATTATTTTTGGCACCACTCTGGTGAAATGTATGATTGTATGACTTAGAAAACTGTTTTTTTATTGAAATAATGATTTATTGACATTATTATTATCTGATAATGTGTATAAAGATATCATAAGGTTTGTGTTATATTTATACTTCTAGGATAGCTAAGATAATATTATGTAATCTTGTATAAGTAATTTGATAACACTTCAAACCCACAGAGCATTAAGGGACTACATAAGAAAAGTGATAACACTCACCAGTACAGCTTAGTGCAATACAGCTATATTCAGTGACAATGGGTGCAAATAATACATGAATTAAGGTTCACAATCTTCCGTGCACCGGCATTATGTCTTTGATCTATTTTAGTATAAAATGGTATTTATGAAAGGTATTTTTCCAAGATCAGATCTGCTCAATAAACTGTAAAAGGTGTTATTCTATCCACCATCAATGCAGCTTTCTAGACTGCTGTATAGACCCCAGAAGAGTTGTAAACATATTTGTACCAAAAAACGAGTCAATAGCATGCTTGTTACTATCCATCAATTTCATGTAAAGGTCACACATGTAGTAGTTGACTATCCCATGAGAGAGAGCAAGGCAGAACATGGAAAAGACACTTCAGTCTTTCAGAAATCCAACACTGAACTTTTAATTTTTCTTCAATCTTTTAAGAAGTGCTGTTTATTAGTTAGTTTTTATTCCCTCTGAAATGTCATCTAAATGTCTGAAGGAACTAATTTTTGTAGTCCCAATACAATGGCTGTTGGGCATTGCATCTTGACTTCAGTGGCATTGAAATAAGATCATTTTTGTTCTGCATAGTTCACCCATAAAATTGATTTTACCTGTGTTACATTGCTCAAGAGATGATTTCTGACTGGAAGTGTGTCCATTAGGAACACGGTATTCGTACTTCCATGCACAATTCATGTCTGCACACCAAACATTTTTCAAGTGTCAGCCACACACCTAATAATATCACTGATCAGATATGGCACACTTACTCCTACACTGGCGTAAATTGGGGCTTTGGGTGCAATCCATGGCCTTTCCTATGCAATGGCAGTACCATTAGGAGTGTATCACTGCATTTCTACATTTATGTGGATTAAAGATACTACTGATACAAGTATGCCTAACTAGATATTTTAAGCATTATTGACAAGCTAGTCAAACACCTTTCAAATGTTGCACTGTGCTAAAACTGACAGGGGATGCTCTCATTAGTATTTATCTTCTGTGATTGTAATTGAATGGGTGTCTCAGCAAGACACTAAAAGTACTGCTTCATTACTGAAGACATCGTTTAGGCAATTACTGGTCAGGCGATTAGTGTGTCCGAAACATTCGGATAGAAGGGATAATGTGCCACTCTGAAGAAAGCTGCTCTGACAGAGTTTTCAGAAATAACAAATGATGCCTAGACCTCTGCTCTTACAAGCTCAGGTTTTCCAAGACTATCACAATACTCTAACTAAGTTCTACAGACTGCATCATTTTGCACTGAGGTATGGACTCTCTGAGTGCAATGTGATAACTAAAGGACAGCACATGGAATTCAATAAGAAAGACTCAATGAAGATAAAATCTAACTTCCAGTTGGGATTCGACTTATCACAGAGCACTCCAACAAACTTTTAGAGATGTACAGTTGAAAGCATCCTGACTCCATTATGATCTGGAATGGAAACTTGAATGTGCATGAACTTAAGAAGCCTCAATGAGTAGTGAATGCAGTGCAATACAGGACTGGCACATGACTGGGATCTACGTGATTCTCTACCTCAGTAAGGTAACATCTAACATCAAGGATTTCTACCATCCAGGCAATGACATCTTCTTCCAGCTACCACCAGGAAGGGAGTGTAGAAGCTGTGATCTTACATTAGCAGCAGTTTTTTTTTTTATTTTATATTTTATTTTATTGAGATACAGTGGAGAACCCTTCCGGCCCTTCAGGCCACATCACCCAGCTATCCCCCAGTTTAATCCTAGCCTAGATATAGGACAATTTACAATGGCCAATTAACCTACTAACCAGTATGTCTTTGGACTGTGGGAGGAAACCCATGTGTGTCACAGGGAGAACGTACAAACTTTTTACGGGCAATGACAGGAATTGAACCCTGGCTGTCTGTACTGTAAAGTACTGCGCCAACCACCACACTACCATGCTGCCCCACAAGCAGTAACTTCCCTTTAACCACTAAGTTCTTGATCCAACAAGCACAAAACTAATCACTTCAGCAGAATGACACTATTATCACTTTTACCACTATGCACTAAAGTGCACTTTGTTTTTATTGTGCTCTAATCGTATTCTTATAAAAAATGTGTGTACTTTATATTTAATTTATGTTTTTCTTGCGAGTGCTGATTTATCTGATGCTACGTAGCTGTGATTCTGTTGCAAGTTTTACATTGCACCTGTGCATTAATGTACTCATGACTATGACAATAAACTCAACTTTGAATTTGAAACACTGCAGGAGGGCTTTAAGCCATAATGTTCTGCCTGCACTATTCTCACCAAGCCAGTCAAAGTCACATTTACTTTCAGCTTTCTCACCCAAGGATCCTTTAAAGCAGCCTGAGAGATTTCTGCCTTGTATCACAATCCTGCTCACTGTGACAGCAGAGATGTCACCCCCACATGGAGTTCTAGTACTTTGATTTCAGTGTCAACCAGATGGATTCTCAAGCTTGGAATTCACCAGCATTGCTGGCTTTGCCTAAGTGCAGACAACCATGGACTGCACTCATGTGCAAATAAAACATACCATTAATAACCTGAATTATTCAACAACAGAAAAGGTTTTCCTTCCTTCAGCATTCAGTTAACTGTAGAACAGGAGACTTCTACAACTGCTCTGATCCAAAGAACACTATATGAGATCATTGTTACCCTCGGCCATTCTTACCCTTGGCTCTATAATGAGCCAACCTATGGCTG
The DNA here is from genome assembly GCF_963921235.1 of Mobula hypostoma. Taxonomy (NCBI): domain Eukaryota; kingdom Metazoa; phylum Chordata; class Chondrichthyes; order Myliobatiformes; family Myliobatidae; genus Mobula; species Mobula hypostoma. The sequence continues at coordinate 21,715,506 of NC_086100.1, forward strand.
AGGAAGTGATGACCCCCTCCTGTTAGACTTTTTGAGGTGACTTATTTTTTATTCTTTCTTCTCTTCTAATATTTGTGTATTTGTACATCTGTGCCCTTGTAATGCTACAGTGACACTGTAATCTCCTTTGGGATCAATAAATTATCTATCTATCTTACGGTGAATGTCATGCTTCCAGAAAGCACAAATTATGCATTCATCTTGAGAGAGACTGAACTGCCAAGCATTTTTCCAGAGCCAGCACTGACCTGAAGATGGATCCTGTGGTTATTCTGGTTTGGAACATCAGTTCATAATCTTACCACAGATGACGAATACCACTAAAATGAAAATCATCCAAGATCACTGATCTTCTAAGAATGAGATTCCAGTATCCAGTAAACATAGAACATATGTTCTTCAGGCACTTCAGTCACAACCTTGTGCTGAAGCTTTAAATCAGTACAAAATCAATCTTAACATTTCAATCTTAACATGTGGTTAAGAAAGCATACGGTGCGCTGGCCTTCATTAATCATGGGATTGAGTTTAGGAGCTGAGAGGTAATGTTGCAATTATATAGGATCCTGCTCAGACCCCACTTGGAGTACTGTGTTCAGTTCTGGTCGCCTCACTATAGGAAGGATGTGGAAACCATAGAAAGGGTGCAAAGGAGATTACAAGGATGTTGCCTGGAATGGGGAGCACGCCTTATGAGAATAGGTTGAGTGAACTCGGCCTTTTTTCCTTGGAGCGACAGACAATGAGCGGTGACATGATAGAGGTGTATAAAATGATGAAAGGCATTGATCATGTAGATAGTCAGAGGCTCTTTACCAGGGCTGAAATGGCTAGCATGAGAAGGCACCGTTTTAAGGTGCTTGGAAGTAGGTACAGAGGAGATGTCAGGGGTAAGATTTTTACGCAGTGCGTGGAATGGGCTGCCGGTGACGGTGGTGGAGGAGGATACGAGAGAGTCTTTTAAGAGACTCCTGGACAGGTACATGAAGCTCAGAAAAACAGAGGACTATGGGTAACCCTAGGTAATTTCTAAGGTAAGGACATTTTTGGCACAGCTTTGTGGGCTGAAGGGCCTGTACTGTGCGGTAGGTTTTCTATGTTTCTATTTCCCTCCTACATTATCCTTCAACCATCAGACTCCTGAATTCATTCACCTCAACAATGAACTGCTTCCACAACTTATGACATACTTTCAATGGTTCTACAACTCATGTTCTCAGTATTGTTTATCTATGTATTTATAATTTTTTCTCAGCTCAGGCTGGTAAAACTTGAGGTATGGACATAGCCTAGCACACTCATTTCTCAATTGCTAGGGACTTTCAGACTATTCTAGTGGTGTTTGTCATTACAGTTTTCTGGAGACTTACAGAAATATTGCTGTGCAGGCCTAATTGTATAATGCTTTTGGGATGATGTCAGTTGGAGATATTACTACTGGTACAATGTATACCCTGTTCATGTTCCATTGTCTTTGAATTTCCTCTCTTAATTCAGCATATTTCTGATGTTTTTCACTTTTTGTTTCCTGTAAGTTATATATGTTTGGAATGGCTATATCCATGAAGTAAATTGTTCTTGATTGTTTATCCTGTATTATTTTATCCAGACAGTTATTATGGATTGTCCTATCTATAATAACAAATCGGTCATAATATATTTTGTGGAACTCTGACTCTAAAACTGGATCAGGTTTGTACTTATGGTAAGGTATGGTTTCTTTTCGGAGTTTATATTTTAAAGCAAGAATTTGGTGAATAATGTTTGCCACTTGATTGTGCCTGTGTAAGTAATCAGATTGAATTAACATGCTGCAGGATCCTGTAATATGTTGTTTCTCTATGGTTTCTCTTGGCATTTTCTGCACTTTTCATCTAGAACTTGTTGGTCTTTTATTAGGTACTTTTGATATTTTTTATGTTAACCACCTGGTCCTGTATTGCCACAAGGAACCCCTCTGTTCCTGGGAAGAGGCCTTTAACTCTGAGGCAGATATTCGATGCTTCCTTGCCAACATCTTGTCTGATCAAATTGTTGAATGTCTTCCATGGAGGGTCATGCTCTTCCATTGGTTTATTCTATGGTGATAATTTCTTCATTCTTCTGGATTATGCTTTCATTTAAGTTTAGTGGTGTGTACTTCTTATCAGAATTTCATGTTGTCACATGGGGTGCTGAATCCTGTCTTTATTGATAAAAGTATATGTTTAGAAGTTTTAACTGACTGTTGTGTAATTTATTGTGTAATTTATTTATTAGCCATTTGTTATTCCTCTTCCTCCTTCTGTCCTTGGTGGTGTTAATCTAAGTACAAAGGTACATAGTGTTTTTAGCTCTTACTTTTCTTTATAAATTTTCCATATTGGTTAAGGAGCAAGATGTCATGCCCAAAAATATGTTAATATGGGTATAACGAAAGTGCTTATTGCCTTAGTCATAATTTTACTGTTGAGCTCTGTTTGACAGATTTTCTTGATTTAAAGTCTTGAAGTAAATTCTGTCAAAAGTTTTCCCTTTAAATCTATTTTCTTTGCTTGTTGATATCCTAGATACCTACAAGTTTCATATCTATCCATCTGTTGTATTGTATCCTGCTGCTCTGTTTTGTATTCTATTAGATCTATTGAACCTTACTTTAAGTTTAATGTTCTGCACTTATCTAGTCCAAGGTATATGTTGATAACTTAAGAATTTGAATTAATTGTTTATTATTATTAGTTTCTTCATTTGTTTGTGTACAGTTTGTCTGCTTTCACACGTTGGTTATTTGTCAATCTTTGTGTGCATTTTTGATCCTGTTGCATTTCTATGTTTTACTATGTTCAACCTCTTCGACAGCACATGGTCTCTAATCCAGGCAGCATCCCGATAAACCTCATCTGCACCTCCTCAAAAGCCTCAATGCTGATCCTATAATGTAGTGATCAGAAATGATTGCAATACTGCAGGTACAGCAAAACTAGAGGTTTATAAAGTTGCAACATAACTTTCATAATCTTGAACTCAATTTCTTGATGTAGAAAGGAAATCATACCATATGCTTTCTTTATCATCCTATCAACCTGTGCAGCCACTTTCAGGGAGTTATGAACTTGGTCCCAAAGATTCCCCCTGCATGTCAACACTGTTGTCATTACATCTTTTTGCTATTAAAACTGCATTGCCCCTTTACATCTTGATCTCCCAAAGTGCAACACTTCATATTTGGCTGGGTTTAACTCCATCTGTCTTTTCTCCACCCATACCTGGAACTGATCTACATCCCACTGTGTCCTTTGGCAGTCTTTTACCCAATCCACATGATAAATAAGTTTGTAGATGACACCAAAACTCATAATATAATGGACAGTATAAGAGCTAGTCTAAGGTTACAAAGGGAGATACATTCAGAGGCCACTTTATTTACCTATACACCTGCACATTAATGCAAAAATCTAATCAGCCAATCATATGGCAGCAACTCAATACATAAAAACATACAGAATGGTCAAGAGGTTCAGTTGTTTTTCAGACCAAACATCAGAATGAGGAAGAAATATGAGTAATGACAAGAAGAAGTAGAATTTTTTGTGTGTTTTTAGTTTAGGCCATTTGTGTTTACCTATTATTGTGACTTAGATGAAGCTCAGATGAAGTTCAGGTAATTAATGCAGAAAACCAGGTAATTGCAAAGGGTTCACAAACTTTTTCTTTCAACTGTATATGGCATGCTTGCCTTCACCAGTCGGGCAGCAAGTAGAAGAATTGGGACCCAATGTTATGGCTAAACAGAATGTTGGTGATATTGCGCTTTGCGCAGTTCTGATTCTCGTGCTATCTGCGTGAGATAATGGGACTTTCGAGAGACTTTGAGATTTTTGTTTACTGTGCCCATGGTCTGTTCTCTATCAAATTACGGTATTGTTTGCACTGTTGTAACTATATGTTATAATTATGTGGTTTTTGTCAGTTTTCCTGTCTTGGTCTGTCTTGTGTTTCTGTGATATCACACTGGAGGAACATTGTATCATTTCTTAATGCATGCATTACTAAGTGACAATAAAAGAGGGCTGCGTGTCCTCATAATCTAATCTAATAGAAAGGACATGATTAAGGTGGAGAGGGTGCAAGAAAGATAGCAAGACTGTTGCCTGTATTGGAGGGCTTGAGTCATAAGGAGAGATTAAACAGGCTGGTTCGGTTTTCCTGAACACAAAGGTGGCTAAAAGATAATATGACAGACTTATAGAAAATTATGAGATACATAAATAGAGTAGACAGCCAGAGTTTGCTTCCCATGGTAAGTGTGTCTAAATCTAGAGGGTTTAGGGTTACGGTGAGATTGAGGAGGCATAAAAGAGATATGAGAGGTAAAATTTTCACAAAACAGTACATGGCATCTTGAATGAGTACGTAGACAAAGTGGTGAAGATATGAGTAGTAACAACATTTAGTATGAATCTGTTCAGGTATTGGAATGAGCAAGGCATAGAAGGATATGGAATTAATTAGTGAAGAGGGTATAGTATACATTAGTGTGACAGTTGTCATATTGTCGATGCAGTGGATCAAAGGGCTTGTTCCCATGCTGTATAATTTTCTGACTATGATTCCACCTCTATTGACATTGCAGTGCTCTCTGTTAATCCATTGCAAATATTTGCAATTGTTTCAGTTCAATACAGCAGTGTGATCTTTGCAGCCATCTATTGAAAGGACATAGGATGATGCAAGCAACATTCTTCCAGCTGAGAGAATTATCAATGACTGAGAAGTGGGAAGATGTCCCCAGTGAGTCAACAAAACCCAGAGATATTGGTAAGTGAAATATCAAGAAACAATACTGAAAATATTCAGCAGGCCAACCAGCATTGCAGGAGAGAGAAGTATATTTAATATTTCAAGTCAGTGACTGTTTTTCAGAACTGAAAACGAGATCTGAAGTCATATAAGCTTTAATTTGCAAAGAACTAGGGAAGTATAGAGAGGACAAAAGTAATGCATATGCTACAGATACCATACTGAAACATTGTTATCTTTCTGCCCAAAACAATTTAAACAAAATCACACAATTATTTTAGGTATTGCACTATGTCAACATTATTTAGAGGAGAATGCACTTGGAAAAAAATATACAAGCAAAATAAAAATCCCGCTGAGGTTTGAAAAACACATTTCTTGTGGATGCAAAGGAGCCCACCAATGTACACATATTTGCCCTATGCCTATTTAACTCAGTTTTCAACTGTACAGATCTGCTTATATTGACATTGTCAAAATAATTTCCAGGACTAAGTATCTGAAGTTCAAGACCCAGATATTTGCTAAAGATCATACATCTGTAACTTTATAATTAAAACAACTATGAATGATATACTTAGCAGGTTAGATGTTGTCTGTGGAGATAGAAAATAAAAATTTCCATTTCACATGAATGACCATTCATCAGAAAGTTATTGACTTATTCTCCAGGAGGTATAGATTTATTTCTCTCTATTCTGCCAGATCAAATCATATCCTTGAAAACTCTTGCAGCTCACCCTTAAAATATTTTAATTCCAGGAGAAAAGCTCTAACTTTTCTGAGTTCTTCTCTCAAAATCCCTTGTTCCTGGTTACATCATGAAAACCCTTTGTACCCTTTCTTAAGCCTTTACATCCTTAGCTAAATGCAGTGTCACATATTCTGCAGAATACTCACTTGAGATCTTAGCGGTGACTTTTACTTTTCAGAAAGAAAGACATTGAAGATTGAACAAAGTCCACGCATTACTAAAAGTGAGGAGGAAATATACATATTTCTGTTTCCAGGCATTAAAACATTTCACAAGGTTCATACAATAAAGCATCAAACAGTTTATGATGCTGTTTGAAAGCTTCCATCTGCTATAATTTGATAACATACTTTCACCTTCCTTTTAGCATCATTCATTTTCTTTCTGTTATAGAGTGAAGGATCTTTACCATTATTATATTTGTTCAGCATAAAGCAGGTATAGTAAATAAATTGTATCTGATGGCATGCTGGAATCACCTTAGGTTTGGTATATGTGTATATTTTAATATGATTTTGTTTATATTACAATTTACAGTGCCAACTCTATTTGTAACACGTAATTACAAAATTGTCATATTAATACACTCCCTGTGGCTATATTATTTCACACGCCATCATTGTGAAGCTGTGTAACCCATCTAATGTGTTCAAAAGCTGAGCACCTTCATCACCCATACAGAGGAGCTAAGCTAAGAAGAATATCAGCTATAAATTTAGAATATCAAGGTACAGCCAAATGCTAGTAAGATCCTCATTTATTAAAAGACACAAATGTCCAACAGAAAGAGTAATGCAACTAAATGAATTTGAGATTGCACTACAAAATGACTATTAAGTCTCATATAATTTTAGAAATGGTGTAGATATTTCCTCCAAACCTTTTAAGAAATAGAGTCCAGCCTTATTATTAGGAAGCCATGAACAGTAACAAAATAATTTTCTCCTCTGTTGGCTGTGGTGACAGTCTTCAGAGATCAGGGTAGTGTTCACTATAACAAGAAGATTCGTAATTACAGTCCTTGCAATAACAAGGTCATTACATTATCACTGCTGCTTTAAGTAAAAAATTTTGGCTACTATAAAAAGAAATAAACTGCATCAAATGATCTAATACAATTTCAGAGGGCATTGCTGAAGGAACTATAATGACGTCCTTTCTAGTTTTTGAATCCACCATTCCTGAATTGAGAACAGTCATTTATGCCACTTTTATAGACAGTCACCACAAAATAAAATTTAAGTTCACATATTTGTATTTTCAGTAATATTAAGCTGTGACTTCAAAAAGTACAATTATTCTGTCTTCCTAAGTTGGCAAATATATCACGCAGATTCACTCGTTTATTGACAATCTATACAATGTCTTCAAGGAAAGAATGTTCATTATTACCTTATCAGTAATTGAAATATTAAAAGTATTTTGACAAAATATGATAGTGTATTCAGGATAGAGAAAACATAAGAACGTTTCAACTGTTTGAGCCTGTTACACTCGCCAACCAGATCATAACAGGTCTGTGAACAAACTCCCTTTTCCTTTTTGTTTGCAATATCAATTTATAATCAATCTGTTTTGTTTCTGACCATCACTTAACTCAGGATTTCTGAACTTTTTTATGCCATGGACCCCTACCATTAACTGAGGGGACAATAGACCCCAGGTTGAGAACCCCTGAGACATAATTGTTAAATGTTCTATCATGATTTTGATACAATTTATCTTGCAAATTCCCCGTTTGTTGAACATTTCATCTGCTTTGCAATTGTATTTATTGCTCTATATATCCTTTCCTTTTGATAGAATCTCTTACAGTTTTTTCTTCTTGTGTTGTTCTGGGTTTTCTGCCAGCCAATCCACTGAACAGATTGGCCATGTAGACTGTGGGCAATGTCTTCCGCCCTCCTTCGAAAACATTATTACTAAATACAAAATCTCTGAAATTATTTCACATTTCACCTGTTCAAAGTTTGCATGGACACATACATTTTGTTTGTTAATATATAAATTTTTACATATATTTAGACTGGTAACCAGATTTGGTTATTTGCACCTTATTAATTCGAGCACAATCCGCTTCCTCTTGGTTTTGGAACATCAATCACAATCTACTTGAACACAGTCAGGACTAGAAGTTTCTTTGCTCTCTTAGCTTAAAAATAACTTACTTTTTTTAACACTGTAAAGGTTTTATAAACATTAAGATCTTCAGTCCTGAGGTCTACATGACAGCTTTGTCGTTTTCAGTTTGGTTTTAATTATTGATGTAATAAAAATTCCTGCAGATGCCGATATTTAGCATAGAAGATACAACTGCTGCAGCCAATACTTAAAAGGGACAGACAACAATAAATAATAAAGTCTTCCAGCCACATGGAAGCATTGATAATGAATAAATAGATGTGCTATCTAAATAAGGAGGTTAGGGAGAACTCCTGTGTTTCATGTGGAACTGGACCAACTAGCAATGAACATGCCTACAGAATGAATTCTTTTGTACACAGCCTATGGACTCTATAAACTCATGTTCTCAGCATTATGTATGTATTTATTTACTAGTTTCTTTTTTATTTCCACAGTTTGTCTTCTTTTTCAGATTGTTTTTTTTGGCAGTCTTTGTGTGTACTTCATTGATTTTGCATCTCTTTCTTTGTCCCACTGTGAATGCCTATAAGAAAGTGAATCTCAGGGTAATAAACGGTGACAAATACGTACATTGATAATAAATTTACCTTGAACTTTTGAACTTGAACTTTGAACTTTGGGTCAGAGAGACCATCCAAAGATTCCGTCAAACGTTCCTCCTAGGAGGTTGGCAGTAGTATGTCTATTAGCGATGTCTAAATACTTGCAGCTTACGAAAGCTTGCAAAGCAGTGAAATGCCAGTGCTAACTCCTGTGAGCGGAAGGAAAACTTTTCTCCTGAAGTGCTGAAGTTTCTCCTGAACTTTTCTCCTCAGGTGACCTTCAGAAAATTGAGCAGAGCAGCAAAGTCTGACTTGTGGCAGCCATCAGGAGCAAGAGATACTGAGCCAGCAGTTTACAAGTAACCACGGCACAGCAGTTTAAGCACGTGCGTGTGTGTCTGCATATGAAGACACAGGAAATTATGTTCAGTGAGGAGAAACAATACTGAATATTGGCTCTAAATAACACAAATTTAAGGGGAAATGTGTCTAGTTAATCATTTTTACGCTTAGTAAAGAAGAACTGATGCTTACAAAGTCTTACTAATTATCTAATCAAAGTACTACATATAAATACATATACACACACATATACACACACACACACACCCACACACATATATATAGAAACATAGAAACATAGAAAATAGGTGCAGGAGTAGGCCATTCGGCCCTTCGAGCCTGCACCGCCATTTATTATGATCATGGCTGATCATCCAACTCAGAACCCTGCACCAGCCTTCCCTCCATACCCCCTGATTCCCGTAGCCACAAGGGCCATATCTAACTCCCTCTTAAATATAGCCAATGAACCGGCCTCAACTGTTTCCTGTGGCAGAGAGTTCCACAGATTCACCACTCTCTGTGTGAAAAAGTTTTTCCTAATCTCAGTCCTAAAAGGCTTCCCCTTTATCCTCAAACTGTGACCCCTCGTTCTGGACTTCCCCAACATCGGGAACTATCTTCCTGCATCTAGCCTGTCCAATCCCTTTAGGATTTTATACGTTTCAATCAGATCCCCCCTCAATCTTCTAAATTCCAACGAGTACAAGCCTAGTTCATCCAGTCTTTCTTCATATGAAAATCCTGCCATCCCAGGAATCAATCTGGTGAACCTTCTTTGTACTCCCTCTATGGCAAGGATGTCTTTCCTCAGATTAGGAGACCAAAACTGCACACAATACTCCAGGTGTGGTCTCACCAAGGCCTTGTACAACTGCAGTAGTACCTCCCTGCTCCTGTACTTGAATCCTCTCGCTATAAATGCCAGCATACCATTCGCCTTTTTCACCGCCTGCTGTACCTGCATGCCCACTTTCAATGACTGGTGTATAATGACACCCAGGTCTCGTTGCACCTCCCCTTTTCCTAATCGGCCACCATTCAGATAATAATCTGTTTTCCTATTTTTGCCACCAAAGTGGATAACTTCACATTTATCTACATTAAATTGCATCTGCCATGAATTTGCCCACTCACCTAACCTATCCAAGTCACCCTGAATCCTCTTAGCATCCTCCTCACAGCTAACACTGCCGCCCAGCTTCGTGTCATCCGCAAACTTGGAGATGCTGCATTTAATTCCCTCATCCAAGTCATTAATATATATTGTAAACAACTGGGGTCCCAGCACTGAGCCTTGCGGTACCCCACTAGTCACTGCCTGCCATTCTGAAAAGGTCCCGTTTATTCCCACTCTTTGCTTCCTGTCTGCTAACCAATTCTCTAGCCACATCAATACTTTACCCCCAATACCGTGTGCTTTAAGTTTGCACACTAATCTCCTGTATATAATATTACTATCCTGAGGTTCATTTTCTTACAGGTGTTTACAGGAAAATAAAGAAATACAATAGAATTTGTGAAAAAATATACATAAACAAAAACTGGCAAAGAACCAGTGTGCAAATAAGACAAACTGTGCAAATACAAACATAAATAAATAATACTGAGAATATGAGTTGCAGAGGATTTGAAAGTGAGTCTGTAGGTGTTGAGTTGAATCATTTCAGATTTGTGGTGAATGAAGTTATTCATGCTAGTTCGGGAGCCTGATTGTTGTAGAGTAATAACTGTTCCTGTGCCTGATAGTGTGGAACCCAAGGCTCTTGTACCTCCTGCCCAATGGTAGTAGTGAGAACGAAGCATGGCTTAGATCAGTAGTTCCCAAATTTTTTGATTACCACCACCCCTTAGCTCTCAGACCACGTCCCCAGCTCCCCCTTCTCCCTTTCTGGCCGTTACATAAAAACTGTAAAGAATTTTGACTTAGGATGCACAGTGAAAGAAAATAAGAATGTAAAGTCAAAGCAGTGACAAACAATTCCAGAAAATGCAATGTAAAGCTACAAATAAAATCATGTACTTATTTAATTGCAGTAAAAAACAATTTTCATCAACAATTTTGGAGTGTAAGTTATTCACTATTTCATTGCTTTTTTCACCTTTCAATTGGATGCATGGGCTTGATCCAGTAGTATCAGCTTCTCGACATCAGGCTGAATGTCACTCGGGAGTCTCAGATCCCCACGTGCAGTAATTTGCAGCTTGTTTCATTGCTTTGAAAGAAGTTGGGCAAATGCATTGAAACCATGTTCCACTTAATATGATCTTGGAAAAGCAATAAAGAACATCTTGATCTTTTTCACAGTGCAAGATAGCATTCAGAGATTTACAGTATTTCTGCAACCAAAAGTCTTAATATAACTTTTTGAACATTGGTTTCAGCTCAAAAGTTATTTTGTAGCGAGATCAGTTCTTCCTCCATCCTTCCTATTAATTCCTCATTACAAGTGTTCAGGAATGGAATTATTACCCAATCAGGAATCTGGATCGAGGTAAGATCCTGAAATCTCTCTGACATGTCTTTATGCAGCCCACCCAGGTAGGCACAAAATACTTGAAAATCGTCATTGGATATTCTTTCTTTCTCTTCTAACTCAGGCTTGGAAATTGGAAAAGGTCGTGGCAGTCAATGTTGCACTTAAATAGGGTTAACTTGGACAGAAATATGGAGACAACAGATTTGACTTTGATAAGATTCACATCATTTCCTTGCATTTGAGGATTAATATCATTAAACATTGCAAATAATTCTGCCAAAAAGGAATGTCATGCCAAATATTTTTGAGTTAATTACTGAATGAAGCATTCAAGTCTTCAAAGAATTTTATCATAAAGGCATCTCAGTCAGTTTCCTTTTGAGAGCTATCTAACTTCTGTGTCCAACAGCAGGTTTCAAACTGTTCATCATTCTCAATACAATGCTCTTGAAATAGTTGAGAATTGAGAGCATAGAATTTGATTATTTTTACTGCTGTGATAACTATTTAATGATTTGTGCAGTCACTTAGGTTTTTTTATGCATCAAGATGTTGTCTGTGAATTACACAGTGAATGGTGAATAAGTTAGGTACTGCTTTTTTTAAAAAAGTAATAACCCCACATTGCCCCATCTGTTGAGCAAGCAAGAATGTTGGTGAGTGGAATGTTCTTCTCCTTGGAACATTGCTCACAACCCAAAATATTGATTCCCTCTTCATATTAGTTTCCAAATCCCTTTCATACAATAACTCTTGAACCGTGCTTTCATCTTTTCTGAAGCAAACATAACCATAAGAAGCAAAGGTTCATTGCCTGGCAAAGTCAAGTCATCCAACTGACTGCAGAGCAAATTCTGATGCCCTAAGTATATTGCACAATGTGGCTTCCACATGCTCAGATATTTCATCCATTCATCTTTAAACAGAGTTGTTACTGAGTGGGCACGTGGCCAAGTGGTTAAGGCATTGGACTAGCGACCCGAAGGTCGTGAGTTCGAGCCCCACGCGAGGGAACGCTTTGTGTCCTTGAGCAAGGCACTTAATCACACATTGCTCTGCGACGACACTGGTGGTATGCCCTTCCCTTGGACAACATTGGTGTCGTGGAGAGGGGAGACTTGCAGCATGGGTAACTGCTGGTCTTCCATACAACCTTGCCCAGGCCTGTGCCCTGGAGAGTGAAGACTTTCCAGGCGCAGATCCATGGTCTCGCAAGACAAATGGATGCTGAGTGGAATTACTTTAATTATTTAGTATGATGATGTATGCAATACCATACTCAGAACCTTCCTGACTCCTGGCAGAAACAGTTCTTCTCCAATTGTATGGGGCTTTAGCAAAGAGCAATGAAATGTTGTATGAGGCAAATAAACCATCACTGGCTTGCTGTGAAGAGCTGGCAAACATGCTTTGAAGTGGTTTCTATTTCTGAAAGTTTTCTTGAAGTGACTGAAAATAAGCCTAGTTCTTGTTTGCTTTATCAGTGTATTCTATTCAAATGTTCGAGAAGTCCTGGATAGTTTCATTGCCTCATTTGAAAGACTTTTTCACAACAGACACATTGGCTGCAGTTGGTTGCCTGGTGCTGGTATAAGTCCATATTTCAGATACTCCACACAACACTGTCTCTACTTCTTTTTTGTTGGTCTACTTCATCTATTTTCATTATGGATTAACAACTACGGTCAGTCACCTGCTGTTTAAGTCCAACCTCAAGCGTTGTGATCAATGAAGGGGAAAGTTATGACATCATCATAGCTCAAGCAAAGCCTGACTCTCTGCCTGAAGTGGGGCAGTCATATCTTGGTTGGACTATGGGCCAGAAGAATGCAGTCAAGACCACTGGAAAAGGCAGATTCTGGAGTTTACCCCATTGAATGCTATACTCTAATTCACAAGGATTGCATCACTGCATGATTAGAATGGGAATAGTACTAGCTAACTCTGCACTACAGCAGTTAATGGCAAAAATGTATGGGTTGAGCTCAGAAATAACACAATTTCTTCAGTCCAGATTGCTCATGATATGCCAAATATACAAATGTCACAGTGCTTTTCAACAACTATAACGCACTTCGAGCAAAGTCTAAGTGTTAGCAAGGGACGAAGTGATTATGTGATCATGATAACCAATTATGAGACACTGAGGATCAAATGCTTATGATAAGTAATTCCTTTCTTAAATTAAGCCTGGAATCCCTCAGCTTTTGCTACTGACCAGCGCTCCCTTTATCTTTATTGTGCCCCCCCCATAGAAACTCCCACCATCCCCAGAGGGCGATATCACCCACTTTGGGAACCATTGGTCTAGGTGGTGGGGATCCCTCATACATTGAGCATGCTGCGGTGAATTTTGTATATTGCATTATTGTTGATGTAATTTGTGGAAGTATTATACTTAGAAACTTCTGCTGAAAATTCAGGATTTGAATTTCCTTATGGGTTTCAAAACACCTTGAAATGTGCATAAAATTGCTCCCAAATCTGAACCAATTTGTTACTGCATAACTACCAGTATTTTTGGAAGAGTGTAAGACAGTTTCTTATTCTTTCTGCAACCTGACTGACATGAGCTAATCATTTTATTTCAATCTATCTGAAAGGTAAAATTTCTCATTAAAACTTCTCTGCTTGTGTCTATCCAGATCGTGTGTCACAAGAAGCAGAGAATGAAAGAGTATTGTGACAATAGTTGTGATGCATTTACTTTCCAAAAGGTTACTATTCCATTTACATTTCAGCTGACTTAAATCAAAGATTTGTTACTCAATGACAAGGATTTTCCATTGAAAATGTAAGCGTATGAAATTCGATAGAACCAAACACTGACATGGTGTAGCAATGTGTCCAGAAGTTAGACTGCTTTGAAAGAGCCTTTGGAGGAGGGAGAGCAGAGCAGTGCAGTGGCTAGTGTGATGCCATCACAATGCCAGTGACCTGGGGTTAATTCCTCCACTATCTGTAAGGAGTTTGGACGTCCTTCTTCTGATCATGTGAGTTTCCTCCAGGTATTCCAGTTTTCTCCCACATTCAGAAAACAGATGGGTCAGTAGGTCACATGGGTGTAATTAGTCAGCATAGGCTCATGAGGCTGAAAGGGCCTGTTACTATGCTGTATCTCTAAATTCATTGCTATTAATTTATATTAGCATTTACACAGTTTGTTGTCCTCTGGTTGATCTTTCATTGATCCTGTTATAGTTACCATTCTAAAGATTTGCTGAGTATGCCCGCTGGAAAATGAATCTCAGGGTTGTATATGGTGACAAGATAAAATTTACTTTGATCTCTGAACTTTAAAAAATATAGTGTTCAATTGAAAGAGTGTCAAGATGCACAGCGATCAGTTCCATGCTACACAACCTCACTATTCAAGGTTGACAATATTTGCCTCCAATTGGCTATACAGTGGGAACTTTGAGAGCAGGAGCATAAGATGAAGAGGAAAGGAGAATTAAGATAACAATCCCTCAGGCCTGTGTTATCCCCGGAATTGTATCCACATGCATTTGTAGTAACTGCATACTCAGTTCTTCATTTGTCAACAGTCCCGCATATCAGTCATTGATTGTCAGAGTGTCTGCTCGACCAAAAACCACAAAATCCACAAAGAAAAGCATACATCACAACCAAACTAATAGTCATAGTCATACTTTATTGATCCTGGGGGAAATTGGTTTTCGTTACAGTTGCACCATAAATAATTAAATAGTAATAAAATCATAAATAGTTAAATAATAATATGTAAATTATGCCAGGAAATAAGTCCAGGACCAGCCTATTGGCTCAGGGTGTCTGACCCTCCAAGGGAGGAGTTGTAAAGTTTGATGGCCACAGGCAGGAATGACTTCCTATGACGCTCTGTTATGCATCTCGGTGGAATGAGTCTCTGGCTGAATGTACTCCTGTGCCCACCCAGTACATTATGTAGTGGATGGGAGACATTGTCCAAGATGACATGCAACTTAGACAGCATCCTCTTTTCAGACAGCACCGTCAGAGAGTCCAGTTCCATCCCCACAACATCACTGGCCTTACAAATGAGTTTATTGATTCTGTTGGTGTCTGCTACCCTCAGCCTGCTGCCCCTAATGAATGAAATCCTGTCATGTTACTAAGAAATGTCATTATGTAATCTCTTAATCCCTCACTTTCAAGAAATTTTATCAAGTCTAGGATTAAATCAGGGTTTTGCTGGGCAGTGCACCTCAAAGGGCCAGAAAGGGCTATTCCACCCTGTATCTCACAGCAGATCACACTACATGGGAATACTCTCACTTGCTAGTCTTTTTTCCAAAGATGTATGTCATCATGTCTAGGAAATATATCACCACTTCTTATGTCATTACTCAGACAAGATCTTGAACTCCTTCCTGTAAAGCATTGAGGGTAACCTCAGACTACAACAGTTGACTATTGCATACTATCAAACACAGTCACATGGGTGGTTCACCCAGTGCTTTCTAGCACCAGTGACCCAGTTTCTATTCCCACTACTGTCTGTAAGGAGTTTTTACATTCTCCCTGTGACTGCATGGGTTTCCTCCCACCATCCAAAGAAGTATTTTTTGTTAGGTTATTTGGTCATTGTAGGGGATTGCTGGATGACACAGTTTAAAGGGCCAGAAGCATCTTTTCCACACTCTGTCTCAATAAAGAAATAAATAATAGTTTAAACAGGTCACTCATCATCACATTCTCAAGTACAATTAATGATAGGCAATGAATGCTACTACTATGGTAATACATAACTAACTCCCAAGGACATTTTTCTAAGTCAATAGCTGGTTTAGGAAGATAACCTCAAGCAATAATTGATTAGAGAGTTTAGTTTAGTCATATGCCTTCTTGCTTTGGCGGCTGCAGTCTAAACTGCTAAACTGATGCACAATATCAGTAGAATTGAAACAGCAGTGGAGCGGTGAAGCTATCATCTCAGACTGTATTTCTTATTTTCCCCTTTCCCCTTGTCTTTTCTTAATCCACAATCACACCTTTCTCCTCTCAGATGCACGAGAAGTGCAATTTGGCCGGACACAAGCTACTGCGCAGTAAGTCAGAAACCGATAGAGGGTTAAAGGCTCAACATTAGGATATAAAGTTTATCCTCACTGAATCCAACATATTGATTTCCATGACTTATCCTTTCACTCATACATAGCTCTCATAGACCGCAGTTCTGATGCACCTAGGTGCAAGACGACCCTTTTTGTGGCCCCAGTGACAGCAGCCCAGTCATGCCACAGAGATCAACAGGATTGTTCCATTGTATTCCTGCTGCTCTTAAATTTGTCCCTATGATTTCTCTGCTGCCCTCACAATTTTCCCACATCTTCTCAATTTCCTCCCTCCTCCTACATTTATTCTCATCAGTGAGGGTGGCGAAGTTCACTTTAACAACACTTCCTCGTCTACAGCCTGCTGTCACCAATCAAACTTTTCTGCTTTAGAACTAAAAAGAGACAACACTGTATAAATGATCTGTCATATAGCCCATGATTTATTTCCAGACAGAAGAAAGTTGTTGAGCTCCTCAACTCGATGCCAATCTTGAAACGCTCAAAGTGCTCCCTTTAGTCCATTTTCCCATTTACTTCTGTATAATTTATTCCTTCATCAGCTTCCTCCAATTCTCCAGCTTTAAATGTTGCTGACTTTAACTGATAACAGCTAATATGTCCAATATTCCAACAACAGGGTTAGTGCTGCCTCTGCTCAGAAATTATTCCGTTATCGAGAATCAGAATGAATGTATTTGGCAAACGGTCCCAAAAGGGCATGACTGTTTTCATACAGTGTGTAATTTGGATCCTGATCGAAGGATAGGGGTGGGATGGTGAAGGCCAAGCCAGTGCTGCTTACAAAAAAAAAGAAATTGATAGAGGGGGTGGGAATTAAGAGAAACAAGATGAAATATTCTTTCACACAGTATACTTCTGTGCAAAAGTCTTAGGCACCCTAGTTTTTGCACCATTGGAACCTTAAGTAGACTACCTGAAGATGCATTTGATTGTGGTCTTCGAGACTGAATTTGATAAACATATGTAGAAACCCCTTACACATATGGTAAAGAAAAACTTGAAAAGCTACTGAAGGGGCCACAGCATTAAGCTAATGAGTTATTCTGTTGAGGTGAATGAAATTGTCCATGCTAGTTCGGAAGCCTGATTTTTGAAGGGTAATAACTGTTCCTGAATCTGGTGGTGTGGGATCTTAATCTCCTGTACCTGCTTCCTGATGACGGCAGCGAGAAGAGAGCATGACCTGGATGGTGGGGGTCTTTGATGATGGATGCTGCTTTCTTATGGCAACGTTCTTTGCAAATGTACTCAGTGATGGGGAGTGCTTTGCCTGTGATGGTCTGAGCTGACTACTTTTTGCAGATTTTTCCATTATTTTGTCAAGGACTCCTTACAACTCATGTTCTCCATATTATTGTCAATCTGTCATCTTTTACACATTGATTGCTTGTCAGACTTTGTCTGATTTTTTATATTTAAAAAAAAATTCTGTTGTATTTCTTTTTCCCTGTAAGTGCCTGCAGGAAACTGAATCTTGAGGTAGTATACACACATCAAAGTTGCTGGTGAACGCAGCAGGCCAGGCAGCATCTGTAGGAAGAGGTGCAGTCGACGTTTCAGGCCGAGACCCTTCGTCAGGACTTGAGGTAGTATAATATGGTTTACTTTGAACTTTGAACATCAGAAGGTCAAATCTTGTTAGACCATATAAAGTAAATGGCAGTGAAGCTCCAGTCAATACTAGGGAAGATAAAGTCACCCACTATGGAAATTCTGTTGTTCCTGCACATTTCCATAATTTGTCTACTAATCTGTTCCTCCCCCTCTCAGTTGCTGTTTGGATCTATGGTATAATCCCATCAATGTAATTTTACCTTGCTTACTTTGGAGCTCCTCCACAATTGCCTCTGTGGTTGATCCCTCCAGTGTGTCCACTCTAAGTATTGCTGTGACATTCTTCCTGATCAGCAGTGCCGCCTTTCCACCTCTTTTATCTCCCTCCACCTCCTTTATCTCCCTCCTCTTCAGTAGTAAAGCAACAAACCCCAAGAATGTCAGCAGCCCGTCATTTCCCTCACACAAGCAGGACTCTATAATGGCAATAAAGTTGTAATCCCATGTATTGATCAAGGCTCTCGGTTATCTTCCTTAGCCATGGCAACCCTAGCATTGAAATGAACATATTTCAGCCCAACAGTCACAATGTGTTCCAGTGAAAAAATGAATATGGTCAATCATATGCCACACCCAGTTCAACAATCTTCATTCTTATGGCTGCTTATGATAAAATACACAGGAAGAAACATTTTCCTAGTTACGCTGTCCCCTCTAAGCTGCATGAGTGTGCAGATGCACAGTAACTGAAATGCCCCAGCGAACATAGCATGTGTATATTTTTAAGTCTATGCTAATATAATGGTAAAATACTCTGTAATTAATCATGTACTATGATTATAATCCATAAATTTTCTAAATAATAAATGCACTACAACCTTTACTTTGAAATATTTCAGAGCTTCAGCGTATTTACATTGTCAGTGTTTCAAGTTACAACACTGTTACAAATTGTAACAATAAACATAGAATGGAAGTTGGTAGCTCTTTGTTAACAAACCCACGGCCTGCTGAACACCAATGCCATCTAGTCAAAACATTTTATTTTTGCCATTTTGCCTGTCAGTAGAATTGACCGCCTGACATCACTTATTTGTGTTGTGAGTTGTAGCTTGTGTTTGTTTAATGTGCATATTACAAAACAATCATTTAAAATGTCATGCAGTTTTCAGGCCGTGTAAACATTCCCTTCTTGGAGCAATGGATGGTTCACACAGACGTGATAAGAAAGATAGAGGGAATATTGACCCAGTGTCACAGAAAAATGGACCATTACATCCTTGCAGATGAGATCCAAAGGAAAGTTCAAATCTCTGTCAGAAGAGCAACCACATCTAAAACAGGAAAAAAGTACAAGAGATGGTCTATGAAATCAATGCAAGTTCTTGGTGTGCAAAAATATCAATGGACTGAGGGAGTAGACATGAAAATATTAAATGAAATTCAATCCTCTGTGAGATAGAGTATTTGGGTACCACAAACGGAAAAGGTAGCTGGAAACCAATATGAGTAAAGGAATGGAGGTAGTGTTTATGCACAGATACTTGACACTGGCAGGAGGTCTGTGTACATTCTCCCCATGACTTGTGAGTTTCCTACGGGTGCTCCATTTCCCTCCCACATTACAAAAAGGTACAGGTCATGGTTGGTAAGTTGTGGGCATGCCATTTTGGTACTGGAAATGTAACAACAATTCTTGGCTGCCCACAGTTCATATTTGGACGGTGTTGGTAGTAGATGCATTTATCTGCATGTTTTGATGTTTCAATATACATGTGACAATAAAGTTAGTCTAATCTGAAGATAAGCAAAATGGTCTAGAATGCATGTAGGATATTTGCATTTATTGGCCAACCCACAAAATATTACAGCTGGGATAGAAATGTATGAAACACTGCTAGGTGACTGCGAGTGTACTCTGAACAATTTTGATTTGTATCTACTTTTATTTAAGAATTTAATTAAATACATACTTGAAAAGCTGTTACTTGTCAGAGCAATGACCAAGGAGTGGATACAGTCCGGTCCATTACAGGGAAAGCCCTCCACACCAGTGAGCACATCTACAAAGAGCACTACCACAATCAAGCAGCATCCATCATCAAGGACCCCAACCATCCAGGCCATGCTCCCTTCTCACTGCTGCCATTGGTAAGGAGTCACAGGAGCCTTAGATCTCACACTTCCGGATTCAGGAAGAATTATTACCCTTCAACGATCAGGCCCCTGAACCAGCGTGGACAGTTTCATTCACCTCAACACTGAACTGAATCCACAACCTATGGACCAAGTACCAAGATCATTAAGCAAGGGCTAACGTGGAATCCCCAGGGAAAGTGGAAGAGAGGCTGGCCAAAGAACATTTGACGATGAGAACTTAAAGCTAATGCCAAGAAAATCAGCTATAACTGGGGACAACTTGAAAGACTGTCCCAGGACAGAGGAATCTAATGAGCTGCTGTCGGTGCCTTATTACCCAGTCGGGGTGATGAGCTTAACTAACTAGCTATCGGTATGCTTGATGGAAAGTGGCATTTCAAGTTGCATAGCTTACACTGAGCACACCTGGAAGATCCTGGAATTTCATTCAGCACTGCACACAATTCATCACCAATTGATTTCTGACATGATTTGTTAAGATCCTACTGCCTTTAGAATGTTGGCATATGAAAAGCCTTCTGCCCTCCAGTGGAAAGAACACAAACATCTTTCTTCACACTCCCTCCACATGAGCCTCCGTTGTAGCCTCACAAAGTCTTGCAGTCTGTTCTTTCCCATTACAAGATCATTTGGCAAGTCAGGAAGACTTCAACAATGATGTCCCTCACCTGCTGCAGCCATATTGTATCCCCCTGTTTAAGAGGTGCTGGACAACATTAAATACTGCAGGCTAGATTTAAAGTGGTGTTAGTCACTCAGGTTATTGACCTCCTGCTGAGGAGTGTAGCCACTCAAGAGCATGGTTAGCACTAGCTGCTCACAGCAATCATGTAAATTAGCAGACACCATGAAGTTGGCGTGCTGCCTGCATCAAAAGCAGCAGGCATCAGATAATCGCTCATCGTGATCACCTCGCCTGTTTTTGAGGGCTATCCAATTTAGCCCCTCTTAACTTTCCCTGAAGCACGTAATTGCCCCTTAATTCACAAGGTTAAAACATATTTCATGTATTATACTTAATATTACAACAGTGATACTATTAAGTAAACATGAAGTAGAATGTAAGAAACCAAAGCCACGTTTGCATGGCATCTTATTACAATTCTTTGCCTTGGGGTTTCACATTACAAGTTAAGTCATAAACATAATTTACGAATGTGTCATATGTTCAGTTATAGTGAATAACAAAACTGCAGTACCATTCCCCATAAATGTAGCACAGTCACAGGGGTTTCATTAATTTTTACAATCAGCAGACACGGCAGATTTTACTGGTGAAGGGCTATTAATAAAGGACTGTGATATAAACTCTGAAGGAAGTTAATAAAACACTTAAATCCAGTGTATTTTAATGCTAGCAACAGTAATTGCATGTGTAGCAATAATGGGCATCTTTAAAAGCTTCACAATTGATAACAGACAATGAAACACAAACAGGATGATTAAATCATCAAACTCTCAATAATAAATTAAGGAGTAGTTATGACCACTTGAATTCACTAGCTACAAGACAGTGTCACATCGCACTGTTGGAGCTATAAATGAAAGCAATAAGGGCATTATAAGGCACTGATGCTTTTGAAAAATGGATTTGACAACCTTTGGCACTACTTAATTTCATACAGAACATTTAAATAAGTTATCTGTTTTACTAGTCAGTTTAATGAAATTATGATTAATTGTTAAACATATAAGTTTTTTGTTTAAAATATATCTTTAACCACATCACAAAAATGTGTCCCAATAGTTGTTATTCATCAGGTAATTATTTCTTCATGCTCAGTGCTTTGCCAAACAATGAAACAGCAGCCAAATAATGACAAGTGTGTTTGCCTCTTCATTATTGAGCAAATTAATTTGTATTCACATTGCCAACAAATAATAGAATTGTAGAGACATTATGGTACAGAATGAGCCCATTCGGTCCATTGAACACATGCTTGCTTTTTTGTAGCTGGTTCCAATTCCTGTTGTCCTCCATTATATTTTCTTTTGAAAGTTAACAATTCATTTTTGAAAGGTGCAAATAAATATGCTTCCTTTCAAGTAAAACATTCCAGGTCTTAACTACTAACTGCACAATTATTTTCTTCAGAATCAGAATCAAGTTTAATATCACCAGCATATGTCATCAAATTTGGTGACTTTGTGGCAGTAGTACAATGCAACACATAGAAATAGCAAAAAACTGTATGTGTAAATATATATATCAAATAGTTAAATTAAATAAGTAGCTCAAAAATAGAAATAAAAAAGTAGTGAGGTAGTGTTCTTGGGTTCATTGTCCATTCGGAAATCTGATGGCAGAGGGGAAGAAGCTGTTGTTGATACATTGAGTGTGTGCCTTCCTGCTTCTGTACCTCCATCCTGATGGTAGCAATGAGACATTTAGCTCCTTGTTCCAAATCCTTCTGACAATTTGAATAATTTCTCTTCATTTACTTTTTCTGGATTTTTTAGTAAAGTTAACCACTTCTGTTGGTCCTCCTCTCAACTTTTTTTTGCCATCAGAGGAATAACACCAGCTTTTTCAATCAGTTCTTGAAAATGAAGTCCCTTTTCCCTGAAAATTCCAAAAAATACTTCTGAAGGTTTTGACATGTAAAATTAAAAAAAACAATTAATATACCTCTGGAAAGTATCCCAGAACTTGTTAAAGTATGTCCTTTAACCTTCTTAGTGACTATTTGTTGAAGGCATTAAATATCAAATTATGTCGGTCAAGATGGGGAGATCCCAAGTTAGAGCCACTGGCATCAGTGCTCGTGGACAAGGAAGGGAAAAATATTAAGTTTCCCAGTATCTATGAGTGCAATATACTAAGTGCTTCTGGCAAATGCATGAGGTGAGCAGAAAAACGACTTTGGCTGCAGTTTACGCCAAGATCAAATAACCTGTTGATACTCATTATTCAGGATCAGATATAATGAATAGTTCATACTACAATATAATACCACCTTCAAAGGCTAATACATCAATCTTTTTGTCTTCGATAGATTTTTCAAGAAAAAAACTGCTATCATACAGAGAGCAAATATTTAAGATACGTCGCCTTTTATTTATATATTAAATTATGGTATTATGGCTAAAAGAGCTCATATTAATGTAAAGATATTGCATCTGGAAGACAGCGGTAGAGCTCCAAATTTTTGAGAAGAATAAAAACACTTAAGTTGCTGATAAAGTCTTTATTTCCATAGAAAAAGTTAGCTTTGATAATGGAGCAATTTATACTACTGCTATACTGCTGGAGATCTCCACCAGAACTCTCTTCTGCTTGAATTAATTTGCTTTCATCTTTCACAATTTTCTTTTACAACTTACAAAATAAAATAAAATATATCTTTCTTTTGACAAGTTTGAATGAATGTATGGAACTATGCGAGCCTCAGCTGTGCCTCGGGCTCTATTTAACAAATGAAGAAATCTAGTCCACACAAATAGGTGCATCAGATATGCATCCATATCTAAAGAGTGAGACACAGGTTTCTGAACTCGATTAAAGTTCATGGAAGTGAAGATCTATATTAGCTGGATAAATAACTAGCTAACCAACAATAAATAGTTGAGTAAATGGGTAATTTTCAGGTTGGAGTTCCACGAGGTTCAGTATTGGTTCCACAAACACATACAACCTATATTAGTGATTTAGTTGAAGGGATAGTAGTAGGATTTACTAACAGTACAAAGATAGGTTGGAACGACGGTGTGTTCCATTGGGCCTCTGAATATGACCAACATACACTCTACTCAGAAGTCTCACCAGACATGAAGAAGAGGTAGATAAGGAAAAGTTTCAAAAACATCTTCAGAGAATAAAACATTCTCACAGACCCTTGGGGATCCCTAATGGATGACTGCTCAAACAGTAGAAGGAACATTAGGATTAAGAACCTAAGTCCATGCATCAAAATCACACAGAAATCCTACAAATTGACACCTACTCAGATGTCAGGCACCTCCTGGCTCATCTGAGGTAGGGACGCATTTCCAAACATCGATCCCATTGGTCACCTCCGATAACACAAAACTAAGTGGTACACTTGATGCAGCGAGGCTGCATAAAAAGGAGCAGAAGGCAGACAAGTTGTAATGCGGTCACAAGCATAGAAATTTTTGTTTGCACATTTTAAGTGGTAGGGAAAATATCTTTAAGTTTAAAAAAATGTGAATAAATTATCATTGTGGTTTCCATCCTGATTCACATTTAAAATCTTTACTGGCTGACTTCATGATTCAAGTTTGTTTCCAGTACACCGGTGTAGAAGAGAACAAAGTAATTGTTACTCCGGATATGAAACAGTACAAATAAAAACCCAATTAGATAAAAAAAACACCATTATATATACAGTATATAATTGTTTTCACAGTCAAGGTCCCATGTTCTGAGTGGCCTCACACCACTACAAGACACAGAAGGAATAGTAGTATGAATGCATGTAGCTAGTTATGTAGAAGGGATGTTTTAAGTTGTGGAACGGGTAGCAACACTATCAGAAATACGTTTGTATGTGTATAAAAGCTGGCATGGAAAGATGTGCAGAACAATACATCAATAGCGAACTGGCCATTCAAGTCACATCACCTTGCCAACCTTAAAACAAAGAGCAGAGAACAGAGAACATAGGATGATATAGCACAGGTACATGCTCTTGAGCCTACAATATGGTGTGCAGAACTAATTAAACAAATCCCTTCTCTCTGCATAGCCATGTGTCTGTCTAAAAGCCTCTTAAA
The DNA here is from genome assembly GCF_963921235.1 of Mobula hypostoma. Classification (NCBI taxonomy): domain Eukaryota; kingdom Metazoa; phylum Chordata; class Chondrichthyes; order Myliobatiformes; family Myliobatidae; genus Mobula; species Mobula hypostoma. The sequence goes on from NC_086100.1 coordinate 21,740,080, forward strand.
CAATTTCATCATGATTTTACAAACACCCTGGCAGCACATTTCAGGCATCCACAGCTCTGTAAAGAAACACCGACACCACACAGCTCCATTGAACTTTGCCCTCTCACCTTAAGTATATTCCTTCTGTTGTTATACATTTCAGCCCTTGGAAAATGACACCAGCTGTCTGTTCTATCTTCACCTCTCATAATCTTATAACTTGGATGTCCCACAAACCAGAAACCATAGATGAACTGGCAGATCCACTCTTTACTGACATCTAGGACTGCAGATTCATGTGACTGTGACCTTTAGAAGAAATCAATATAGGACATCTGTAAAACTGTCAGAAATTTAATTGTGATTGATAAATGTAGTTCTTTAGTCACACCTTTAGGATGATGTTCGAAAGTTGCTTTTTTTCAAATTAGATACCTGTGACTAGTTGTGTTCCTCAATGATCACTGCTATAACCCTTGCTACTTGTAATATACATAAATGATATGTTCAGTAACTCCGTGATTGACACAAAGAGATTGGTGGAGTTGTTATAGTGTAGTACTTATTCATAGGTCACAGGGTGTAAATGATATGTTGCTGAAGTGGGCGGAGAAATGACATGTCAAACTTAACCCTGATAAATGGCAGATGTCCAGGCACTTTGTGGATACTAATAAGGCTAGGACATTCATTAATGAATGAAAGAATCCAAAACAGTATTGAGGAACAGAGAAACATCAGATGTCCTAGTACTGGTGGCTGACTTGATTACTCAGGCTTACTTCGTGGTACATTGCTAGCTTTCAGTAGTCAGAGCAAGAAATATAAGAATAGAGAGGTTATACTCCACTGTATCAAACTTGTCCAGACCTCAGCTGGAGTACTCTATATAGTTCTGGGCACCAGACTGTAGGAAGTACAGAGTGCAGAAGAGATTCATAAGTGTGTTCCCTGAGAGATGGAGTATTTTGGTTTTGAGAAAATATTGGAAACACTACATCTGTTTTCCCTGGATTGGAGGAGGTTAAGACAGGATGTGACAGCGGTGTATAACATTACGGAGGGTGTAGATAGGGTAGACTGTAAGATACTTTCCACCATATTATAAGTAAATAAAACCAGACATAGATTAGGGTAAAGGAGAAGAGACTTAGAGGGAATCTGAGGGACTCAATCAAGAGAGTGGTGAGTACCTGGAATACACTTCCTGAGACAGTGGTGGAAGCAGAAATGTCTGAATGAGCACTTTGCATTCCTGGGCACAGAAGGACTTGGGTCAAGTGTAGGAAGATAGGATTAATACATATGGATGACCACTGTCTGTTTTGGATATTGTGAACTGAATGCCCCTTGTCCATGCTGTATAACTTTACATGACTTCATGAAGAAAAGGGTAGATGCTCAGATGTAGTGACCCTTCATGGGGTGGGGGATACAGAAACAGATACATAGTTTTAGAAAAAGGGGTCACCAATTTGAGAGGATATTGAAGAGGAATTTCATCTCTCAGAAAGTTTGGATTTCTCTGCGGAATCACAGAAGCTGAGTCACTGATGTTTTCATGGATGAAGTGGACATATTTTCAGACAATGGCTCAATAGGATGAAAATTGGAACTGAGATTCCATCAACTGCTATCTCACCAAATAGTGGAATAAATGCAAGGATCCACTGGGCCTAATTATGCTCTTATTTCAATTATGTTCTTACAAATATAAAAAGAAACAACGAAAATGCATATATAGAATATAGAACACTACAGTACAGTACAGGCCCTTCAGCCCATAATGTTGTGCCAACCTTTTTACCTTCTCCAAGATCAATCTAATCTTTTTCTCCTACATAGCCCTTCATTTTTCTCTCATGCATGTGTCTATCTAAGAGTTTCTGAAATGCCCCTAATAGATCTGCCTCTTTCACCACTCCATGCACTCACCAATCCCTGTGTAAAAAAAGATACCACTGATGTCTCCTATACTTTCCTCCAATCACCTTAAAATCATGTCCCCCGGAACTAGCCATTTCCACCCTGGGAAAAAGTCTCAGGCATAATATATTGCTCATGTCTGTAACCTCATCTATTAATCCTTAACAAAAATGTTACCGTACAGAAGGGCACAAATTACTGTATAAGGACAGACTGGATAGTTTGGGCTTATTACCCTGGAATGTCAGAGGCCAATGTATGACCTTACAGGTGAACATAAGATCATGCGGTAGAAATTAGGTGAATGGTTACAGTCTTTTTCCTAGTGTAGAGGAGTCCAAATCTGAACAGCATAGACTTAAGGTGAGAGAGAAAGTACTAAAGGAGATATGCTGTACAACTTTTTTACACTGAGGATAGGATGTGGTGAGGATGTGGAATGTGCTGCCAGAGGAAGTAGTAGACATGGGTAGAACCACAACATTTAAAAGAATTTTGAACAGGTCCATGCATAAGAGTGAATTTGAGGGACATCAGCCAAATGCAGGTAAGAGGAATTAGCAACATCTTAATCAGCATTTTTATCTGTTTTTTGGGATACTGCATGGAACAGGCCCTTCCAAACCAACGAGCTCAGCAACCCTCCTATTTAACACTAGCCTAATTACAGGACAACTTACAATGATAAATTGACCTACTTACCAGTATATCTTCAGAATCTGGTAGGAAACTGGAGCATCTGGAGGAAACCCACGCACTCACAAGAAGGACGTACAAACTTCCTACATACAACATTGAAACTGAACTCCAAATTTCAACAGCGTGAGCTGGAATAACATCTTGCTATACGTTATGGTACCATGGCAGCCACATGAATGAGTTGGGCCGAAGTTGTAAAACTCAATTTAACTCTTGATGAAGCCAAAATCATTTTCATCTCCTTGTCACCTTTTTGTGTTATTCATGCATGTATGAAACTAACATTGATAACTTACAGCTGTTCTGCACTGCTGTTGTGTACCAATAGAAGGGATTTGTGAATATTACTTGAAGGTAGCAAAACCTCATTTCTTCTTCCATCATTATTTCTTTCCTCCAGAGCTATACTTAATTCAAAGCTGTACAAATTTTGTCCTCTGTCCTCTAAATTAACTTGTGACTACTTCAAGAATATGTAAAAGTAAGAAGGTAACGCCAAGGCATTATAAGATGTTGGTCAAACTGCACTTAGAGTACTGTGAGCAGTTTTGGGGCCCTTGTCTAAGAAAGGATATGACGGCATTGGAGAGAGTGAAGAAGAGTTTCAGAAGAATGATTCTGGGAATTAAAGTGGTAATGTACGAGGAATATCTGATGCCCCTGGGCCTGTACTTATTGGAGTTTAGAAGTATGAGGGGGGATCTCAGTGAAACCTATGAAACATTGAAAGGCCTAGACAGGACGGACATGGAGAGAATGTTTCCTGTGGTGGATGAGTCTAGGACTGGAGGGCACAGACTCAGAGCACAAGAACGACCCTTTAGAACAGAGACAAAGAGGAATTTCTTTAGCCAGAGGGTGGTGAATCTGTGGAAGTCATTGCCACTGATGGCTGTGGAATCCAAGTTATTGTGTATATTTAAAGCGGATATTGCAGACATACCACCCTGCAAAAAATCATTTCAGGGAGGTACCACCACCATTTCAGGGAGGTAGCACCCCCGCACCCCCCCCAACCCCATATCACCGCCCCCCCCCCAAGGGTGCATGTAATACTTTGTTTTGTGATTTTGTCTAATTTGTAAACCAAGTTGGGGATATGCAGAAAATGTGACATTAAAATATGTACTTATATTATATTATCGTGCTTATTCTATTACAACTTTAAGCAAGTCTACAGGGATTTTGGCCTCATCACATAAGACATCAATAGCATAGCTCCTTAGCAGCCAGCCAGCTAGTTTAAATAACGTTAGCTATGCTAATGAACGAATGACACCTGTTAAACTCACCTCAACATGTCTTTTACATTTTAACCCATCATGGGCAATAGAAAAGTCACTGTTGCAAACAGTGCAGCGAGCAACACTGTCATTATTTTTGAGGTCGACTGTAAAGCCCGCCCACAGAGAAAACTGATAAGTCTACTTAGCAGGGGACCCCAACCTTTTTTGCACCGCTGACCAGTTTAATATTGACAATATTCTTGCGGACTGGCCGACGGGGGGTGGGGGTGGGATGTTAATCACGACCACAATAGAAGTGATAAGTCAACTATAAGTCACTTATAAGTGGCTAATACACTCAATTTTGTTTCTAAAAGGGTTTATCTAACGAATTTAATATTAAACGTACAGCGTATATTTTCCTCAAATGAATATAGTGGTAAGTCAATTATGAGTCAATAGCATCATAATATTTTAAGTAACGTTTGGATATTAAACACACAGCGCGTATTTTCCTCATATGAACATATAAAATCATTGCAACACACCAATATCGCTGAATCAGTGGGAGCCCTGAGGTTGTTTTCCTGCAATAAGACGGTCCCATCGCGGGGTGAGGGGAGACAGCGATACTCGAAGGGGGTTCCTTATGTCCAGGCTATTCTGCAATTTAGTTTTCGTTGCATTCATTGCAGAAAACTCCGCTTCGCATCGATATGATATTGGAGATGGAAGCAACGTTTTCAGTGCTTCCATGGCTATCTCAGGATATTCAGCCTTGACTTTGATCCAGAATGCCAGCAGAGATGTTATGCCAAACATACTTTTCAGCCCGTTGTCACTTACAAGCTCGAGGAGTTGATCTTCTTCCTGCGCTGACATGGATGACGCATGCGTAATCACCTTGCGTGCGCTCATTCAACAGTGCGTGATAGGGAAAGAGGAAAGGTGCAGCTGATTCAAATCGCTTCATATCGCCAAATCATATTGTTTCCTCACGGCCCGGTGGTTGGGGACCACGCTTAACATGAAGAGAGACCAATCAGGATGCTCGGTCTCCCTCTCCCTCTCAAAAAAATCTATTTCCGGGATATTGTATATAATTTCCGGGTGTCAGGGAGCCACTATCGATATGCCGGAGACTCCTGGAACTTCCAGGAGAGGTGGGATGGCTGATATTGAGAACTTGTTGATTTATAAGAACATCAAAGGCTATGGGCGGAAGAGAGGAGAATAGGGCTGAGAGGGAAAATAAATCAGCTAAGATGTGTATAGGAGTTGGGATGTAATGTTGAAATTGTACAAGGCATTGGTAAGGCCAAATTTGGAGTATTGTGTACAGTTCTGGCCATCGAATTATAGGAAGGATGTCAATGAAACTGAGAGAATGTAGAGAAGATTTACTAGAATGTTACCTGGGTTTCATCTCCTAAGTTACAGAGAAAGGTTGAACAAGTTGGGTCTTTATTCTTTGGAGCATAGAAGGTTGAGGGGGGACTTGATAGAGGTATTTAAAATTATGAGGGGGATTGATAGAGTTGACGTGGATAGGCTTTTTCCATTGAGAGTGGGGAAGATTCAAACAAGAGGACATGAGTTGAGAGTTAAAGGGCAAAAGTTTAGGGGTAACATGAGGGGGAACTTCTTTACTCAGAGAGTGGTAGCTGTGTGGAACGAGCTTCCAGCAGAAGTGGTTGAGACAGGTTCGATGTTGTCATTTAAAGTTAAATTGGATAGCTATATGGACAGGAAAGGAATGGAAGGTTATGGGCTGAGTGCAGGTCGGAGGGACTAGATGAGAGTAAGAGTTCGGCACGGACTAGAAGGGCCAAGATGGCCTGTTTCCGTGCTGAAGTTGCTATATGGTTATATGCTATATGGTTATATGGAGTGGGGAAGCAGATTCAATGGGCTGAATTGGCTAATTCTGCTCCTACAATATGTCTTATGGTCAACACATGGTGATCTACTAGTGCTGCACGTATCGATATCCCTACTGCATTTACCCTGTCTATACCCCTCAATCTTCGACATTTCAAGGAATAAAGTCCATACATATCAATTAGTTACAACAATATATTGAAATAGTACAAGGCAAAACAATAACTGACTGCAGAATAAAGTGTCATCATACAAAGAAAGTGTAGTGCAGGTAGACAGTGAGGTTCAAGGTCACAAAAAAGTTGATTGAGAGATCAGGACTCAGGAGTCCATCTTAACATTTCAATAGTCCTATAACAGCAGGACAGAAGATGTCCATAAGCCTGCTGGTACATGCTTTCTAGCTTTTGTACCTTCTGCTGAATAGGATGGGGCAGAAGAGAGGATGTCCAAGGTGTGTTGTGCCTTTGATTATGTGTCTGCTTTACTGAGGCAGTGAGAAGTATAGGGAGTCCTTGGAGGGAAAGCTAGTTTCTGTGAGCTGCGTCCACAACTTTCAGCATTTTCTTGGGTGATACAGTTTCCGTAAGAAGTCCTGATGCTTTCTATGGTATATTGATAAAAAATGGCGAGGAGCAAAAGGGACATGGCAGACTTTATTTCCTCCTAATGAGGTAGAGGTGCTTGTAAGCTTTTCTGGCTGGGGTGTCGACTGAGCAGGACAGACTATTGAAGATGTTCCTCTAGGAACATGAAATTCTCAATCCTTTATGTTTCTGCATTTTTTGTCAAAATGCTCTTCTCTTTTTGCTAACGTTGAGGCAAAGGCTGCTGGCATGACACCATGTCACTGGGCTCTTTCTCTTTCTTGTACTCCATTTCATCCTCATTGGAGATCCAGTCCACTACAGTGGTGTCACCTGCGAACTTGTAGATGGAGTTGGAGCAGAATCTGCCCTGCAGTCGTGAGTTGCATTGGAAGCTGTCGCAGTGGATCGTGACATCCTAAACACCTTTGGTTCAAAATCTGCATAGAATGTGTTAAACTCATTGGGAAGAGATGCACTGTTGTTGGCAATGCTGAATTTGTTTTGTAGCTGTTTTAGAATGTAAGTCCTGCCACCTGGCTGTTCTGCAACTCTGTGTCAGACTAGCATTGCCTCTTAGCATCCCTGATTGCTTTACAGAGGTTGCAACGCATTTCTTGTAAAGATCAGGGTCACCTGATTTGAATGCTACTGTCTTTGACTCTGTAGGGAGTGGATCTCCCAGTTCATCTGTGGTTTATTGTTTGGAAACATCTATACTAACCTCTTCAGTACACATTCCTCAAGACACTTGCTGATGAAGTCAGTGACAGTGGTGAAATATTTATCTAGGTTGAATGCTGAATGTCTGAACGTTGACCAGTCTACTCACTCAAAACAGTTGCATTGAAGCTCATCTGTTTCCTCTGGCCGGTACTGTGTGCCTTTCTGTACTGGACCCTCGTGTTCCAGCTCCTGTTTGTATGCAGGGAGAAGGAGCACAGAAGCACTGCCTGCTGGTCTGATTTACCAAAGTGTGCTTCTGCTTGGTACTGTGCAAGCACTGCTGGACGGCCGTTATAACGCGCAGTCGGTGTGAACGGCGTGGGAGTTAATTGTAAAATAAGCTTCTTTGACTAGATCCCCTAAATCGATTTGATTGAGTCTATCTTTAAAAATATTAATGTCAGAAATACTGCGCAGGCCTGGCGGCAGAAGATTCCACTCTCTTGTTGATCTTGGGTAGAGGGAGTACTGGTAGCAAATCTTATTGAATGAAGGAGTTGCCACTATGTGAGGTCCAGTTTGCTGTCGAGTTGAACTGATTCTGTGACGAATTTGGATGTTTGATGGAGTGATGTTGTGAACTTCTTTGAAAATGAAAATTAACTGTAGTTTAATACGTCGGTTTTCAAGTGGTTCCCTTTGAAGGTTAGAGAGCATGTTGGTGACACTGGATTTCCTGCTGTAATCGTTTAACACAAAGCGAGCATCACGGCGTTGGAATTTGTCGATAGACTTTTTATTGTTAGCTTGATGGGGATCCCATATGGCCGCGCAATACTCAAGCTTTGGACAGACGAGTGTCTTGTCTGCCATGTCCTTGACGGATTTACTACATGAGTGAATGGGAGGGGGGTGCAGCTCAGTAAATTTGGCTTGGTTGACGAGAACCTAACGGTATCTCTGTTGAAGCTCTTGACCAAGAAATATAGCTCATTGTGTGCAGGCTTCATATCTTCCTGCGTAACATGTAGACTGCCATCAGGACAGCTAAAGTGAATTCTCATAGCGGGTATTATGATATTATGAGCAACATTTCACTGTTCGATATTCCAGGTTCAGTGAGCAGGAATTTTCCAGGATTGCCGTATCCAAGCATCATAATGTGTTGGTTAGGATGGAGAACTCTCTTAACTTTGTATGAGGATGCTATATGGTCCATCTGGTGAATTTAGAAGTCCTCAGGTTGTATGGAGCAGTTAGGTGATGCGGATGTAAGCCACAATTCAGTGAAACATAGTACACAGCAGTTGCTCAGTTTTCTTTGGCAGGTCGGTCTTGCTCTTAGTTCATCAATTTTGGTCTCCATGACTTTGATGTTACGTAGTAGAGTACATGGGAGAGGGGGCTTGAACCCACAGTGTATCAACCTGTCTTGTGGTCCAGTCCTTTTTCTATGCTTCCTTGGTAATTGGCTGCTTGCTTTTCCAAGAGTAGAACCACATGGAGTGAAAGATAAGTGACTGCTTAAGGACAAACCTAAAGACCTGGAATGGATTCATCTGAATGAGAAGGTAAATGACTATTTTTGGGGAGACCTGGAAGACCTGGAGTGGATCCAGCTACCTAAACCTGTATAAAATTTTATGATCAAAGCATCTAAATCAGAATCAGGTTTGTTATCACTGACTTATGTCATGAAATTTACTATAAATTACAGTGAAAAATAAAACAAATAAATGGTGGAAAAGAGGAATAGCAACCTTGTGTTCATTGGTTCAAAGACAGTTCAGAAATCTGATGATAGAGTAGAAGAAGCTGTTTTTAAAAGGTTGTCTGTGCATCTTTTGGCTCCTGTACCTCCTCCCTAATGGAAGCAATGAGAAGAGAGTATCTCCTGGATGGTGAAATTCTTTAATGGGAGAAGGTCTGTGCTCTATATCTAACTGTGTTCCAGATGGAATCTGCTTGAATATGTGGAAAAGAGTCCAAGAACAGTCCTCATCATAATAAGAGCAAATCTAACCTGACTTATTTTTCCCTTATTCCTTGATCATCAGAAAGGTAGTAGGCGGTGGTATTGAGCAGCATTTCCACAGCAATAACTTGCTGACCAATGCTCAGTTTTGTTTCATCAGTTCTAACTGGCTCCAGATCACATCACAGACTCAGACTAAAGACTAATTAAATAACTGTTTCAGAGGTGAGACAAGAGTGGTTTGGCCTTGACGTCAAGATAGCGTTTGATATCAGCATTGGAATTGGTTTTCTATCTGTCACAGGTACCACGGAAATAAGGAAATCTGGTAAAACTGATGTCAGTGTCCATCAAGAGGAAGATACTCCAATGGCTGGAGTCATATCTTGCACAAAGGAAGGTGGTTGTAGCTTTTGAAGTTAATCAGCCCATCCTCAAGCTATCATTGAACGATCTCCTCGGGGTACTGCTCTCAACCCAATCACTTTCAGCTTCTTCATTAATGATCTTCCTTCCTTCACAAGATTGGAAGTGATGATGTTTGCTATTGATTGCACAATTGATTGTAGCTCCTCAGCAAATGAAGTAATTTATGCTTAGAATCAGAACAGAACCCATACAACATTCAGACATGGACTGATAAATAATAAGTATTATTGCTCAACAGAAGTGCCAGTCATCATTTCTAGTACAAGAAAGACAATCCATCAATCCCTGACATTCAGTTGCCAAGCTTCCCACCATCAATATTCTAGGGTTGCTGTAGACCAAAAGCCCTATCAGACCGTACCCCAACAGCCAAAAGAATCATATTACATTAAAAAGGTACCTCATCTCCATTTATTCTAGATAGCATGAACATGATGGAAAATATTTTCTTCTCCTTTGAAACTTTAGTAATTGATATCACTGTTGTGCACTTTCACTAAGGAAGAACATAATACACTTAGTTTACGCAGTTAGTAATTCCTCAAGATCTTCTTTTCCAGAGAGTACATATACAATTCATTACAGACTTTGTGTGATCATAGCCAAGAAGAGAAGACATATTACTGCTAAAAACACAATGGTATATTTCAGATCTTCTAGTAATCAAGAATTCATGTATGAGCTTATGAATGTCTTTCTCATCTTGTCATTTTCAATTGTTCACTATTCTTTAATACTTGTATCACACAAATATTTTATAAAAAAGGCATTCTTTTTATTGTTTATTTTAGCATGAATGCTATTTCAGGCCGGAAGGTCTTGAATCACCCCATTTCCTTGATTAATGATTAAAGTTAAACAATAAAACTTCTTGAGTCCCTGCAGAAACATTAATGAAAAGATATGCTTTACTTACTTCAGCTCTGGAAAATGGTGTTTCCGGATCAGCCTCTACTTCTGTCCATTTTAATCTTTGTCAAAGTGAATTTTGATCTGGCTCATCATCATTCCGTTTCTGCTACTTTTGACTTTTCTGCAATTTCTAACCATTCTTTTGCATTGGGTTGCAAATCAAAGTAGTGAAGCAAGAGCCATTGTTATTAAATATCACCAGTTCTATGGAGTTTATCTACATATTTTCTGCTTTTGTAGTATTATAACATCATCAACTTTCTTGCCTATTGGAATGAAATAGTAAACTAAACAGATTTCATATGTGTCTTTGAAGACAGCTAGTTTCCCACTATTATAAACTGCTACAATAATCTGTAAAGGGCATGCTACTGTAATATATAACACCCACTGAACAGTTGTCAAGATGTTGTTGGAAAAAAAGTAGCTTAAGCAGCACTTTATTTTTGAAGATTAGGTTGCAAATTTATTGCAATCACTGGTGATAAATGCTTGTTTTTACAACAGTGTGAAGTTGATACTATGACAAACTGACAACACAGCAATCATAAATCACAAACTGCACTTAGCTGAAAGCAAGATAATAAAACTGAATACACAATAATTTACACAGCGCTTTGTTCATATTATTACCTCCACAAAAGTAGTTACCTAACTGAATTGAGTTAGGTAACATATATGCACATTTCTCTCAGTACACAAAGTCAACAGTACAGTATCTATAATAATTTAATAAAAGATTTGGCCAGAAAAAGTGTTCTGATCAGATATAGACTCAGCATTACTCCAATTGTCATCAAACAATACTAGAGTAACTTTATTTAAATTTTTTTTTAAAACAAAGTGCAGTATTATAAGCACATGCCAGAATCAATGTGTTCTCATGATTGCATAAAACAGAATAAAAATTTAAAAACTCTATTCATTTATCAGAAACTTGAGATTATGAATGTGCGTGTTTTTAAACAACCTTTTGCTCTTGCATTAATGTCTGTTACATTTTTGTTTTATAACTTTACCTTGATATATTGACAATTTTCCATAAGTTTATAATAGATCTTCTTTACTCATACTTTTGTTCGTATTGTTGCTATATTGCACACTGTGGGTTTCACTATTTGATCCATTTTTAAATCTTTAAATAAAACAGCCAGGCATCACTAAGGTGCCAAACAACATGCTGTAATCCATAAGATAATTTTTATAACATGTTCTCTGTTTGCTTTCATCCAAAATCATTGTACAGTATATTCTATAATTTTTATAGATAAATTTAAATGCAGTTTCAGATTTTGCTATTGACTATATCAATAATTTACTTTCTCTTATTGGGAATTACCAGCATAGTTTCTGCAGGCACCACCAGCTATCACCAAATGCAAGACAGGTAGCCAATCCACAGACTTTTTAATAATGCTATTCACTCTCGGGGAGCAGGGTGGAGATATGTCACCTCCAAAAGAGATGTAAGGCACTCCTTTCCTCTGCTAGCCTGCAGGTCACTCTGCGGCAAGGTGAAGCATCTGCTTGGCACCCCCTCCCCCTCCCCAATCAGGGTCACGTGAAGCCATGGGAGCAGGTGGTGGATGGTCATATGAGCAGCTTGTGCCTATCACAAGTCCTGGTTATGCGACCACTGATGGTAGATAGACAATCTCTGAAGAATATTGATAATGGCTGGGGTCGGCCATCTTGTAAAGACACCGCCCAGAAGAAGGCAATGGCAAACTACAGCTGTAGAAAAATATTTGCCAAGAACAAATATGGTCATGGATAGACCATGATCGCCTACGTCATGCGGCATGGCACGTAATGATGATGATGACTATTCTGCTCCATCCTCTTGTTCTATTAATCTCTTAAAGGGTCCACAGCTCACTATAAACTATCCAGTGAAAGCAATAGTACAGTAAGTTTATCAACCAGCCTATGAATCACTGGACATCCTTTCTTCAAAATTAATTAACCTTAAGATTCTAGATGCATGAAAATGATTTTAAAAAGACACAAACAAATTTAGGAAATCATTCACAAAATTGCCTCATGTCACCTTTTCTTTTTTTAAACATCTCAAGTTCATTTAGTCTTGCAGGAATTTTGCAGTTCCACAGACAATAGAAGTAAGTAGAAGTAAGAGTCATTCGGGTGTGGTCATCCAGTCAATATCTTCATGGTTGATCATCTGTTTCAACTCTAAAACAAAGATGTGGAGAAATTTCTTTAGTCAGAGGACGGTGAATTTGTGGGATTTGTTACCACAGATGTCTGTGGAGGCCAGGTCATCGGGTGTATTAAGGCGGAGATTCATATGTTCTTAACTGGCCATGGCATCAAAGTTTACAGGGAGTGAGCCTGAGGAGGGGAAAGAAAGGATCAGCCATGATTGAATGGCGAAGCATACTCGATGGGCCAAATGGCCTAATTCTGCTCCTATGTCTTATGGTCTTATGGTTTAACTCTATTTTCCTACTTTCTATCCACTTGATTCCGTTTGCTACTAGAAATTTCCTTCCTGAAAATATTCGACAATTTTGTCTTTACAGCCCTCCATGCATGTAAATTCCATTGGTTCACCATCCTCTGAAACATTTTAGTCCTAAATCTCTTGTACTTTAAGCTGAGTTTGTGACCTCTCATTGCAAACACCCCAACCAGAGAGAACATCTTTCCCACGTCAACACCCACAAAATGCTGGAGTTACTCAGCAGATCAGGCAGCATCCATAGAAATGAACAAGCAGGTGACGTTTTTGGCGGAGACCCTTCTTCAGGACTGGAAAGGAAGGGGAAGCTGTCAGAATAAAAAGGAGGTGGGGGGAAGGGAGGATAGCTTGAAGGAGATAGATGAAGCCGGGTGGTTAGGAAAAGTAAAGAGTTGGAGATGAAGGTATCTGATAGGAGAGGAGAGTGGACCATAGGAGAAAGGCAAGGAGGAGTTGAATTGGAAGAGGTGATAGGCAGGAAGCAGTAAGAAGCCAGAGTGGGAATAGAGGAAGAGAGGAGGGAAATTTTATTTTACCTGAAGGAGAAGTTGATTTTCATGCCATCAGGTTGGAGGCCATGCAAATAGAATATATGGTATTGATCCTCCACCCTGAGGTGGCCTCATCATGGGACAAAAGGAGGCCATAGAATGACATGTCAGAACTGGAATGGGAATTGGAATTCAAATGTTTGTCCACTGGGAAGTTCCGTTTTTGATGGATGGAGCGGAGGTGCTCGATGAAGTGGTCCTCCAATTTACGATGGTTCACACTAATGTAGAGGATACCACATCAGGAACACCAGACACAATAGACGACTCCAGAAGATTCACAGACAAAGTGTTGTCTCACCTGGAACAATTCTTTTGGGAGCTGAATACAGGCCCTTTTCCACATGTTTCCTCCGAGCAAGGTAAATATTCCTGTACGCAAATATTTTCCCTTGATCATACATACTAAATCACTATGAAATCACACTGTTCAATGTTCAATTCAGGGCAGCGTGAACAGCCTTCAACAAAGACTCTTAATACTCTGCTTCCATATAATAGAGTTCAATTATTTCCTCTCTAGGTACCTTAGCTTCATAGCTAGAACATTCTGACACTTCTTCACATATCACTTTCTGCTAAATGTATTATCTTCATTCAGCCCATTCACTTTCTTAACACTTCATTGCCTTCTCTTTAAATTGCCAATAATGTCACATAAAAATGAAGGTGGAATAAAATGATGCTGAATTATCCATTAAGTAATGAAATGTGTATCATAATGCATATTAAATTAGATGCATCCTCTTTGGTTATTAACCTGTTTTTCTTTTTGCAACAAAAGATGTTTGACTCATTGTAATCTCACCACCAATTGTAAACTCCATGAAATGTTCCTGAGTTGCACGATACTCTGGATCTGAATGCCATGGTCCAATGAAGAATATTACTGATGTCGATCCATACCATTCATAGGTTCCAGAAGACAGGATACTGCTGTGTACATACATCTACTGATGCTTCCGGACACATCTTCAGTGATGTTCCTGGAATCATCGGGTGTTTCGGCTCTTTCAACTTCATACACCCTCCTCCAGGTGACCCAGCCGGGGCTGATCAGACCCCAGCTTGTGTCCAGATGGCTAGCTACTTATGACTCCATGGCTCCCCTCTTTTGAGCCACAGCTGTCTTGAGGCCCTCTCTGCTGCATCGGTGGTACTGCTGATTGATGTTGTACCTTTATTTAAGAGGAGTTCAAGTACAAGCCAAGGATGCTGTCTGCTAAGAATAAAATGATCCCTTTTAGGACCAGATTTGGCACTCAAGGCTGGTGATCCTAATCTTAGTGGTGGGAAGGATACTGAAGGGGATTCTGACGGATAGAGTCTACCAGCATTTGGAAAGGCAAATAATCAGCGTGGCTTTGTGCATGGGTAAATCATGTCTCAAAAATTTGCTTGAGTTTTTTTTGAAGAGGTGACAAAGAAGATTGACAAGGGTCTGATAGTATGCACTTATGTCCAACATATCCTCTATGAGTTGTCTGAATCTACATACCTATGATGCTGCTGCAAGCAAGCTTTTCATCGTACCCGCATTTCATTATACTTGTGCACATGGCAATAAATGTATCTCGACTTGGCTGTTTGCATGGACCTCTGCAATGAACTTAACAAGGTTCTACATGACAGATGGCCAATTAAACACAAAATTAGCTTGGTGGAAGGAAAAAGAGGATGGTTGTAGAGGCCTGTTCTTCAGAATGGAGATCTGAGACAAGTAGTATGCTGCAGGTTCACTTTTGTTTGTTGAGCATCGTAACGATCTGAATTACAATGTTGTTAATATGGTTGATAAGTTTGTGGATGATGCCACAATTAATGATGCAGTGGATAGTGAAGAAGGCTATCTAAGAATACATTTGTTATGTGTCATGTTGTATGATGTAGGTGATCATGGACTTTCCATGACTATTATTGTTCTTCATAAATTTTTCTACAGATCTGGTTTGCCATTGCCTTCTTCTGGGCAGTGTCTTCACAAGACGGGTAGCCCAGCCATTATCAATATTCTTCAGAGATTGTCTATTTGCTGTCAGTGGTCACATAACCAGGACTTGTGATTGCACCGACTGCACCTATGACCATCCATCACCTGCTCCCATGGCATCACATGACCCTGATCAGGGGGCTAAGCAGGTGCTACATCTTGCCCAAGGCTGATCTGCAGGCTTCCAGAGGTAAGGAGCGCCTTACACTTTCTTTGATAGAGCCATATCTCCAGGCACACCCAGTCTAAGAATATAACAAGGTCTAAATGAACTGGGAATATGGGCCAAGGAATAGCTGATGGGATTTCACTTGCACAAATATGAGCTGTTGCATTTCGTTAAGCTAACACAATAAACAATTGGGCCTATAAGGTGAATGTAGAAAAGTGAGACCAATAGGTACAGGTAAATAGTTCCCTGAAAGTGGTGACAGAGGTACACAGGGTTGTGAAGAAGGCAAAAGCAACACATCCATTCATCAATTGGGCACAGAGTACAGGAGTTAGGTCATTATGCTACAACTATACAAGTCACTGCTGAGGCAACACTTGGAGTATTGTGCTCAGTTCTGGTTGCCAACCTATACAAAAAAGCTCATGAAGCTGGAATGGGTGCAGAAAAGATTCATGAAGATTGATTGTTTGGACTGGAGGGTTGAGTTATAGAGAGTGGCCTCCAAGACTGGGACCTTTTCCTTGGAGAGTAAGAGGAGGTTTGTCAGTCCTGACAGAGGGTCTCGGCCCGAAACGTCAACTGTACCTCTTCCTATAGATGCTGCCTGGCCTGCTGTGTTCACCAGCAATTTTTAAGTGTGTTGCTTGAAATTCCAGCCTCTGCAGATTTCCTTGTGTTTGCGAGGGTAAAATGGGAGTTGTATACAGACCCCCAAACAGTATTAAAGATGTTGCCTACAAATTGCAATGGGAGCTGGAAAATGCATGGCAGAAGGGCGATGTTACAATCATCTTGGGGGACTTCAATACACAGGTGGATTGGGAAAATCAGGTTGGTGTTGGATTACAGGAGGTGGGGTTTCTAGAGTGCCTATGAAATGGCTATTTAAAGCAACTCATGGTTGATCCCACTGGAGGATCAGCTATTTTGGATTGGGTTTTGTGCAATGAACCAGAATTGATTAGAGAACCCTCAGGGAAAGTGATGATAATGTGATCAAATTCACCCTGAAATTTCAGAAGGAGAAGCTGAAGTCAGATGTATCAGTATTACAGCGGAGTAAAGGGAATTACAGAGGCATGAGAGAGGAGTTGGCCAGAATTGAGTGGAAAAGAATACTGGCAGGGATGAAGGCGAAGCTGCAATGGCTGAAATTTCTGGAAGCAGTTCAAAAGGCACAGGATATATGCATCCCAAAGAGGAAGAAGTATTCTAAAGGAAAGATGACACAGCCACGGCTAACAAGAGAAAACAAAGTGAAGGCATATAATAGAGCAAAGATTAGTGGGAAGTTAGAGGACTAGGAAGCTTTTAAAAACCAATAGAAGGCAACTAAAAAAGTCAATAAGAAGGTAAAGATGGAATATGAAAGCAAGCTAGTCAATAATATTAAAGAAGATACCAAAAGTTTCTTCAGATTCAGAAAGTGTAAAAGAGAGGCAAAAGAGGATATTGGACTCCAGGAAAACAATGCTGGAGAGGTAGTAATGGGGGACAACAAAATAGTGGATGAACTGTGTCGGTATTTTGCATCAGTCTTCACTGAGGAAGACATTAGCAGTACGGTGGAAGTTCCAGAGTGTCAAGGGGCATGACATGTGTGAGGTTACCATAACTAGACAGAAGGTTCTTGGGAAACTGAAAGGTCTAAAGGTAGATACTTCAGCTGGACCAGATGGTGTACACCACAAAGTCCTGAAAGAGGTGGCTGAAGAGATAGTGGAGACATTAGTAATGATCACTAGAATCACTAGATTCTGAGATGGTTCTGGAAGACTGGAAAATTGCAAATGTCTCTTCAAGAAGGGAGAGAGGCAGAAGAAAGGAAACTAAAGGTCAGTTAGTCTGGCCTCAGTGGATGGAAAGATGTTGGAGTTGATTATTAAGGATGAGGTCTCAGAGTAGTTGGATGCTCATGGTAAAATAGGCTGCAGTCAACATGGTTTCCACAAAGAAAAATCTTGCCTGACAAATCTGTTGGAATTCTTTGAAGAAGTAACAAGCAGATAACAAAGGAAAATTAGTTGATGCTGTGTACTTGGATTTTCAGAAGGCCTTTGACAAGGTGCTTAACATAAGACTGCTTAATAAGCTATGAGCCCATGGTATTACAGGAAGGATTCTAGTATGGATAAAGCAGTGACTTATTGGCGTTAAAGTGAGCCTTTTCTGACTGGCTACCAATGACAGTTGGTGTTCCACAGAGGTCTGTGTTGGACCCGATTCTTCTTACATTATATGGCAATAATTTGCATGATAGAATTAATGGCTTTGTTGCAAAGTTTGCAGATGATATGAAGATAGGTTGAGGGGCAGGTAGAAATGCTACAGAAGGACTTAGACAGATTAGGAGAATGGACAAAGAAATGGCAGATTGAATATAGTGTTGAGAAGTGTATGGTCGTGCACTTTGGTAGAGGAAATGAAAGGGTAGACTATTTTCTAAGTGTAGAGAAAATACAAAATACTGATGGGCAAATAGACTTGGGAGTCCTTGTACAGGATTGCCTATAGGTTAATTTGGAGGTTGTCAATGGTGAGGAAGGCAAATGCAATGTCAGCATTCATTTCAAGAGGAATAGAAGATAAAAGCAAGGATGTAATGTTGAAACTTCATAAAGCACTGGCAAGGCCTCACTTGGAATATTGTGAGCAGGTTTGGGCCCTTTAGCTTGGAAAGGATGTACTTACAGTTTTATAAATTAATTAAATAAATAAAATCATTCCTTGAATTTCAGATTGCTTTCAAACATTCTTCCAAAGTACCATAAGAGCATCAGATATAGGAGCAGAATTACATCATTTGGCTCATCAAGTCTATTCCGCCATTTCATCATGGCTGATCCATTTTTCCTCTCACCCCCAATCTGCAGCCTTCTACCCAAATCCCTTCATAGTTTGACCAATCAAGAATGTATCAACCTCTACCTTAAATATACATAAAGACTTGGCCTCCACTGTTGCCTGTGCCAAAGAATTCCACAGATTCACCACTCTCTGGCTAAAAAGAAATTCCTTCTCATCTCTTTTCTAAAAGGGTGCCCCTCTATTCTGAGGCTGAGTCTTCTGGTCCTAGACTCTCAGATCATAGGAAACATCATGCACTCAAATACTTTTGATGTCCCATATAAAGGGATTTGAAAAGTGAGATCAAATTAAAACCTATATTACTAACGAGAAGTTGTTTGGGAAGCTGTAAGGTCTGAAGGTAGATAAAATTCCAGATGGACTGCACCCCAGAGTTCTGAAAGTGGTAGCTGAAGAGATTGTGGAGGTATTACTCATGATTTTTCAAGAATCTCTAGATAGTGGAATGAATTTGCACGATTGGAAAATTGCAAATTTCACTCCACTCTTTAGGATGGTGGGAGGGCAGGGGGAGGCAAATGACAGGAAATTATAGGCCAGTTGACCTGTCTTCAGGGGTTGGTAAGATGTTGGACTCCATTATTAAGGATTAGGTTTTGGGCTACGTGGAGGTACATGAAAAAAAAAATAGGCCAAAGGCAGCATGGTTTCCTTATGGGGAAATCTTGCATGACAAACCTGCTGTAATTCTTTGAGGAGATAACAAGCAGGATAGACCCAGGAGAGTCAGTGGATGTTGTTTACTTGGATTTTCAGAAGACCTTTGATAAGCTGCCATGCATGAGGCTGCTAAACAAAATGCACATGGTATTGTGAGAAAGATACTAGCATGGATAGAGAATTGGCTGACTGGCAGAAGGCAAGATGTGGGAACAAACTGGGAATTCACTCATTGGCTGACGGTGACAAATACAGTTCTATGGAGGTTGGTGTTGGGTCTTCTACTTTTCACATTATACTATGTTAATGATCTGGATAGTGGAATTTCTGGCTTTGTGGCCAAGCTTGCAGATGATACAAAGATAGGTTGATGGGCAGGTTGTGTTGATGAAGCCGAGTCTGCAGAATGATTTGGACAGGACCAGAAAATCAGCAAGTGGTAGATGGAATTCAGTGTGGGGAAGTGTATCATCGTTCACTTCGGTAGAAGGAATAAAGGTATACACTAGTTTCTAAATGGGGAGCAAATTCAGCAATCAGAGGATCAAAGGGAATTGGGAGTCCTGGTGCAGTTTTCCCTAAAGGTTAAGTTGCAGGCTGAGTCAGTAGTAAGGAAGACAGGTTTAGTGTCAGTATTCATTTCAAGAGGACTAGAATATAAAAGCAAGGATGCAGTGCTGAAGCTTTACAACAATTTTTTCTGAGCTCAATTGGAGTAGTGTAAGCATTTTGGGTCCCATATCTAAGAAAGGATGTGCTGGTATTGGATTGGCTCCAAAGGAGATTTACAAGAATAATCCCATGAATGGAAGGGTTAACTTATGAGGAAGGTACGATGGCATTGAGCCTGTACACTCTAGCTAAGTAAGAATGAGCAAGAAATCTTCTTGAAACCAAACAAATATTTAAAGATCTGGATAAATTGGAGAGGATGCTTTCAAAAGCAGGGGAGTCTAAGACCAACGGGCACAGCCTTAGAACAGAAGGAGTCTCTTTATGACAGAAATGAAGCAGAATTTCTTTAGCCATAGTATGGCGAACCTGTGGAATCAATTGCCACAGATGGCTGTGGAGGCCAAACCAAGAGTATATTTGAAGCAGAGATTGACAAGTTCTTGATTAATCATGGAATCAAATATTATGGGGAGAAAGTAGGAGAATGGGGTTGAGAGGGAAAAGAAATCAGCCATGATCGAGTGCTAGAGCAGACTCAATGGGCCCAATTCTGCTCCAGTGTCTTGGTTTTTTGGAAAGTGTTCAACTAGACTAAATGCAAATGACCCAAGAAGACTTGAAAATAGATCGTTAAGATGAGCAAGTGAAATTTTAATTAATAACTGTGTGCAAGTTTTTCAATGCAGATAGTAGTAGGAGACTGGAATGCACTGCGAGCGGAATGGTAGTAGTAAATACAGAATCAATGTTTAAAAAGTATTTAGATAACTGCATGAATGGATTGGAAGGTTCTTTTACAGTTTAAAATTGTGGACTGACACAGACTTGTAGGTTGAAGCCTTCATTTCTGTACTATATAGTTCTAAGTTCTCTGTCCTAAGTTCTACAATGCGTGTATTAATTTGACAGTAATATATTACAGCTGCTCTGCGTTGCTGATGGGTACCAATAGAAAGAATATGTGAATATCTATTGAAGAAAACAACATTGAATTGCTTTTTCCATTGATTCTATGACTTCATGAACAAATACACAACTAACTATAAATGCAAATCAGTAATATATGTTGGCATTCATTCCATTATAACATTGATATGTACAATTCTATAATTTTAATTTCGATAATTTTATCCAAAGAGATAATATAATTGTGCAATCAAAATTATAGAGATAAACCCTGGTATCTTTTGATGATGTTTAATTTGCACAATTTAAATAAACAAAACTAACCACACTAACTTGAGAAAAATCCAATATCATCACTATTTCAAAACTTCATCTCCAAATTGATTTTTGGGGTGGCAATTGCCTCTCCTGGAGCCTTCAACAATTTCACTGTTGTGGCCCCTTAGGACATGTCCATTCGTTTAAAAGAATAGATTGCCTTATCAGAGATGATAAGCTGTAACCCTGAGAGCTTTATCTGGTGCAAAAGATACTAAATAACCTGTTTGAAGAAGAGGTGAAAATATATTCTAATTACTCTTCATCAATCAATGAAATTCAAATGAAATAGATTATCTGGATATCATAACATTACTGATTGTAGCACCTTTTTATGAACCAACTGGCTATATTGAAATATTGACTGCATTTTAAATATTTCATTGGTTGCCTTGCATTTTGTGATATCCTGGGATTATAAAAGAGTAACACACATCAAAGTTTATGGCGAACGCAGCAGGCCAGGCAACATCTCTAGGAAGAGGTACAGTCGACGTTTCGGGCCGAGACCCTTCGTCAGGACTAACTGAAGGAAGAGTGAGTAAGGGATTTGAAAGTTGGAGGGGGAGGGGGAGATCCAAAATGATAGGAGAAGACAGGAGGGGGAGGGATGGAGCCAAGAGCTGGACAGGTGATTGGCAAAAGGGATATGAGAGGATCATGGGACAGGAGGCTCAGGGAGAAAGAAAAGGGGGAAGGGAGAAAAACCCAGAGGATGTCTACTATAAGCCTACAGACTCTCACAGCTATCTGGACTATTCCTCTTCTCACCCTGCCTCTTGCAAAAATGCCATCCTCTTCTCGCAATTCCTCCTTCTCCGCCGCATCTGCTCTCAGGATAAGGCTTTTCATTGCAGGACGATGGAGATGTCCTCCTTTTTTAAAGAAAGGGGCTTCCCTTCCTCCACCATCAACTCTGCTCTCAAACGCATCTCCCCCATTTCACACACATCTGCTCTCACTCCATCCTCCCACCACCCCACTAGGAATAGGGTTCCCCTTGTCCTCACCTACTACCCCACCAGCCTCAGGGTCCAACATATTATTCTCCGTAACTTCTGCCACCTCCAACGGGATCCCACCATTAAGCACATCTTTCCCACCTCCTCCCCCCTCTGCTTTCCGCAGGGATCGCTCCCTATGTGACTTCCTTGTCCATTCGTCCCCCCCATCCCTCCCCACCGATCTCCCGCCTGGCACTTATCCTTGTAAGCGGAACAAGTGCTACACATGCCCTTACACTTCCTCCCTTACCACCATTCAAGGCCCCAGACAGTCCTTCCAGGTGAGGCGACACTTCACCTGTGAGTCGGCTGGGGTGATATACTGCGTCCGGTGCTCCCTATGTGGCCTTCTATATATTGGCGATACCCGACGCAGACTGAGAGACCGTTTCGCTGAACACCTACGCTCTGTCTGCCAGAGAAAGCAGGATCTCCCAGTGGCCACACATTTTAATTCCACGTCCCATTCCCATTCTGATATGTCTATCCACGGCCTCCTCTACTGTAAAGATGAAGCCACACTCAGGTTGGAGGAACAACACCTTAAATTCCGTTTGGGTAGCCTCCAACCTGATGGCATGAACACTGACTTCTCAAACTTCCACTAATGCCCCACCTCCCCCTTGTACCCCATCCATTATTTATTTATATACACACATTCTTTCTCTCTCTCTCTCCTTTTTCTCCCTCTGTCCCTCTGACTATACCCCTTGCCCATCCTCTGGGTTTCCCCCCCTCCCCCTTTTCCTTCTCCCTGGGCCTCCTGTCCCATGATCCTCTCATATCCCTTTTGCCAATCAACTGTCAAGCTCTTGGCTCCATCCCTCCCCTTCCTGTCTTTTCCTGTCATTTTGGATCTCCCCCGCCTCCTCCCACTTTCAAATCTCTTACTAGCTCTTCTTTCAGTTAGTCCTGACGAAGGGTCTTAGCCTGAAACGTCAACTGTACCTCTTCCTAGAGATGCTGCCTGGCCTGTTGCATTCACTAGCAACTTTGATGTGTGTTGCTTGAATTTCCAGCATCTGCAGAATTCCTCGTGTTTGCGTTATAAAAGAGTATATATATATTTTTCATTTTTGTTGAGATACAGTGCCAAGAAGGCCTTTCTGGCCCTTCAAGCCATGCCTCCAAGCAATCTCCCAATTTAACCCTAGCCTAATTATGGGACAATTTACAATGAGCAATTAACCTACCACCCGGTATGTCTTTGGACTGTGGGAGGAATCTGAAGCACCTGGAGGAGACCCACAATGTCACGGTGAGTCCAAACTCCTCATAGATATCAGTGGGAATTGAACCCAGCTCGCCTAAGCTGTAAAGTGTTGTGCTGATCTATATGCCAGCATGCCACAAACAGTATACAGTATATATTTTTTCTTTTGTACAAAAGAAAACGAAATAGATGTCCCAGCTCAGTTGGAAAGGGAGAAAGAATTAGCTATCTCAAAGCAAAACCATCAGTTTCCAATAAATTTAATGAAAGATCATTATTTTTTAAAGTCGTGAGTGAAGTAACATATTGGTCTAGAACATGCTGTACGAAAGAATGATTAGAATTAAGTCTAGGTTTTGATTTTCAGTTTATGCTAATTAAGGTAATCTCAACAAACCAAATGCTTTTGGCACAACCATAGGCTGGGATTGAAAATAATCCAGCATTCCTCCTATGTTCTATGCAATATATTCACCTTGTTTGTTATGTGCCATGTATGACGTAAGCAATCATCGTCTTTTCATAACCACAATTATTCTTAACAAATTTTTTCACAGAACTGGTTTCCTATTACCTTCTGGGCAGTGTCTTTATGAGGTAGGTGATCCCAGCTAATATCAAAACTCTTTAGAGATTGTCTGCCCGGTATCAGTTGTCACTTAACCAGGACTTGTGATCATAGCTGATCATACGACAATCCACCACCTGTTCCCATGGCTTCGCGTGAACTTGATCGGGGGGCTAATCAGGTGCGACGCTTTGCCCAAGGGTGACCTGCAAACTAGCAGAGGGAAGGTGTGCTTTACACCTCCTTTGGTAAAGACGTATCTCCAATCTGCCACCCCAAATTTACCTAGCGGTTGTTAAACAAAGATATGAACAGATTCATAACACTATAAGACATACTAGGAGAAGAATTATGCCATTCAGCCCATCGAGTCTGCTCCACCATTCCACCATGGCCGATTTATTATCCCTCTCAAACCCATTTTCTTGCCTTCTCCCTATAACCTCTGATGCCCTGGCAACAGGTACCTTTGAGACTGAGCTTTAAATATACCCAATGTCATGGCCTCCACAGCCATCTGTGGCAATGAATTATACAAATTCACTACTCTTTGGCTGAACAAATTTCTGCTCATCTCTGTTCTACATAGAGATCTCTATTCTAAGGCTGTGCCCTCAGGTCATAGACTCGCCCACTAGAGGAAACATCTTTTCCACGTCCACTCTATCTAGGCCTTACAATATTTGATAGGTTTCAATGAGATCTCCCCTCATTTTTCTAAACTCCAGTGAGTACAGGCGCAGACAAATCAAATGCTCCTCGTATGTTAATCCTTTCATTCCCGGAATTATCTTCTTGCAACTCCTCTGCACCCTCTTTAATGCCAACATATCTTTTCTTAGATTAGCTGCCAAAAACTGCTCTCAATATTCCAAGTGTAGTCTGAGCAATACTATCTAAAGCCTCAGCATCACATCCTTGCTCTGAGATTATTGTCCTACTGAAATGAACACGAACATTGCATTTGTCTTCCTTACCACCAGCTCAACCTGCAAGTTAACCTTTAGGGAATCCAGTATCAGGATTCCCAAGTCCTCTTGCACATATAATTCATGAACTTTCTCACCATTTAGGAAATGGTCTACATCTTTATTCCTTCCACCGGAGTTGGGAGTACGATTCCAATGTCATCTGTAAGCAGTCTGTGCTTCCTCCCTGTGCAATGTTTTGGGTTTTCAACAGCTTCCTCCCACAGTCTAATAAGTTAGTAGCTTAATTGGTCATTGAAAATTGTCCCGAGATTAGGCTAGAGTTAAATCAGCGGTTTTTGGGCAGCGCGGCTTATAGAAAGGCCTGTTCTGCACCTGTATATTAATGAATAAATAAATAATACCAACACTGAAATAAATAAATAATACCCAAGCACATGACCATACACTTCCCTACATATACAGTATTCCATCTTCCACATCTGTGGATACTGGCTGACTGACAGGAGGCAAACAGTAGGAATAAAGGGGGCCTTTCCAGCTTGGTTACTGGTGCACGTCTGTGCACATTCTCCCAGTCTTTCTTTCTATAGACCTCCCTGCTACCTCAGCACAACCTGCTCTTCCCTCTACCTTCATACTTTCTGCAAACTTGGCCACAGAGCCATCAATTCTTTCTTCCAAATTATTTACATATAATGTTGAAAGAAGCAGTCCCAACACTGACCACTGCGGAATACCACTAGTCACTGACAACCAAGCTGGAAAGGCCCCCTTTATTCCCACTGTTTGCCTCCTGTCAGTCAGCCAGTATCCATGCTATCAGTCCATGTTAGTATCTTTCTTGTAGTAGAGTACCATGGGCTCTTCTCTTGTTAAGCAGCCTCATATGCAGCATCTTGTCAAAGACCTTTGAAATTCCAAGTAAATAACATCCACTAACTCTCCTTTTCTATCCTGCATGTTACTTCCTCACAGACTACTCAACAGATTTGTCAGGCAAGATTGCCATGCTGACTTTGATCTACTTTATCATGTGCCTCCAAAACCTCATACTTAATGAAAGACTCCAACATCTTCTGCCTCCCTTTCTTCTTTAAGAGTGCAGTGACATTTGTAATTTTCCAGTTCTCCGGAACTATTCCAGAACATAGCGATTCTTGAAAAATCATTATGAGTGCCTCCACAAACTCTCCAGTGACCTCTTTCACAAACCTGGGTTGCAGTCCGCCTGGACCAGGTGACTTATCTACCTTCATAACTTTCAGCTTCCCAAGCGCCTTCTCCTTAATAATAGCAACTAATCTCACTTCTGCCCCCTGACACTCTTGAAATTCTGGCTTACTGCTAGTGTCTTCCACCGTGAAGAATGATGCAAAATATTTATTGTTTGTTCACTATCTCTTTGTTCTCCATTACTACCTCTCCAGTATCATTTTCCAAAGGTCTGATATTCTCTCTCACCTCTCTTTTACTCTTTATATATCTGAAAAATCTCTTGGTATGCTCTTTTAAGTTATTGGCTTAGCTTACCTTCATAATTGTAAACCATTTCCATAAAATTGTACCACACAGAAGAGGCCTAAAGAACAATGGCTGAAGAAGGTGAGTTTTGCTGTAAGATAAAGGGTCTGACCCAACCTATGGAATTCACTTTCCTGTAAAACACCACACCATCCCTGTAGTCTTCTCTCGGCTGCTGCAATTTTGTGATCTATTCTCTGAGTGTCCAAATATAATCCAGCCTCAGATCTCTCTCATCAACATCCCAGGTCCTTACATTGCTCCCGAAATCACTTCTTCAAGTATCACCATTCTTCATAATGTGTGTGATTACCGAGGCAAAAACCTTCTCTCCCATTCAAAATGCATTGTGGCTTGTGTTCAGTAAATTATCAGTGTTTTCCTCAAGTTCGCTCCCCTTTAACAAGCCAAACCATATGTTGCGTCAGGCAAAAATTAGTCAGTAATGGTTCACATATCAAGTTCAAGTAGTCATGGTTCAAATATCATTGGACTAAGCCAAATATTAGTTAACATAGTTTTTTTTAATAGCTTGAGTTTTTAAAATATTTCTAAATACTTTTTAATGTTTTGGTGTGTTCTTTTAATTTAATTTTTTTTATTTCCCTAATTGTATTAATATTCCATAAGCAAGCAGGGGTGATTATAACAATTAATCCCTTTGATAGCTGAATAAACTGAATATATAGCTCGTTGGCATGGAGGAGTTGCAAAGTTAGCTCAGTTACCTATCTAACTTTTCAGTTTTGCTGAGGAGTGGGCTTTTTCCTTTCCAACCATATCACATAAAGTCAAGTTTATTGTCATTTAACTATATACTGTACATGTATACTGCCAAACCAGACACAATGATCACCAATGCATTGCAGAAGACTCTTTTACCTGACTCATCAGACAGAATGGCTTCTAGTTGTTCCTGTGTGATTGGTTTGAGGGAGTGAATGACCTCATCTTGCTCCTTTATAACTGGCTTGTAATGCTGAACAACCTCTTAATGTTCATGTGTGACATGATCAAAAGGCTAAGTAGTTCTGTCATGTTGTTCTGTGGCAAGTTAGAGAGACTGAATGGCTTCACCCTGTGTTGATGGCTTCAGTATGTCAATGAAAATGATGTCAGTGAGAAACCCCTGTGCTTGCTGCTTCCTTACTAATAACATTACGGAGTTCATTTGATAAGGATCTGAGTTACTTTCTCAGTTATGAAATGAACCAGAGTGGGAGGCTGGGCCACGATTAAGGAAGACGCCACGAGAAGGAAATAAAAATAAAAGCAAAAACAAAGTATGGATATTCCTTCAAGAACTGCAAACAGCTGTTAAGCAATTGAACAACACTCTGATTTTTGTACTGTGCATTCTGCAATTTGATAAGATACAATTAAACAAAACAGCTGCCTTAAACCTGCCACTGTCTTGTCACGTAAATAAACTCTTGTCGGAGTTAACAAGATAAATCCTGACAGGCTAATAATGGATGAATTCGGTATCATTATTGACACGTCGCAGTAGATACCAGGATTTAGCCATCAGACAATTAGGCAGCCTTGATAATTCTATAAGAAGACATATTACTAACATAGTGCTCTAGTTTGTAGTTACACATGAATCAATTCAGTCCTCATCATGATGCTTGAGGTCTCAGTCCATTTGAGGAAAGTAGATTGCTCAGCATAATATTTTTGCATAAGGTGTATTTCCTTCATGCTGTTTCACTGAGCTGTTAATAGTAATGATGATAAAACTTACAGCAATAATCAACATTAACAGCAAAATGTTACTGCAACAGCTTGAGTTCATAAAGTTGCTGTTCAAATAGCTTCCATTGGCTATGTTGTTGACAGCTTTTGCTGCGGAATCAAAGGAGATCACCTGAACTGGTAAAAGTACTCACAAACTAGACTTGTAATAAGCATCAAAATTCTTAGACTTTGCTGTTTGAGTGGTTAATAACATACTAAACAATAATTAATACTCAGCAAACTTTCTGGCACCAAAATAAAAATTATTTACAGTCGTTTTTCAATTTACAAAATAGATGTGTTTCTGGAAGCTAAATTTGTTACGTGAAATATGTGCAGCAAAATCTTGTAAATCAGAAAAGCTAGGCAAGGCACAATATGGGCATAATGGTAGTTAATCACTATGCACACAAAGTGACACACCATCCATTATGGTAAAAAATAGCTTCATAAATCAAAGACATCTTCCCCCAAAGAGTCAATGTGAAAATTCATAAATCGATTAATTACTGTCATGCAGTTGCACAATTGTGAACTTGCTTCCAGCCACTACTGGTGCAATGTCCTTCTTATTTACATAACGTTAGCTAAATGACTTTGTTTCCAATCTGCATTCTCCAGTTGGTGATTGAAGTAATAATCACTTCCTCTCCAATTATACTTTTAAGCCTATTCAAGATGCCACTCACCCTGGCATCTGGTAAGCAACATATCCTATGAGGGTTTCAACCCTGCTTACAAAGGATGCTACCCCTTCATTAAAGAATTCTCTCTACTTGTCCCCTCTTTTGGGTATTCTTCTATTTTATTGCCCAGCTTTTGTCCACCAGTCTTTGAACTTTCCTAGATGTAAGTGTGGTGCTAAAGGATGGGAGGACAGCAATTCATACACCCTGTTTCAGAGAAGGAACAGAAGCAGAGCTCAAGAACTTCAGTCAAGCAGAACAAACACTGGTTTTGAAGATTGTTTCATAGAGACAGTAATCTAGGGCAAAATTACTGGTAGTTGGAATTTGGTAAAGTATGGTATTCAGTCAAATTCCGTGCAGAGTTATAAAGGAAAATTATATTTGGTTAATATGATTGAATTATTTTGATGAATTAAAAAAAGGGTACCGTTCTTTTATGAAGATGCACTTAAGATTTTTTCCCACAATACTAAAGTGTAAGGGATAAAACAGAGAGTAGCAAAATGGATAGAAAAGATTGAGAATGTTGTTGGTTTTCAGTTTTTACAATTGGGAAGTATACCAGGAGATTTTGAAAATGCATATGTAGGTGTACCAGTTAGAAATATGCTTTAGGAATGGAAAAAGAAGGAAGTAGCTCACTGAGGGAATGAGTGAAACAAGATGGATAATAATATGCACTTCTGAGAGTAGAGCTGGGAATGGGCTCCTCTTGAACAGCAGAGAGTTCTGTGCTCTACTGAGCCCTCATCTTAGTGAATCACATATGGATTCCTGTTTACTTTGCAAAGTCCACTGATACTAAAGTCTATTTTCTGAGCTGATTGTTTGACTAATCACATAAAATGATACTCCAGCTTTTAAAATCTCCCCCACCCCCTCCTCTTCTGGAGATCGTGTATATGTGTATGAGTTTGTGGAGGTGGAGGGTCAGGGATGGATTGTGAAATAAATAAGGGTGTTGAGTGTTGTAAAAATCATTAGTTGTCATGCAGAGCGCACAAAAAAGTAGCCATTCATCTTATGAGGAAATACAAGATATGGATTATCTCCTTTGATACAAATGCCCTAATTAAATGTAAAATGAAAACAAATTTCAGTTTGGAGCTAAAATTCAGGAGGGAATTCCATATTCTCTTCTGGTGAATTCAAAGGCTTTAGTAAGGTTGAAGGCAATGTGTAATAGCTGGCCAAAAGATCAGACTCCTTTACTCTAAGGAAAACAAGCCCAGCCTATCCAATTTCTCTCCTTTACTAAAGAACTCCAATCTAAGCATCATCATGGTTAATCTCCTCTACACTTGCTTTAGCGCAATCACATCCTTCCTATAGTGTGTTAAACAAAAATGAACACAGTAGTCCTTGTGTGGTCTATCCGGTATTTTGTAAAGTGACAACATAACATCCTAATTCTTATATTTTATGCCCCAATCAATGAAGCATGTCCTGTGACTTTCTCATCAACGTATACACCTGTATTGCTACTTTCGGGAAACTCTAGATTTGGAACCCGAGGCTTATTCCTTAATGTTGTACTATTTAATGTAGGTATCCTACTCCTGTGTGACCTCCCAAATTGCATCATCTAGCACTTACTTAAGTTCTATCTGCCAGCCCAATGCCTGAATTTCTAATTGACCTATATCTGGCTGTAGCCTAAGATAACCTCCCTCACTGTCCACAGCACAGATTTCATGTCATCCCCAAATTTACTAATCTTTCTTTCCATGTTCAAATCAAAGTAATTAATATACACTGTAATGCAAAATTCCTAACACTGATCCCTTCAGTATCTCACAAATCTCAGACTTCCAATCACAAGAACATACTTCCAACATCACCTTATGTAGATTTCTGAGTGTTCTCATTAAATAGGCTGATTCCTGTTGGCTGTATGTAATGTTGAAGGTGCTTGCATTTTCTTCTCTTTCTAATCTCAAGGTAAGTAATGGTGATGTAGAGTATATGTACTTCGAAAGTAGATTTACTTTGAACTTTGAACTTAGAGTGCTTTGTGCAACCATCATCAACGTATTGTGGGAAAGACATGATTGAACTTTAAAAGATACAGGGCAGTGGTAGAGCTGAGATGTTCTACAATCTTGGCAATCCATTTGCAAATGTTTCGTCACCATGAAGAGATATTATTAGTGCACTGTTCATTTGTGGTGTGTCCCCTGAGTGCTTGGCCTTTATACACTTATAAATCAGCTGATTGGTTGTCATTACAGAAATTCTATTGTGACGTTGGGAGGGGTGTCTTCACTGGTTGGTTACGTGGCAAACTCTATGGCATATAACTATATAGTATATTCACTCAATCCTCATAGAGGGATCAGAAGTGGAGAGAGTGAGCAGCTTCAAGTTCCTGGGTGTCAAGATCTCTGAGTTTCTAACCTGGTCCCAACCTATCGATGGAGTTATAAAGAAGGCAAGACAGCATTAAGAGTTTGAACTGATTTGGCATGTCAACAAATACGCTCAAAAACTTCTATACTTGTACCATAAAGAGCATTCTGTCCGGCTACATCACTGTCTGGTATGGAGGGGCTACTGCACAGGACCGAAAGAAGCTGCAGAAGGTTGTAAACCAAGTCATCGCCATCTTGGACACTAGCCTACAAAGTACCATGTACATCTTTAGGGAGTGGTGTCTCAGAAAAGCAGCATCCATTACTAAAGACCTCCAGCGCTCAGGGCATGCCCTTTTCTCACTGTTACCATCAGGTAGGAGATACAGGAGCCTGAAGGCACACACTCAGCGATTCAGGAACAGCTTCTTTCTCTCTGCCATCCGATTCCTAAATGGACATTGAAGCTTTAGACAGTACGTCACTTTTTTAATATACAGTATTTCTGTTTTTGCACATTTTTAATAATCTATTCAATATACATAATTGATTTACTTGTTTATTTATTATTATGTTTTATTTTTTTTCTCTCGCTCTGCTAGATTATATATTGCATTCAACTGCTACTGCAAAGTTAACAAATTTCATGTCACATGCCGGTGATAATAAACCTGAATCTGATTCTGATTCTGATTCCACGATTGAAAGTGTCTTATGAAACGTGCTTTCATTTATTTATTGCGATACAGTGCAGAATCAGGCTTTCCGGCCCTTCAAACTGTGCCACCCAGCAATACGCGGCTTTAATCCTAGCGTAATCATCGGACAATGTATAATGTCCAATCAGCCTACCAACTGATACATCTTTGCACTCTCCTGTGCAGCTGGATTCTCAACTTCCTGACCAACAGACTGCAATCAATAAGGTTAGGCAGTAACACCCCTGCCGTGATTTCAGGAAGGGGAAGTCAGGGAACACAGACCAGTCCTCATCAAGGGAGCAGCATTGGAAAGGGCGAGCAGTTTCAAGCTCCAGGGTGTTACATCTCTGAAGATCTGTCCTTGGACCAACATATTGATGCAATTACAAAGAAAGCATGACAATTTGGGAAGATTTGGTACAGCACAGAAACAGGCCCGATGGTCCACCTGGTCCATGCAGGGCCATATAAAACTGCCTACTCTCATTGACCTGCACTGGTACCATAACCCTCCGTACCCCTACCATCCATGATCCTCTAAAACATTGAAATCGAGCTCACATGCACCACTTGACGCATTCCACACTCCCACGGCCTTCTGAATGAAGAAGTTTAAATAAGTAAACAAACAAACAAATAATACTGAGAACAGGAGTTGCAGAAACCTTGTAAGTAAGTCCATAGGTTGTGGAATCATTTCAAAGTTGATATGAATAAAGTTATCCACATTGGTTCAGGAGCTTCCATCTGTGGACTAATTAATGAATTAGATCCTCATACCATAACTTCCCTGCTCTCATCTTCTATAATCCAGCAAATGAAAAAAAAGTATCCCATGGAGTATAAACACAATCTGCATCAGCTGGAAATCCAGCACAACACACACAAAAAATGAGGAATTCAACAGGTCAGGCAGCACCTATAGAAATAAATAAATTAACAGTCAACATTTCAGACCAAGCCCCTTCAGCAGGACTGGAAAGAAAGGTGGAAGAAGCCAGAATAAAAAGGTGGAGGGAGGGGAAGGAGAGCAGCTAGAAGGTGATAGGTGAAGCCAGGTGGGTGGGGGAGGGCAGTGAGGAAGTAAAAATCTGAGAGGTGATAGGTGGAAATGGTAAAGGGCTGGAGAGAAGGAATCTGATAGGCAATGTGCGTGCACCATGAGAGAAAGGGAAGAAGGAGGGGCCTTAGGAGGAGGTGATAAGCAAGTGCAAAGGAGAGGTAGGAGAAGAGACAGAGTGAGGAAATGAAGAAAAGGGAGGAAAAAGGTTACTGAAAGTTGAAGAAATCAATATTTATGTCATCAGATTGGAGGCTACCTAGATGGAATATAAGGTGTTGCTCATCTGACCTGAGAGTGCAGCAGGAGCGGAAGCCATGGATTGACATGCCAGAATGGGAAACGGGATTGGAAGTGAAATGGTTGGCCATAGGAAATCCCACTTTTTCCAGATGGAGCAAAGTGCTTAACAAGGCATCCCCGAATTTACATCAGGTCTCACCCATGTAGAGGAGGCCACATCAGGAGCACCAGGCAGAGTAGGCAACTCCAACAGATTCACAAGTGAAGTGCTCCCTCACCTGGAAGGATGGTTTGGGGCCATATATGGAGGTGAGGGAGGAGGTGACTGGACAAGAGAATCACGGAAGCAGCAATCCCTGTGGGAAGTGGAGAGTTGGGGAGGGTGGGTGGTAAAGTTGAGTATGGTGCTGGGGCCCTGTTGAAGGTGGTAGAACTTGCAGAAAATGTTATGTTGGGTGTGCAGGCTCATGGGGTCATGAACTCTTTCTCAGTTCAGATGGAGGATTATTTGGATAAGCATGGCTATCTAGGGAATAAAGGAAGTGTGGCTGAAGGCAGCATCAATGGCAGAGCTGTGGGAATCATCTCTGATGATTCTTATGGCTATCTTGACTATACTTCTTTCCACCCTGTCTCCTGTAAAAATGCTATTCCTTTCTCTCAGTTCCTTCATTGCCATTGCATCTGTTCTCAAAATGAGGTTTTCTCTTCCAGGATATTAGGCATGTCGGTCTTCTGGCATGGTGAGGTCACTCTCAGGTTGGAGGATCAACACCTAGGTAGCCTCCCACCTGGATGGCATGAATATCAACTTCTCCAACTTCTGGTAATTCTTTCCTCTTCTTCATTTCCCCACTCTGGCTCCCCTCTTACGGTACCTCTTCTCCTGAACTGCCTATTATCATCCCATTAGGCCACTCTTCCTTCTCCTTTCTCCATAGTCCAGTCTCCTTTCCTATCAGGTTCCTTCTTTTCCAGCCCTTTACCTTTTCCACCTATCACCTTCCAGCTTCTTACTTCATTCCCCCCCCACTACCCCACTCACCTGGCTTCACCTATCACCTTCTAGGCTGAGCTCCTTCCTCTCCCCCCCCCACCTTCATTTTCTGGCATTTTCCCCCTCCCTTTCCGGTCCTGTTGAAACATCGACGGTTTATTCATCTCCATAGTTGCTGCCTGATGCACTGAGTTTCCTCCGGCAGTTTGTGTGTATGTGTGTGGTCCCATAAAATATATCTTCCTATCCATTCCATTTACTTCTATTTCTGCCTTCAAGAATCCTTGGACTTGAATACTGACATCCTTCTATCCTTCTATATGTCCTGTGACTCAAACATTCATACTCCTTGGATCATCGGATTGCTACAAGTCAAATTGGCATTGTTTGGGTACTACATGTATCTTGCATCAGACAAAAATGGTCAGGGCCAGTATTAGTAATGCCTGAGTTTTCTATCAGGCAGGAGTCTCAAGACACATCCATTTCCAGTCTCTGACCATCAGCACTTGGTCTATACAATCTACGAATACAGATGCTCGATGCTTCCATCCCCTACAGACATAGTTAAGTGGGTTCAAAGAACTTACAGTGTCTCCTCCTCCTTTTCCAACTTTTCCTCATTTTTGAAACTTTGTACCCTTAATTTTTACTTTTGATATTCTTGGTCAAGTAATTTAAAACTGACAACTGAATGAGTATTGTCACAACTTCATAATACAGAGAATCTAAAAAGAAAGTCAGGCTCAACAAAAATGAATTCACTGCAGGATGCTCTATCTGTATTTAATTCCCGTTTTCTTTATCAGTCCCTTAGAGTCATAGATGATTTGCATCTTCTCCAATTCTGTTGGTTAAAATGTGGCCAACAAAACCAATGTGAGATCTACAGACTGCTACAGACAAGACTGAAACTGCTTGACAGAGCAGGTGGTGAGTAGTTCAAAGGTGGAATACTCCTGCTGTTTTCACTGAAGTCTTGCATGATTTTGATAAAGAGACTCAAGATTGCTGGTACAATCCCAGATGGTGTTTTTACCATTTTGAGGACTATGGCACAGGGAGATCCATAAATCAGTGAGAATTTGAGAATATCCTTGAAGTGTAGAACCCACGTATTTGATTCAAAGCTTCATTTAGTGTTCAACATGCTCTACTCTCTCTACACCCATGACTGTGTGGCTAGGAATAGCTCAAATGCTACAGCTATAAATTTTCTGAAGGTAAAAACCATTCTTGGCAGTATCTCAGATGGAGACAAGAGGGCATACAGGAGCGAGATATACCAGAGATATACCAGCTAGTTGAGTGGTGTCAACATCAGTAAAACCAAAGAGCTGATTGTGGACTTCAGAAAGGGTAAGATGAGGGAACATGAACCAATCCTCATAGAGGGATCAGGAGTGGAGAGAGTGAGCAATTTCAAGCTCCTGGTCCCAACATATCAATGCAGCTATCAAAAAAGGAAGACAGCGGCTATATTTCATTAGGAGTTTGAGAAGATATGGTTTGTCACCTAAAACACTTGGAATCTTCTACACATGTACCATGGGGATCTGCATGACTGTCTGGTATGG
The DNA here is from genome assembly GCF_963921235.1 of Mobula hypostoma. Classification (NCBI taxonomy): domain Eukaryota; kingdom Metazoa; phylum Chordata; class Chondrichthyes; order Myliobatiformes; family Myliobatidae; genus Mobula; species Mobula hypostoma. The sequence continues at coordinate 21,775,581 of NC_086100.1, forward strand.
GGAGGGGAGGCTACTGTACAGGATTAAAGGAAGCTATAGGAGGTTGTAAAATTAGTCACCACCATCCTGAGTACTAGCCTCCAGAGTATCCAAGACATCTTCAAGGAGCGGTGCCTCAGAAAGGTGGTGTCAATTATTAAAGACCCCCACCACCTAGGGCATGCCCCCTTCTCACTGTTACTGTCAGGAAGAAGGTACAGAAGCCTGAAGGCACAAACTCAGCGATTCAGGAACAGCTTCTTCCCCTCTGCCATCCGATTTCTAAGTCAACATCAAACCCATGAACACAACCAAATTTTTTAAATTATTTCTGTTTTTGCACTATTTTTAATTTAACTATTTAATATACATATTTATACTTAATGTAATTCATTTTTCCATATTCATCATGTTTTGCATTATACTGTTGCCGCTGAGTTAACAAATTTCACGTCATATGCTAGTGATATTAAACCTGATTCTGATTCTGAATTGTACATTTTGGATGTATTAGTAATGATTTTCCAAAGTCTCCTCCACTCTGGATCAGTTTCTGCAGATTGCTTCACTATTTAATAAATAAAGGAAAGAGTACATACAGAACCAACCATTTTTAATCTAATATCTGTCATTAGGGTGTATGGGAAGGCTACCACCTCTGGTGAAGGGGCTTGTTGTGTCCATTCTGGGGCAGCTCACCTGACACTTATCTCTCACCTGTGGCTCCAAGTAGCTGTTTGCATTCGACAGCGACCTCACCCCAGTACATCGCTTCGACAGGTAGGCTAAACCAGGTGAGTGTAGCTGGCGGCCTCGTACGCTGCTGAGTTAGAGACATGCCTGTCCCAGCATGCAAAGTCAACTTCAATGGAAGGGCAGATGAGACCTAAAGTAAAATCCAACAGCCAAGAATTCAGTACTGCAATGCTCCATGGAGCGTGAAGAGGATGATAACACATAGAATATGTCATGGCCATCAGCTGAAACCAAGGAAGACTCCAATATGTGACATTTGTTCGTACCACCAGACTTGGACTTCTGAGGTCACGAGAGTGGAACTGCCCAAGTACAATAGCTTTTCCACTTTAAAAACTCTCCCATACAGGTTTCCTGTCATTTTTGGACACAATGGACAACACCACCACTCCATCATCAAGGCCATTAGAAATTGGGATTAAGAAGACTAAACATGGATTTAATCAATGAAAAATCAGGTTTGACAAGCCTAGGAGGGAGGAGAAGATGGCGGTGTGACGCAGCGCGCGCAGCCATTCCGATTTGATATCGATATGTGTTAACTAGGGGGCCGTGCACAATTCGGATTTGATGGAGACAGCCGTGAAAAGCACGGAGGAACACCTGGAGTAACTTCTGAAATGCCTGCTTTGCTGCCGCTGCTACTGTGCAATCGAGAATCTCCGGAGACGAAGGCCCCAAATCCTCGGCTTTGCCTATTGCCTGTTGCCGGGGCCGGGGTCGAAGCACTCGGCAGAGATGGTGCTCGGTGCTCGGTGTCGGAGAGCTGGTCGGAGGCTCGAAGTTTTCGGACGGACTCGGAGTCGGACTGTGGTCGGATGCTTCCAGGATGCTGCATCAGCAAGTTGGCGGTGCTGGAGGTTCACCGTCTGCGTGAGATGATTGGACTTTCGAGAGACTTTGAGACTTTTACCGTGCCATGGTCTGTTCTTATCAAATTACGGTATTGGTTTGCACTGTTGTAACTATATGTTATAATTATGTGGTTTTTGTTAGTTTTTAAGTCAGTTTGTCATGTGTTTCTGTGATATCATTCTGGAAAAACATTGTATCATTTCTTAATGCATGCATTACTAAATGATAATAAAAGAGGACTGTGTGTCCTCATAATCTAATCTAATTTACTCTTGTTTAAAAGCACTAAACACTCAAAATTAGAGTCATAGAGTCATAGAAAAGTACAACACAGAAACAGACCCTTCGGTAATCTAGTCCATGCCAAACCAATTATAATAACAAAATAATATACTGTACCTCTGAAATTCTAAAATAATGTACTGTACTTCTGAAATTCTAAAATAATGTACTGTACTTCTGAAATTCTGTTAACTACAATTGAATAAATTTTAGAATACCAAACATTGATACTTCTATATTGTACTTTTATTGCTAGAGACCATAGATGAATCCCTATGTGTGAAGCTTTTTGCAGATGGTAATAGCTGTAGGGATAAAGAATGAAGAGTGAATATTGTAGATTATCTGGATTTCAAGATATTTAATAAGGTACTACATGTGAGATTACATTTAAGTAACATCTCACAGAGTTAGGCTAACATGGATAAATGAGTTGAGGTCAGCAGGGATGGATGATTAATTAGAGGATAGAAAATGAAATAGTACTAAATTCAGTGGATTCCAATTAATTGGGTCACATCAAGACTATCTTGGCCCAATTAAGAGGCTGCCCCAATTAACCAAAGTTTCATGGAAATAGTTAAAAGGTATAAAAAAGATAAACTGCTATTTAACTGAGAAATAATGTATTTAAGTGAAATACATAACACTACAAATGCCTCTACAGTACTATAAAACTGTGTGCTAGTTTTTAAATAATTATCAGCAGAAGAATTCATCTGCTGTTCTCTTTAGATAGACTGTAAATGAACAAAATCAGCACCGACGCATAGTGCAGATAATCGAATGCATTCATACAATCTTCCATCCTCCAAATCTTCATTTTCATTGCAACATTCAAGGTGATTGGCAGTACCTTCAAATTCTTTGTAATTCCTACCATGCTGAAGTAGTAAAATTGTTTCATTTTCACTCCTGGCCATTTCTGGCATCTCCAAGCCTGAATGCTTGAAACAGTTCTGATTTGCCTTACCGCTTATTCCTCACTGACAATCAATGACAAAAAACACTGCCTTTTGAACACAAAAACATGCAACTGATGCTATTTAAAAACTGACCACTCAAAGCACAATGTAGAACTCTAGTTAGAAACTTAAAAACTTTTCAGTAACAGTCTCCTGCCCTAATTAACCAGCATAGTGTCCCAAATAAATAAAGAGAATCCCAGCTATTTTCTCAATTTAGTTTTTGTTCTATGCGTGTTGTCCCAAGTAAAGGACTGTCCTGATTATCTGATGTCCCAATCAACTGAATATGGTTTTCAGTATACAGATTGTTAGTAGCAGGACTTTATAGGAGCTTGCTCTGGGTTGTCAGCTATTCATAAGTTACATTCAGGACAAATTGAAAGACTGAATCATATCCAGATTTGCTAATACTAAAACTATAGGTGGAAAGGGAACTGTGAAATAAATACAAAAGCCTAGAAGTTGTTTTTTTTTAAATCCATCTTTTAAATTGCTTGAAAAAAATGGGTTTGCTGGCACTCTGAAGTATTTGCTCCCATTTCTGATGGTCCAACCCTTCAAGAAATTAACACTGACATTTCCAGAAGACCATAAATCCATAAGACATAGGAGCAGAATTAGACCATTTGGCCCATCGAGTCTGCTCCTCCATTCAATCATGGCTGATCCTTTTTTTTTCTCCTCCTCAACCCCAGTTCCCGGCCTTCTCCCCATAACCATTGATGCCATGTCCAATCAAGAACTGATCAATCTCTGCTTTAAGTACACCCAGCGACCTGGCCTCCACAGCTACATGTAGCAACAAATTCCATAAATTCACCACCCTTTGGCTAAAGAAATTTCTCCACATCTCTGTCTAGGCCTTTCAACATTCAAAATGTTTCAATGAGATCCCCCCTCATCCTCCTGAATTACAGCGAGTACAGACCCAAGGCCATCAAACATTCCTCGTATGATAACCCTTTCATTCCTGGAATCATCCTTGTGAACCTCCTCATTGTAGTGGCCTATCCGTGGCATCAACAGAGCTCTACCAAGAAGAATTTCTCGCAGGTCTGTAGTGGTTATTTAAAAAGGGATCTTCGTGAACATTTGTCCGTTGTACGTGGCCTATCAGCAGCATCAACAGAGCTCTGCAAACTAAATAAGTACAGAAGGGATAAGCGGAGTGGCTGTTGTTGGGGCAGTCATTGTGTGGGAGTAGGCCAGTGGCGAGAGTAGAAGCAACAGGCTTTGGTTTAATGGAAGTTTCGGCTCGGCAGAGGTGTTGGCTCTGTGTAAAGCATCTGTTAAGGTTTTCTTTTTGTTTTATTTCCCCTCTATTACTGTACCATTTAAGTGACTGTGGTGTGCTCTTAGTGCCGGATGTTGGAGAACTGGGAGACCCAGAGTCTCCCAGGGAGCTACATCTGCGTGAAGTGCATCCGGCTGCAGCTCCTTGAAGACCTTGTTAGGGATCTGGAAGAGCAACAGGATGACCTTCGGCTTGTACGGGAGAGTGAGGATATAATTGATCAAAGTTACAAAGAAGTAGTCACCTCGAAGTTGCAGGAGGCAAGTAACTGGGTGACTGTCAGGAGAAGTGGAAATAGGCAGTTAGAGCAGAGCACCCCTGTGGCCATCCCCCTCAAAAACAAGTATACCGCTTTGGATACTTTTGTGGGGATGACCTCCTGGGAGAATGCCACAGTGACCAGGTTACAGGCACCAAGCATGGGTTCATGGTGCAGAAGGGAAGGAGAGGGAAGAAGGGAGTGGTAGTGATAGGGGGCTCGATAGTGAAGGGAACAGACAGGAGATTCTGTGGATGTGAACAGGACACCCAGATGGTATGTTGCCTCCCAGGTGCCAGCGCCAGGGATGTCTCAGATCACGTCCACATTTTGGAGAGGGAAGGGGAGCAGCCAGATGTCTTGGTACATATTGGTGCCAGTGTCACAGGAAGGAAAGCAATGAGGTCCTGAAAAGAAAATTTAGAGAGCTCGGTAGAAAGCTAAGAAGCAGGACCTCCTAGGTGGTAATTTCTAGATTGCTGCCTGTGCCACACGCCAGTGAGGGTAGAAACAGGATGACTTGGCAGATAAACGTGTGGCTGAGAAGCTGCTACAGGGGCCAGGGCTTTGGCTTCTTGGATCATTGGGGTCTCTTCTGAGAGAGGTATAACTTGTTCAAAAGTGCCGGGTTGCACCGAAACCTGAGGGGGACCAACATTCTTGTGGGCAGAGCTGTTAGAGCTGTTGGGGAAGGTTTAAACTAACTTGGCAGGGAGATAGAAACCAGAGTGAAGGGACTCAGGAAAGGAAGGATGGTGAAAAAGTAAAGATAGCGTGCAGTCAGATTGTCAGGAAGGCAGGCAGGTGATGGGATTTAGTTGCAGCCAACAGGCTGAGTATCAAATCATGAGGGATGCAGAGTCAGAAAGGACGGCAATTACGATACTCAAGGTGTTATATCTAAATGCGCTCAGTACAAGAAATAAGGTGGATGATCTTGTTACAATATTACAGATTGCCGGGTATGATGTTGTGGCCATCACTGAATTGTGGCTGAAGGATGGTTGTAGTTGGGAACTGAATGTCCAAAGTTATATGTTATATCAGAGGAGTAGCATAATAGGCAGGGGGGGTGGTGTGACTGTACTGGTAAAGAATGGCATCATATCAGTAGAAAGTTGTGACATAGGATCGGAAGATGTTGAATCTTTGTGGGTTGAGTTAAGAAACTGCAAGGGTAAAAGGATGTTGATGGCAGCTATATGAGTGTTGTGAGTGTTCTGCTGAGTTCCTCCAGCGTGTTGTGAGTGTTATGCTGCCCGACCTGCTGAGTTCCTCCAGCGTGTTGTGAGTGTGGCAGTTATATACAGGCCTCCCAACAGTGGCTGGGAGGTGGACCACAGGTTACAACAGGAAATAGAAAAGGCGAGTCAGAAGGGCAAAGTTATGGTAGTCATGGGAATTTTTAACATGCAGGTTGATTGGGAAAATCAAGTTGGTAATGGATCTCAAGAGAGTGAGCTTGTTGAATGCCTGAGAGATAGTTTTTTGGAGCAGTTTGTCGTTGAGCCTACTAGGGGATCAGCTCTACTGGATTGGGTGTTATGTAATGAACTGGAGGCGATGAGGGAGCTTAAGGTAAAATAACCCTTAGGAACCAGTGATCACAATATGATTGTGTTCAACTTGAAATTTGATAGGGAGAAAATACAGTCTGGTGTAGCAGTATTTCAGTGGAGTAAGGAAAATTACAGTGGTATAAGAGAGGAGTTGGCCAAAGTAAATTGGAAGGAGCTGCTGGCAGGGACGTCAGCAGAGCAGCAATGGAGTGCGTTTCTGGGGAAAAAGGAAGGTGCAAGACATGTATTCCAACAATGAACAAGTACTCAAATGGCAAAATAGTATAACTGTGGCTGACAAGGGAAGTCAAAGCTATTGTAAAAGCAAAAGAAAAGGCGTACAACAAAGCAAAAATTAGCTGGAAGGTGGAGGATTGGGAAGTTTTTAAAAACCTACAGAGAGCAACTAAAAAAATCACTAGAAGGGAAAAGATGAAAGCAAACTAATAAATAATATCAAAGTGGTTAGTAAAAGTTTTTTTCAAATATGTTAACAATAAAAGAGAAGTGAGAGTGGATATAGGACCACTAGAAAATGAGGAAGGAGAAATAATAACGAGGGACAAGGAGATGGCTGATGAACTAAATGAGTATTTAGCATCAGTCTTCACTGTGGAATACACTAGTTGTTTGCCTGATGTTGTAGTGTGTGAAGGAAGAGAAGTGGGTGTAGTTACTGTTACAAGAGAGAAGATGCTCAAAAAGCTGAAAGACCAAAAGATACATATGTCACCCAGACCAAAGGAACTGCACTCTAGGGTTCTGAAAGAGGTAGCGTTAGAGATTGCAGTTGCATTTGAAATGATCCTTCAAAAATCATTGGACTCTGGCATAGTGCCAGAGGACTGGAAAATTGCAAATGTTACTCCACTCTTTAAGAAAGGAGGAAGGCAGCAGAAAGGAAATTATAGACCAGTTAGCCTGACCTCAGTAGTTGGGAAGATGTTGGAGTCAGTTGTTAAGGATGAAGTTATGGAGTACTTGGTGACACAGTACAAGATAGTACAAGTCAGCATGGTTTCCTTCAGGGAAAATCCTGCCTGATGAACCTGTTGGATTTCTTTGAGGAGACGACATGTAGGATTGATATAGGAGATGCAGTGGATATTGTATATTTGGACTTTCAGACAGCCTTTGACAAGGTACCACACATGAGGCTGCTTACCAAGTTAAGAGCTCATGGTATTACAGGAAAGTTACTAACATGGTTAGAGCATTGGCTGATTGGTAGGAGGCAGCGATTGGGAATAAAAGGATCCTTTTCTGGTTGGCTGCCAGTGACTAGTGGTGTTCCGCAGGGATTGGTGTTGGGACTACTTCTTTTTATGCTGTACATAAATGATTTAGATGATGGAATAGATGGCTTTGTTGCCAAGTTTGCAGATGATACCAAGATTGGAGGAGGGGAAGGTAGTGTTAAGGAAACAGGTAGGATGCTGAAAGACTTAGACAGATTAGGAGAATGGGCAAGAAAGTGGCAAATGAACACCAGTAGTCACTGGCAATCAACCAGAAAAGGCTCCTTTTATTCCCACAAAAGGATCCTTTTATTCCCACATGTTCCACCATAATTTCCTTTCATGTACCATCTAATTAGGATGTAAATTTCCCATATCATTTCATCCATGTGTTTACCTATTTCTGACTTACTGACAGAAACTGGATCCAAGAATTGTGACCTGTAGTCAAGTAATCTAGTTCTGTTTCTGTTTTTGATTCCTTAATGAAAAGAGGGTTGTGATCAACCAATATCTGTATTATCTAATCATTGCCACAGTCTAACAAACCTCACATATTGTCCAACATGCAAATCTGCCCAGCTGGAGATGGAACAGTTGTGGGGTGGTGGCAGAGAGAGATTGGTGAGAAGTGTGGAGAGAAGTAGCCCAAAGCAGCTGAACTGTCTGAGTCTTTAATTCCGTGAAGACCACAGAGATTTTATCAGGTATAGGTGTTAAGATGATGAAGGTTAAAAACTTTGGTGGCCCAGAGTTCAGGCATATGTAGGGAACAGAGAGGTTTGTGATACATTTGGAGCTCGAAGATATGAATGATCAATACAAGAGTCTACAGACCTGGTTCCATTTCCACAAGATATCAGAATGATGCTATCAATATGAAGCCAGAATACCAGCTTATGGCAGATTTCTGCATCCTTCTTGTAGAAGACCTGCTCATTATGAGACCTGGCTGTTTTGCACTGCCCATGGCTGTGAAAGAGCCCATCAATCCCAAATTACATGGCTCAGAATCATTTCAAGTTTCTGCTGGAGACATCAATAAGAATTTTCATTTTACCACATTTAAGCAAATACACAAGAAGGGAAAATATTTCAAATACTTTCTTCATTTTTCTGGGTTGTTCTTCCATTTAAGTTTAGTGGTGTATACTTATCAGAAATGTATGAGAGGTGATTTATAAATTTGTGGCCTAAGGTAGAAGGAGTCAATTTTAGAAAACCTAGCACATTTATTTTTCCTACATTTACACACTTAGTCCAGCAGTCATGGTGCATACGGATCCCTTCTTTGTAGAGGTCGGAGTCTTGGACCTCCAGAAGTGGTCCACAGCAGTGGTGATTGATAAGTTTGTCGCCAATGGTAGAAGGAAATGAGTTATTAGCTTCAAACTTTCTGCATTTTCACACAAAGAGTTGAACTGCATGTGCATGTAAAGAGAGCTGTTTAACTCATCTCCTTCTACCTTAGGCCACGAACTTATCAATCGCCCCTGCTGTGGACCACCTGGCAGTCCAAGACACTCTCGTTACATGCACGTACAGTTCAACTCTTTGAGTGATAATGCAGAAAGTTTTAAGTTAATAACTCATTTCCTTCTACCTTATGTAGCCCGCCTGGCCAGCCTCAGGGTCGCTCGGCTCGCTGTCGTCTGGGGAAACAGCCCTAGGCCCCACCAAGCTGGGTAATAGTTTGCGTGGATGCTGTGTGATGTACCCCACCCCACCCAAATAACAGACAATACACCAGATATGATTAAGTGGTTTACAGTTTATAGATATTACTGGAACTATATAATTAATAGTCAATAAAATATAAAAGGAAAATAAAAGGCGCCACACTTATCAAAGTTCAATCTCTTTGTGCACAAACAGTTGGAGCTCAGGACCCTCCTTCTTCAGCCTGCGACACCTTGGACCACCTCGACCTGCCACCTGGGACCAACCACGGCGGTCGACCAGACGCTCCACACAAGTCCGTCTCCGTCTCCCCTCCTCGCCGAACACCCTGGACCTCGGACTCCTGCTCGGGGTCCGACTCCGTTAGCGGACTCACAGCACCTAGTCCATCCTCTGTCTCACTCTCCCGCCTTCTGCCCAAAAACCCGCACATCACAATATCTTACAGACACACAGAAAGCATAACAACTATCCCAATTGGTTCATTTGTCCTCTTATCAATAGATAATCCAAAACAAACTACTAGCGGGAGGATTTTCTCGGCAGTTAACATAACAAAGAAGCCCTTTCAATTATAACATAACAAAGAAGCCATTTTAATTAGACTACGCAGTGACATAAAAACAAGAAACCCCTTACACTTAGGCCACAAATTTATCAATCACCCCTGCTGTGGACCACTTCTACAAAGAAGGGATCAATATGCTCCACGACCACTGGACTAAGTGTGTACATGTAGGAGGGGACTATGTTGAAAAATAGATGTGCTAGGTTTTCTAAAATTGACTCCTTCTACCTTAGGCCACAAACTTATCAATCACCCCTCATACCTGCTCATGTGGAGTGCTGAATTCAGTTTTTCATTGATGAAAACTTATCCACAAAAGTTTTATCTGACTGCTGCATAAATATTTTATGTCTGTTATTCCTCTTCCTCTTCTATCCGAGGTAATGGTAATCTAACTATGTTTGAGTGTGCATGGTGTTTTTGAAAATTTTTCTTTTCAGTTCTTATTTTTCTTTATAAATTTTCAAGATCAGTTTTGGACCAAGATACTATAGCAAAAGAATATGTTAAAATGGGTATAGCAAGAGTGCTTATTGTCTTTATTATATTTTTATTATTGAGCTCTGTTTGGGAGATTTTCTTAAACCTTGAAGTAAACTCTGTCAAAAGTTTTCCCTTTATCGCACTATGATCATTTTGTTTGCTTGTTGATATCCCAGACACTTACACTACATGTTTCATATTCATCCAATAGTTGTATTGTACCCTGCTGCTCTGTTTTGTATTCTATTAGATCTATTGCATCTTTTTTTATATTTAGCACTATCTAGTCCAAAGTTCATGTTTATATCTTTTGAAAATAGTTCTACTATTTGAATTAATTACTTTAGTTTTACTGATGAAGGAGCGGGTAAATTCAAATCGCCCATGCATAGAAGGTGTGACAAAGTATAATTCGTTTTGTTGTTTCTGATTTGATAGTCAATTTTCATCCAATTCAGTAAATTGGAGTACGAGTTTAAAGCAAGACAAAACTATAGTGGGCTTAGAGAGTCACCCTGGAAAATGTCTTTAGTTTGTTTTGATAACAGTGATTGTTCTTTTTTGGTTGTTAATAAAAAGGCTGTTTATAGTTCGCCAATGTATCATCAAATTTTGAAGGAATTTCACAAGTATCGAGTGTAGTTTATATATATTAAGAACTTCTACTAGCCATGAATGTGAGACAGAATCAAATGCTTTTTTGTAGTCAATATAACAACATGAAAGATTATTGATTTTCCACTAGGCTTGATTTAGAATTACATAATCTATTATCAGTTGTTCTTTTCATCCTTTCATACCCTTACAGCATCCTTTCTACTGTTCTGTGAGTATATTGTGGTTACCTAATTGAGTGGTGATTAGTTGTGAGATAAATAATGTTACAATTTTTCATATAATCTGTAAACAAGTAATAGAATGGTAGTTTGATGGGTCATTTGTGATTCCTCCTTTAGGTAAGAGATACGTTTTAGCTTCTGTCAAGAATTACCGCACTTTTTCAGGATTTTTAAGAAATTTGTTGATATTTATTAATAGGTACGGATGAAGACAAGTAAATTTTTATACCAATAATTATGAATGTTATCACTGCCAGTACCTTTAAGGTTGTTATAGCCGAGGGTGGTAATGGGGACAAGCTTCCACTACCTATTAAATGCTTCCAATGGTGTGCACCTCAAATAGCTTCTGACAACCAAGTCCATCTACTGGCCTTCATGTGTTGCTTAACCACTGTGCCCAGCAGAACCGCTTCTTCTGACAGGGTTACTGATGCTTTAAAACCAGTAGCTTCGGGCAGATGGGACTTGTTAGCCGTGGTTGGCAGCTCATCCAGGAGAAGGAAAACTCTGATCTCAAACTTCTTCTGCCTTGCAACTACAGCCGCTCATGGGGAAGGTTTTGGGAGTAAACCCAGAGGAGAAAACCCAAAACAGGAATCCCTAAGGCAGTCCTACAACGTTGACTGGCAACTCCTCCGATGCTGCTGGTACCAAACTGTATCGGGCTCTGTTGTTCCTTTGGATTCACCAGATGTGTGGAGAGAGGGAGCTTGCTGCATGGGCAACAGCTTGCTCTGCATATCGTACTGCCCAGGCTTGCATATCACATAGACAGTTAGGAACGCAATATACATGGTCTAACTCCGAGTGACGGAGACCATCGCCTCAGCTCACTTCTCCAGTTGTGCGTATTTTTTATGACCGCTTTCAGCATATCCATTGTAACTTCAGATGTTTGCATGCCTTGTGTGTGTTCTTTTCCCTCCCTAATCCAGTTTTCTTCTTGATTGTGTGTCACCCGGGTTGACCAGAAATTAGACCAAAAGTTTATCATTTCTGTGTTTGTTGGTAATTCTGTGCTAAGGTTTGTGACATTTTGGCTCATTAAATTTAGGTTCAATGTCCTGTATAAACATTTTGCATTATTTCTGAACTGATGATTCTGTCTTCTTCACCCGGCTTATTTCATGCATCTATTTAGTCTGGCTTTGTATGAACCAAACTTCTGTTTTAGGGTATTTATACATTCTGCAGTGTGGGCACGTGGCCAAGTGGTTAAGGTATTGGACTAGCGACCTGAAAGTCGTGAGTTCAAGCCCCAGCCGAGGCAACGTGTTGTGTCCTTGAGCAAGGAACTTAATCACGCATTGCTCTGCGACGACACTGGTGCCAAGCTGTATGGGTCCTAATGCCCTTCCCTTGGACAACATCGGTGTCGTGGAGAGGGGAGACTTGCAACATGGGCAACTGCTGGTCTTCCATACAACCTTGCCCAGGCCTGCGCCCTGGAAAGTGAAGACTTTCCAGGTGCAGATCCATGGTCTCACAAGACTAATGGATGCCTTTAATACATTCTACTATGCTTTTGGTAGATTGATTGTATTGTAGGTTTTTGCAAATAGAAAGAGCAGAGATGTTTTATATTTAAGAAAAAAATGTATCAACAATTTATTGTACTCTAAAACATGAACGCAAAGCACAGTAAAAGTACTTTACAAAACTGCATCATCACGTCAGACCAACCCCTTAAAGTGAACCCCAGCTCAATGTCGGTGGCTGTGAAATATGTACATTTCCACTCATGACGTTACCCTACACCAGCCCCTCCAGAGCTCACTAAAACCAGCATCGTGAGCCTGACCAGAGCTTGAATGAGCCACTCGGCTCGGGTCCTATCTTCCACGGGCGGAGGAACAGTGGAGGTCTCTGGCTCATCCACAGACATGTTGACACGCTCAGGTCACGTCGTGACGGCAGGGGCATGGTAGCAGAATCCATCAAGTCTTGGTAGGATGATTTAAGGTGATCGACCAAAACACATTCAGGTTTACTCCCCTTATCTATGATAAAACTCTTTTCTCTCCATTCCAAAATGCATGATGGGCCATCGTAATGGGCCTCAGAGGATGTTGATGTGCAGATGGATGTAAACAAACAATAGACAATAGGTGCAGGAGTAGGCCATTCGGCCCTTCGAGCCAGCACCACCATTCACTGTGATCATGGCTGATCATCCACAATCAGTATCCAGTTCCTGCCTTATCCCCATAACCTTTGATTCCGCTATCTTTAAGAGCTCTTTCTTGAAAGCAACCAGAGACTTGGCCTCCACAGCCTTCTGAGGCAGAGCATTCCTTATATCCACCACTCTCTGGGTGAAAAAGTTTTTCCTCAACTCCGTTCTAATTGGCCTACCCCTTACTCTTAAACTGTGGCCTCTGGTTCTGGTCTCACCCATCAGCGGGAACATGCTTCCTGCCTCCAGCATGTCCAATCCCTTAATAATCTTATATGTTTCAATGAGATCCACTCTCAGCCTTCTAAATTCCAGAGTATACAAGCCCAGTCACTCCAATCTTTCAACATATGACAGTCCCGCCAAACAAGACAGAATATAGGCCAACAGGAACCTACGAATGCTGTACGCCATGAGGGGCAGTAGCACTAGATGTAAAGCAATTACTGAGGGGGGTGGAAAGCTGTTGAGAGGCCGGCCAAGTGGCTGTGGCACAGGAATAAAATTACCTTGCAATCATAACAGCAGCCACGGATGACTGCAGTTCCTCTTTTGGAGCTGTTCGGAGCCCCAGCAGGACCACGGCAGACAATCACGCCAACACCCATCCATCAAGGAAGCCCTCAGAGCAGCCTTTAAGGAGCGGTGAAACCCCTCGCATTGGCCATTGGACTGCAGGTGATACCCCGTGATGTGATGTGCCCTAACGCCGAGCTTCTGGGTCATCACAGCACAGAAGTCTGATGTGAATTGAGGACCACGATCAGAGGAACTATGAGATAGGGTGCTAAACCGAGCAACTCAGGTGCTGATAAATGCTCGAGCCATGTCTGCAGCTGTAGAGAGATGACCTCTGGCCACCTGGTAGTACGGTCCTCCATTGCAAGCAGGTATGTGAAACCACGGGGGGGGGGGAAGGGGGGAAGGACGTGGTCAAACCATCACTCAGCGTCCTCAAATGCTGCCTGGACACGGCAGTTAATTCTTGCCCACTGGCACTCCACGCAGGCTGCAGTCCGATCACGCACATTCTTTCTAAGCCCGTACCACACAAACTTTAGTGCAATCAGTTTTTTTGAAGCCTTCCGGCACAAATGCAAGCAGCCACATATGGAGTCAAAAGCAGTCTGCCTCCAGTTTGCAGGCGTTATGGGGTGAGGGCTACGGGTTGAGACATCCCACAGGCAAGAAACCCAGCTTCCCCGAATGTCAGCCAACCACAGGCCCGTAACTGCTGTTCAGTAAGCCTGGACCTCTGGGTCAGTAGCTCGCTCAGTTGTCATGGCAGCACAGTCAACCCCTATGTGTATGGCCTCAGTGGATGACCATGAGAGGCAATCAACCATGGTATTATTTTTTCCCCTTGATATATTGCATATCAGTTGTGAACAATGTTCCCTTGAATTTGTAATGACCAGTGTGTGCAGAAATTTTGTGCTGTGAGATTTTTTGACCAGCGACAACAACATTTGTGCACTAAATTTTATATATACAGATATTCATTTTTTATGACTAGCAAAACACTGTCAATAAGAACTTTGATCTCCTCTGGGTTTGATCGTTTTCTGTCTCGTTCACCTGCATTCTCCCAAAACATACATAGCAGACCTGTAGTAGGTAATGAAGGATTTTCCCACCAGAGTATTCGCACACCATCCATATGTGATTTGTTTGCTAAATGGTGCTTTAAAAAGTCAGGTTTCCAAATATCATTCCACTTCTTCCCACTTGCAAATTATCCAGCAACTTTTGCATCACAACAATACACACAAGAAACACCAGGGACTGTAATGTAAATAAATATTTCTTGTAGCTGTTCGTTCCTGACCTCATGAGCTTTTGGTGTATCAGTTTCTACTGTTTCAATGGTTTCAAAGATACATTTAATGTCAGAGAAATGTATACAACATACATCCTGAAATACTTTTTCTTCGCAACCATCCACAAAAACGGAGTGCCCCAAAGAATGAATGACAGTTAAATGTTAGAACCCCAAAGCTCCTCCCCCCAGCTCCCCCCTCCATACATAAGGAGCAGCAAAGCAACAATCCCCCTACCCCACCAGCAAAAAAAAGTTGCATTAAACTATTCCACTTTAAATGAACTAGCATTTCCTTTGAGCTTCACGTCCTTTGCTTCTTCGGAACTTAACCTAGTGAATCAATAATTTCTCCAATAAAAACAGTATAAGTAAGCCAGTTCTAAAGTCTGCAGACCAAATCATTGCAAACTCCACCTTGTCAACACCGACTGTGTCAGAAACCGGAAAACGAAATGCGATCACATACGATTGCAAAATATACTTAAAATGACAATGAGGTAGAGGGTGTACAATTTAAATTCCTTTGTCTGCTAGCAGCAAAAGGTGTGTGCGCACACCTTAGCGGGAACATTGTTTGTGAACTCTGCTATGTAGGCCAGTTGGCATTGCTGCCATGCAGACCAAGGGTCTGCTATTTTGG
Source organism: Mobula hypostoma (assembly GCF_963921235.1). Lineage (NCBI taxonomy): Eukaryota > Metazoa > Chordata > Chondrichthyes > Myliobatiformes > Myliobatidae > Mobula > Mobula hypostoma. The sequence continues at coordinate 21,790,982 of NC_086100.1, forward strand.
CCATTGCATGCACAATGGGTTTGTGATCAATGAATGCTGAAATGGTGACCCTCTAGAAGAAAACAAAAATGGCGGACAGCCAAATAGAGACCAAGACGCTCACAGGGAAACTTGCTGTAATTCCTTTCGGGGGGGGGGGGCGGAGCTGCCAGCTAAAGAAAGCGAGAAGCTGCCTCTGACCAATTGATCGTGCACAGTACCCACAGTATAGTCTGAAGGGTCAGTAGTAATAGCTATAGTTGTTGAGGAATGGATGCATCAGCAGGGTCGCATTAGAAAGAGTTTGTCTGGTATCATCAAATGCCCTGGTCATGGCCGCTGACCAGTCAAGTGCGTGATTAGGGTTATTGCCTTCAAGTGCACTATACAGGGGAAGCATAAGTTCAGCAGCTCGCTGAATGAAGTGGTATTAGAAATTCATCATGCCTAAAATTCCTGAAGTTTTTATTAGTGCAGGGTCATGGTGAAAGCCAGAATAGTTACTTTTGATGGAAAGGGTTTCACACCTTCTGAGGAGATGTGATGGCTGTGAAAATCAATGATTGACACCCCAAACTGGCACTTAGTAGGGTTAATAATCAACCTGTGTTGGCTCAACTGCTCAAAAAGTGAGTAGACATAAGATACGTGTTTGGATTTGGACGCACTATTGACAAGTATGTCATCCAGGTAAGCAAACCCAGGTAACTCTTTTAATACAGAGTCCATCAGTTGTTGAAAAGCTTGTGCTGCATTTTTTTTAGCAAAATGGCATGTGCACAAACTCAGAAGTTTCAGATGACCAAGTAATGATCCGTGGCCTCAATACATTGGCAACCGCCACAAGGGCAGTAATCACCGTCGGACTTAGGGACCATATGGAGGGGCTACTCAACTGGCATACCATGCCAAATCATTCCACGTTAGCAAACTCAGCCTTCACAGTTGTCAACTTTTCTGAGTCTGGTCTATGTGCGTGGGCATGGACTGGCAAGCCAATTGCACTTTACGGAACTAGGTAATCACGTCAGACCAGCCTCTTAAAGTCAACCCCAACTCAAAGCCAGTGGTTGTGAATTATGTACATTTCCACCAGTTACATTACACTACAATTTCTTGTGTGGACCTGATATTTCTTTAGTATTTCCTCAGTTTTTCTCTCAACTTTCTTGCTTGAGTTATCCATTTTATATTCCATTCGACGGGCTCTTCTGCTCTTAAGCTTTCAATTTTGTTTTTTAATCTCTTCTGCCATTTCGGTGATCTAATTTCATTACTCAGTTTTGGGATTCTATCCATGAGTCCCACTATTTTGGATCCATTGTATTGTGCTGCTGTTAATGTTGCACAATCTGCTATTGTGTGTAGTTCTTCAAATGTTTCAAGTTTTCTTCAATATTATGGTAATATCATATTTTTGAGAGTATTAGCAATTTTTTTGACAAATTTTGATGATGTAATTTGTTTTGATACTTAAGGACTTTTTGTTGGATCAATTCCCATATATTCTGCTAGTGTGGTGTTAAATATTAGGATAATATTGTCTTTAAGCTCAGCTTTCTCATTAGCATTCTGTGAAGGCTATTCATCTGTGTTAGTGCTGTTACCGTCTGGTTGTGAAGCAGTTGAAATAATTATATCTTCATCAGTGCTTCAGTGGGTTGCATCTTCATTATTTTCTTGCACTGTGTTGTTGTGTTGTTTGGGTTGGTTTCTTTCCAGCTCTTGTGCAGCTTCATGTTTATTTGGTTTAACATGTCTATTGGGATTAAGATATTTTTTAGTATCATTCTAAATTAATCTGCTATTTGATGTGCATTTACTTCCATGAAGGGATATTGTGCTATAGACTTTTGATGAACTTTGTCCCTGTATGCTGCCATATCAGTCTCAAGTTCCGTTATTCAATATTATACATGCATTATTATTATTATTATTATTATAAAATTTATTTTTCTGTCAGATCAAGCTGGTAAAACCTGAGATACGAGCATAGCCAAGCACGCTTATTTGTCAATTGCCAGGAACTTTTGGACTATTCCAGTGGTGTTTAGCACTGTGGCTTTCTGAAGATTTACATAGATATTGCTGTGTGGACCTAATTGTTTAATGCTATTGTGTAGTGCCTTGGCAATGATACCAGCTGTAGATATTACTATTGGGATAATGTATACAATGTCCATATTTCAAAGTCTTTCAATTTCCTCTTTTAATTCAAGATATTCATGTTTTTCACTTATTGATTTCTTTAAATTATGTCTTTGGAATGGCTAAGTTGTTCTTGCTTGTTTATCCTATATTATTATATCCAGATGGTTATTATGGATTGTCCAATCTGTAATAGCGGAGTGGTAGTAGTATAATTTGTGGGATTCTGTCTCTAAAGCTGGATCAGGCTTATATTTATAGTAATGTATGAGTTTGCATTTTAAAGCAAGATTTTGAGGAATGATTTTTGCCACTTGATTGTGCTTATGTAAGTAATCAGATTAAGTTAAACTGCTGCAGGATCCTCTAATGTTTTGGTTTGTTTCTGTTTTCTCTTGGCACTTTCTACATTTATCATCTTGAATTTGTTGGTAATTTTTTTGTGTATTTTTGATATTTTCTGTGTTAACCACCTTGTCTTGTATTGCCACAAGAAACTCTTCTGTTTCTGGGAATAAGTTTCCAACTCTGAGGCAGGCTTTCAATGCTTTCTTGTCTACACCTAGTCTGCTCAGTTCATGAGGCTGTCTGACCATAGAGGGTCATGTTCCTCCATTCGTTAACTTTTTTATTCTATCATGATAATTTTTCATTTTTCCAGGTTGTGTTCTCATTTAAGTTTAGTGGTGTGTACTTCTTATCAGAATTGCATATGCTCATGTTGTGCACTGAATCCTGTTTTCGTTGTTGAAAGTGACTTGTGTAGATTTTTAAAATCTGTTAATCCTCTTTCCCCTTGTGTCCTACATAATGTGAATCTAAGCATGCGTGAGTGTACATAATGTTTTCTGAAATTTGTCATTGCAGTTCTTATTTTTCTTTGTAAATTTTCCAGATTGGTTTCGGACCAAGATATTATGCCAAAAGAATATGTTAATATGGGTATAGTGAAAGTGTTTATTGCCTTTGTTATATTTTTATTATTGAGCCCTGTTTGGCAGATTTTCTTAAGCCTTGAAGTAAATTCTGTCAGAAGTTTTTCCTTTATCACACTATGATCTATTTCCTTTGCTTGTTTATATCCCAGATACTTATCTGTTTCATATTCATCCATTAGTTGTACTGTATCCTACTGCTCTGTTTTGTATTCTATTAGCCCTATTGCACCTTTCTTTATATTTAATGTTCTGCATTTATCCAGTTCAAAATTCATGTTTATAAATTCAAAAATACTATTTAAATTAATTGCTTTAGTTTTACTGAAAAAGTATATAATTTCAAATCATCCCTGTATATTGTTGTTGTTATTATTATTTTGTAATTACACAGTTTGTTGTCTTTTGCACAAGGGTTGCTTGTGGTGATTCTATGGTTTTTCCTTGTATCTACTCTGAATGCCTGAGAAAAAGTGAATTTCAGGTTGTATATAAGACCGTAAGACATAGTAAAGGCATCCGTTAGTCATGTGAGACCATGGATCTGCGCCTGGAAAATCTTCACTCCCTGGCAAGGTTGTATGGAAGACCAGCAGTTGCCCATGCTGCAAGTCTCCCCTCTCCACGACACCGATGTTGTCCAAGGGAAGGGCACTAGGACCCATACAACTTGGCACCAGTGTCATCGCAGAGCCCTGTGTGATTAAGGGCCTTGCTCAAGGACACAACACACGTTGCCTCGGCTGGGGCCCAAACTCATGACCTTCAGGTTGCTAGACCAATGCCTTAACCACTTGGCCACGTGCCCACATAAGAGCAGAATTAAAACACGCAACCTATTGAGTCTGCTTTTCCATTCTATCATAGCTGTTTTATTATACCTCTCAACTCTGCTCTCCTGCCTTCTCCCTGTAACCTTTGATGACCTGACTAATCAAGAACATAACCTCCACTTTAAATATACTCAATGACTTGGCCGCAGCCATCCATGGCAATGAAAGCCACAGATCTACCACCCACTGGCAAAAGAAATTTCTCCTCATCTTTGTTCTAAATGGATGTCCCTCTATTCTGGGGGTATGGCCTCCAGTCCTAGACTCACCCACGAGAGGAAATAGCATCTCCACATTTACTCTTTCTGGGCCTCTCAATATTCAACAGGTTTCAATGAAATCTTCGCTCATTCTTCTAAACTCCAGTGAGTACAGGCCCAGAGCCATCAAACATTCTTCATACATTTTTGCAGGGAAATGTACTACGGACATGTGGTCAATGTTTAGAAATCTCTTGCAGGATGTTAGGGATAAATTTGCCCTGGTGAGGAAGATAAAGAATGGTTGGAACTATGGGTGAGGTGGAAAATCTAGTCAGGTGCAAGAAAGCAGCATACATGAGGTTTAGGAAGCAAGGATCAGATGGGTCGATTGAGGAATATAGGGAAGCAAGAAAGGAGCTTAAGAAGGGGCTGAGAAGAGCAAGAAGGGGTCATGAGAAGGCCTTGTCCAGTAGGGTAAAGGAAAACCCCAAAGCATTCTTCAATTATGTGAAGAAAAGAAGGATGACAGGAGTGAAGGTAGGACCGATTAGAGATAAAGGTGGGAAGATGTGCCTGGAGGCTGTGGAAGTAAGCGAGGTTCTCTTCGGTATTCACCAATGAGAGGGAACTTGATGATGGTGAGGACAATATGAGTGAGGTTGATGTTCTGGAGCACGTTGATATTAAGGGGGAGGAGGTGTTGGAGTTGTTAAAATACATTAGGACGAATAAGTCCCCGGGGCCTGACAGAATATTCCCCAGGCTGCTCCACGAGGTGAGGGAAGAGATTGTTGAGCCTCTGGCTAGGATCTTTATGTCCTCATTGTCCACGGGAATGGAACCGGAGGATTGGAGGGAGGCGAATGTTGTCCTCTTTTTCAAAAAAGGTCATAGGGATAGTCCGGGTAATTATAGACCACTGAGCCTTACATCTGTGGTGGGAAAGCTGTTGGAAAAGATTCTTAGAGATAGGATCTCTGGGCTGTTAGAGAATGATGGTCTGATCAGGGACAGTCAGCATGGCTTTGTGAAGAGCAGATCATGTCTAACAAGCCTGATAGAGTTCTTTGAGGAGGTGGACAGGCATATAGAGGAGGGTAGTTCAGTGGATGTGATCTATATGGATTTTAGTAAGGCATTTGACAAGGTTCCACACGGTAGGCTTATTCAGAAAGTTAGAAGGCATGGGATCCAGGGAAGTTTGGCCAGGTGGATTCCGAATTGGCTTGCCTGCAGAAGGCAAAGGGTCGTAGCGGAGGGAGTACATTCAGATTGGAGGATTGTGACTAGTGGTGTCCCACAAGGATCTGTTCTAGGACCTCTACTTTTCGTGATTTTTATTAACGACCTGGATGTGGGGGGTAGAAGGGTGGGTTGGCAAGTTTGCAGACGACACAAAGGTTGGTGGTGTTGTAGATAGTGTAGAGGATTGTCAAAGATTGCAGAGAGACATTGAAAGGATGCAGAAGTAGGCTGAGAAGTGGAAAATGGAGTTCAACCCAGAGAAGTGTGAGGTGGTACAATTTGGAAGGACAAACTCCAAGGCAGCGTACAAAAGTAAATGGCAGGATACTTGGTGGTGTGGAAGAGCAGAGGGATCTGAGGGTACATGTCCACAGATCCCTGAAAGTTGCCTCACAGGTGGATAGGGTAGTTAAGAAAGCTTATGGGGTGTTAGCTTTCATAAGTCGAGGGATAGAGTTTAAGAGTCGCGATGTAATGATTCAGCTCTATAAAACTCTGGTTCGGTCGCACTTGGAGTACTGTGTCCAGTTCCGGTTGCCTCACTATAGGAAGGATGTGGAAGCATTGGAAAGGGTACAGAGGAGATTTACCAGGATGCTGCCTGGTTTAGAGAGTATGCATTATGATCAGAGATTAAGGGAGCTAGGGCTTTACTCTTTGGAGAAAAGGAGGATGAGAGGAGACATGATAGGGGTGTACAAGATAATAAGAGGAATAGATAGAGTGGATAGCCAGCGCCTCTTCCCCGGGGCACCACTGCTCAATACAAGAGGACATGGCTTTAAGGTAAGAGGTGGGAAGTTCAAGGGGGATATTAGAGGAAGGTTTTTTACTCAGAGAGTGGTTGGTGCGTGGAATGCACTGCATGAGTCAGTAGTGGAGGCAGATACACTAGTGAAGTTTAAGAGACCATTAGACAGGTATATGGAGGAATTTAAGGTGGGGGCTTATATGGGAGGCAGGGTTTGAGGGTCAGCACAACATTGTGGGCTGAAGGGCCTGTACAGTGCTGTACTATTCTATGTTCTATGTTCTATTAACCCATTCATTCTTGGGATTATTCTCACAAACATCCTCTGGATTCTCTCTAATGTCAGTACATCGTTTCCTACATAAGGGGCCCAAAACTGCTCAAAATATTCCAAGTGCAATCTGACCAATACCTTATAAAGTCTCAGCATCACATCCTTGCTCTTATGTTCTAGTCCTCTCAAAATACATGCTCACGTTGCATTTGTCTTCAGGATTTGTCACCAGGATTCCCAAATCCCTTTGCATCTCTGATTTTTCAATTTTCTCCTCATTTAGTAAATAATCTTTGCCTTTATTCCTTCAACCAAAGTGCACGACCATACATACCCCTACATCATATTCCATCTGCCACTTCTTTGTCCATTCTCCTAGTCTGTCTAAGTCCTTCTGCTTCCTCAACACTACCATCCCCACCACCTATCTTTGTACATTCTGCAAACCTGGCCACAAGCCCATCAATTTCATTATCCAGACCATTGACATATAGCATGAAAAGATGTGGTCCCAATACTGACTCCTACCTCCAACTACTCTGAAACCTCAACCTTAATAATTCACTCCAACATCTTAATAATCACTCAAGTCAGTCTTGTTGCAAGGAATGAGGTGGACCCAAACGCAGGACACAGGCACGGAGATTGAGTTAGGATGCAGATGTGGGCATGAGCTTTGAATGGCAAATGGGAGGTTGTTTAGGAAAGCAGAAGGCTGGCAGAATATATCTTGACAGGCATAGAAAGGAAAGCGGCAGACAAAAATTTTCTTGACACAGAGAGACAGAGTTACACAGGCAAACCTCAGTGCTGAAGTAAAACTTATAATACTTATCTTGACACAGAGAGACTGAGTCTCACAGGTAAATCTCAATACTGAAGCAAAACATGGAACAAAAAATCCTAAGCGGACAGGAAACGCTAATTACCACACTGGCAAAACCAACGATTTGGCAACTAATGGGTGCAAAGCCAGGGTTCTTATGCTGCAGTTCTTGATGAAAACCAGGTGTGTCGCCATCAAAGGAAATTAGGAGAAAATGGGGAATTAACGGTCGGAACCATGGCACAATCAAAGAGAATCAGGAGAAAATTGGGAATTAAAGGTCAGGACCGTGGCAGTACTCCCCCCAAATGGGAGTCTCCAGGCGAACCACCAGGCTTGTCCGGATTGTCTCAATGGAAATCTCGGATGAGGGAAGGGTCCGGGATGAAGGAGTGGGGAATCCAAGTGCACACCTCAGGACCATATCCCTCCCAATCGACCAGGTACTGGAGACCCCTGCCTTGTCAGCACACATCTAGTATTCGTCGGATGGTATAAGCTGGGTAGTCGTCAATGATCCAGGTGGGTGGAGGAGGTACAGCAGGAGGGCACAAAGGGCTGACAGACACAGGTTTCATTTGGGAGATGTAGAACCTGGGATGAATGTGCATGGGTCTGGGCAGTTTGAGTTCAACCACCGAGGGGTTGATGATGCTCTCAATTTCGAATGGTCCGAGGTAACGAGGGGCAAGTTTCTTGGAATCATTCTTGAGTCTTTTGAAGAGAGCCAACCTTCTGACCTGGCCAAAAGTTGGGTGCAGGAATTCGATGGCGATCGGCAGTCCTCCAGTTGCAATCAGCTGAGCGGAGCAGGGACGCGCGTGCATCCTTCCAGACCTTGCGGCACCAGCGGAGATGGGCCTGAACTGAAGGCACAGCGATGTCATCATCATGGGCAGGAAACAGAGGGGGTTGATAACCGAGGGAGCATTCAAAGGGAGACATTCCGGTGGCGGTACTGACCAGGGAGTTGTGGGCGTACTCCACCCAAGTGAGATGGGTGCTCCAGGATGACGGGTTGTTGGCAGATATGCAGCACAGTGCTGCTTCCAAATCCTGATTTGGTCATTCCATTTGACCATTAGTCTGCGGATGGAAACCGGAAGACAGACTTACTGAATCTCTAAGGGCTTGACAGAAGGATCTCCAGACTTGAGAGATGAATTGGGGGCCCCGGTCAGAAATGATGTCAGAGGGAACTCCATGAAGGCAGAAGACGTGATGTACAAAAAGGTTGGCTGTTTCACAGGCTGTAGGGAGTTTGGGAAGGGCTACAAAGTGCACGGCTTTGGAGAAATGGTCCACCACGGTGAGTACAGCAGTGTTACCATGTGAAGGGGGTAGTCCAGTGATGAAATCCAGAGCAATGTGGGACCAAGGGCGGCCAGGGACAGGTAGGGGACAAAGCAGCCCAGTAGGTGGTCGATGGGATGCTTTTCCGTGGGCACATACAGAACAGGCAGAGACGAAGGAGCAAGTGTCAGCATCCATGGTGGGCCACCAGAAATGTTGCTTCAGAAGGGACAGAGTTCAGTCGATTCTGGGATGGCAGGCAAAACAGGAAGTATGCCCCCACTGGAGAACCTAAGACCGAACAGAGTCAGGCACGAAGAGGTGATTGAGGGCGTCCATTGCCTTGGTCAGGGTGAGTCCGTTGGGCCTCTTTAACTATGGATTCAATCTCCCAGGTGAGGGCTGCCACAACACAGGATGGTGGAAGAATGGCATTGGGGTTGGAAAGGCCCTCCTCGGAGATGTATTGATGAAAGAGAGCATCTGGCTTCCCGTTCTTGGAACCAGGATGATAGGTGAGGTTGAATTTGAAACAGCCAAAAAATAACGCCCAATGGGCTTGGCGGGATTTAAAGCATTTAGTGGTTTGGATGTGTGCCAGGTTCTTATGGTCCGTCCAGATGATGAATGGATGTTCAGCTCCCTCCAGCCAGTGCCTCCACTCCTCCAAGTCGAGTTTGATGGCCAGCAACTCCCAGTTCCCAACGTCGTAGTTCCATTTAGCGGGGGATAGATGGCGAGAGAAGAAGGCGCAGGGATGGAGCTTTTGGTCTGGGCCGGAGCGTTTGGAGAGGACCGCTTCCACCCCAGAATCGGAGGCATCGACTTCCACAATGAATTGGCGAGAGGGACCAGGTTGGACCAGGATGGGAGCGGAGGTGAAACATATCTTCAGCTCCGAGAAGGCTGAGTCCACTTCGGGGGTCCAGTGAAATGGGGCCGCAGGAGAGGTGAGCTGAGTAAGGGGCGCTGCCACCCGGCTGTAATCCCTGATGAAGTGACGGTAGAAATTTGTGAACCCCAAAAACCGCTGGAGTTGTTTGAGCGTTGTGGGTTTTGGCCACTCCACCACTGCCCGGATCTTTTCGGGATCTGCCCTCACTTGCCCACTCTCAATGATATACCCCAGGAAACTGACAGAATGGGCATGGAACTCGCACTTCTCTGCCTTAACGAATATCTTGTTCTCCAAAAGCCTCTGAAGAACCTGACGGACATGGTGGATGTGTTCCTGAAGACTATGGGAGAAGATTAGGATGTTGTCCAAATATACGAAAACAAAACAGTTAATAACATCCCTAAGGACGCCATTTACCAGGGCTTGGAAGATGGTGGGGGCATTGGTGAGACCAAATGGCATGACCAGATATTTGAAATGACTGAGAGGGGTGTTAAAAGCTGTTTTCCATTCATCTTCCTCCCTTATCTGGACCAGGTGATAGGCACTCCACAAGTCCAACTTAGAGAAAATTGTTGCTCCGTGAGGGGGCTCGAAAGCAGAGTTGATAAGGGGCAATGGGTACTTATTCTTTATGGTGATGCTGTTCAGGCCATGATAGTCAATGCAGGGGCGCAGTGAGCCATCTTTCTTCCCCACAAAGAAGAAACCTCTGCCTACAGGGGAAGGTGAGGGTCGGATAATGCCAGCTGCGAGGGAGTCATTTAGGTAAGTCTCCATTGCTTCCCTTTCTGGTCGGGACAGGTTGTACAGCTGACTGGTGGGTAGAGAGGCTCCGGGGAGAAGCTCAATTGTGCAATCGTAAGGGCGACGTGGAGGCAGGGAAAGAGCCCATTGTTTGCTAAACCTTTCTCCCAGATCGTGATGCTCTAATGGAACCTTGGATAAGTCAGGGGATTCAGAGGCGTACAAGGTCGCGGTGACCTCCACCGGGAAAGGGCTGATTGTAGACAAGTGGAATGGCAGAACCAACTCCAGCTGACTATCTTTCTGGTGGGACAGTCGATATGGGGGTTATGACGACTTAACCAGGGGTAACCAAGAACTATAGAGGCTTGAGAAAAGGAAACTAAATTGAATCGTACCTGCTCCCGACGGTTTCCGGAGAGAGGGAGAGGCAGGGGTTCGGTGCAGTGTGTGACCCAGGCGAGTAGTCTACCGTCCAGTGCTCGGGCTTCCAGTGGGGTACACAATGGCTCACGAGGAATTCCCGCTTGGAAGGCTAAGTTTTCATCCAAAAGGTTTCCCTCAGTGCCAGAGTCCGCTAGTTCTAACAGATGCAGGGACTGTTGGTTGTAACACAAAGTGGCTTGAAGCTGCATCCGGGTTCGGAGAACGGAAGGGAATATTGTCTGGCTCATCAGGGTGCCCCCCTGCTACTGCTCAGCCTTCCCTTTTTGGCCGAAAGGGGCAGCTGGCAACAAAGTGACCGGACTGGCTGCAATATAGACACTCACTCGCTCTCAATTTCTGTCGTCGTTCTGTGGGGGAAAGGCAGTTCCGCCCCAGCCGCATGGGTTCCTCTCCCGGGGCGAAAGAAACGGTAGGGCTGGGAGCTACTCTAGGAGCAGGAGGAGGAGAGGCTTGTTCTGGAGGGAGGCAGTATTGAGTGCCGAGGAGTGGCCAAAGGTGGTGGACGACCAGTTCTTTCCCTATGGCATTCTCAGAGACGATTGTCCAACCTGGTGGCTAGGGAGGTCAAAGAATCCAGGCTGTTGGTGTCGTCTCTTGCCGCCAACTCATCTTTCACCATGTTGCTGAGACCATTCCAAAACACCCCTTGGAGTGCCTCATTGTTTCATCCCGAGTCGGTTGCTAACGTCTGGAACTCCACTGAATATTCGGCAACGCTGCGTGAGCCCTGGCGGAGAATGAGTAGACGCGTGGCGGTGTCTTTACCACGGACGGGGTGGTCAAAGATTTTTCTCATTTCCGCGATAAAGGAGGCAAAAGAAGAGCAGAGATATATGGTTGCTTATCCCACGCTAATGCACTACCCCACAGCAACCCCATGATATAAGCAATCTTTGACTTATCCGTGGAGTACGTGGAAGACTGCTGTTTAAACACCAAGGAGCACTGAAGAAGGAAGGCCTGGCACTTCCCCAAATCTCGAGCGTAGTGCTCTGGTTCAGGTACATGAGGCTGTCTTGGCGGGGGTGTTGCTGACACGTGGGGGGTTGTCACTATAGGCTGTCTGGACTGGTTAGACAGGGTTCCAGGAGTGGGTTGAGTAAAATGAGTGGATACACAGTCCACCTGGTCACCGATCTGCGTGATGTGAGCAGACAGGGAACGGAGGTTCTTCATGACTCCCCCCCCCGGTGGAGTTGGTCATGCTGTCCCAGTAGGGAACCCTGGCTGGCGAGGGCTTGCTGAAGGGTATTCGTGTCCACTGGGTACATGATGGCCAGATCATTCTGTTGCAAGGAATGAGGCAAACCCAAACGCAGGACACAGGCACGGAGATTGAGTTAGGATGCGTGCGTGAAAGGAAAGCAGCAGACAAAGCTCTTCGTGACACGTTGGGACAGAGTTACACAGGTAAACCTCGATACTGAATTAAAACTTAGAATACTTATCTTGACACGGAGAGACTGAGTTTCACAGGTAAATCTCGGTACTGAAGGAAAGCTTAGAACACAGAATCCTAAGGGGTCGGGAAACATTAATTACCACACTGGCAAAACCAACAATCTGGAAACTAGTGGGTGCAAAGCCGGGGTTCTTATGCTGCAGGTCTTGATGAAAACCAGGTGTGCCGCCATCAAAGGAAATTAGGAGAAAATGGGGAATTAACGGTCGGAACCATGGCACAATCAAAAGGAATTAGGAGAAAATCGGGAATTAACGGTTAGGACTGTAACAAGGCTAACTGGACTATAGTTTGCTTTCTTCTGCCTTCATTCCTTCTTAAAGAGTGGAGAGGCATTTGCAATTTTCCAATCCTCCAGAACCATCCCAGAATTTAGTGATTCTTGAAAAATCATGAGTAATACCTTCACAATCTCTTCAGCCACTTCTTTCAGAACCCTGAGGTCCATCAGGTCCAGATGACTTATCTGTATTCAGACCTTTCAGCTTCCAAGCACTTTCTCCTTAGTATAAATAACTACATTCCCTTCAGTCCCCTGACACTCTTGAATTTCTGGCATACTGTTTGTGTCTTCCACAGTGAAGACTGACGCATAATACTTTTAAGTTCATTTGCCATTTTTTGTCTCCCATCACTACCTCCAATGATCTAATATCCACTCTCATCGCTCTTCTACTCTTTATATATCTGAAAAAAATTTGGTATTGTGGTCATGCGCAAATGCGCTACTCAAGAAACACACGGAGGCAGAGAGTGTTGAACTCAGAATGCCTTTACTGATTCAAAATTGTGTGCTTAAATCTCCCCTCCCATGGGCCCCTGCACCCGCAGGGCGGACGTGTCATCAGACTGTCCACGGAAGGTCCGCCCCGAGCCGGTAGTTCCAAACGCGCTACCGCGTGTCTGCCTGCGGCTCCCGATGGCGGTTCGAGTCCCAGCCACCCACCTCCACGACACACGTGGTTCCGTTTTGCCGGATCACCTTGAAGGGTCTCTCGTACAGCCACTGTAGAGGTGACCTATGCATGTCCCTGCGAATAAAAACATACTCACAATCTCGGAGGTCTTTAGGGGCGAAGGATGGCGTGGGACCATGCCCGGAGGTCAGGACCGGTGCCAGGGTCCCTACCTTGTCCCGCAGCCTCGTTAGCACCACTGCTGGAGTTTCTTCCAAACCTCGGGCCTCTGGTACGAACTCGCCTGGGACCATCAGGGGGGCGCCTTAGACCAGTTCCGCTGAGGTGGTGCCCAGGTCCTCCTTGAGGGCTGTGCGGATGCCCAGTAGGACCCAGGGAAGCTCATCTGTCCAGCTGGGGCCCCTGAGGCGCGCCATCAGGGCCGACTTGAGATGCCGGTGGAATCGCTCTACCAAACTGTTGGGTTGGGGATGGTACGCGGATGTCCACGTGGATGTGTTGGAACCTCCTGTGCGTTGGCTGGAACTGCTGGAGGGGAGCCTTCACGTGCTGCTGGACTTTGGCAGTCGGGCAGTGTACGCAGGTCCTGGCCCAGTGTTCAACCTGTTTGCGCAAACCGTGCCAGATGAATCTGACTGCTGCCAGCTTGATGGACGCCCGGATGGATGGGTGGGCCAGGTCGTGCAGCATGTCGAACACTCAGCACCTCCATGCTGCTGGTACCACGGTCGGGGTTTGCTGGTAGATACGTCACACAGGAGTTGATCTGCTACCAGGCTGATGGAGACGTCCTCCAACTGGAGCCCTGAAACAGCGGTGCGGTAAACCGGGATCTCGGTATCCGACCGTTGTGCTTCCACCAGTGCTGCGTAATCCATTCCTGAGGACGATATGCCTACTGAGTGGAGGCAGGGGTGAGACAGTGTGTCGGCAACGACGTTGTTCTTCCCTGCGATGCAGCGGACATCTGTGGTGAGTTCTGAAATAAAGGACAGGTGCCTCTGCTGCCGAGCCGACCATGGGTCTGATACCTTGGCCAGTGCGAAGGTGAGGGGCTTGTGGTCCGTATATACGGTGAACTCCCTTCCCTTGAGGAAGTACCAGAAATGCCGGGCAGCCAGGTAGAACGCTAGCAACTCACTGTCGAGAGCGCTGAACTTCACGTCTGGTGGCCATAGGTGCTGGCTGAAGAAAGTGAGTAGTCACCACTGGTCGTCGACGAGCTGCTCCAGGACTCCACCGACTGCCGTGTCAGAAGCGTCGACTGTGAGTGCCATGGGTACATCGACTCTCGGGTGCACTAGGAGGGCGGCCTTTGCCAGCACCTCCTTGGCCTGCTTGAACGCCTCCGTGGACTCCGTGTCCTGTGCCACTTCTTTGGCCTTGTCGGCCATCAGGCTGAACAAGGGTCTCTGTGCCGCCGCTGGCACGAACCGATGATAAAAGTTGACCATCCCTACAAACTCCTGCAGGCCCTTGACCGTGCTGGGCTTGGGGAACTGGCGGATGGCCTGGACCTTTTCCGGTAGGGGAACTGCGCCATGTCAATTGACTCTGTGGCCCAAGAAGTCGATCTCTGTCAGTTCAAACTGGTACTTTGCCGGATTGATTGCCAGTCCGTGGTCGCTCAGGCACTGGCAGAGCTGGTGCAAATGTGCCACGTGCTCTTGGTGCGAACTGCTGGCCACCAGGATTTCGTCCAAGTAAATGAAAACAAAATCCAGGCCGCGTCCCACCGAGTCCATGAGCCTTTGGAAAGTTTGGGTTGCATTCTTGAGACCGAAGGGCATCCTCAGGAATTCGAACAAGCCGAACGGGGTGATGAGGGCTGTCTTGGGCATATCGTTGGGGTGCACTGGGATCTGATGGTATCCCCTGACCAGGTCGATTTTTGAGAAGATGGTCACTCCGTGCAGGTTCGCCGTGAAATCCTGGATGTGGGGTACCGGGTATCTGTCGGCGGTTGTGGCGTCGTTGAGCGTTCTGTAGTCTCCGCAGGGCCTCCATCCTCCTGCAGACTTGGGCACCACGTGCAGCGGGGATGCCCACGGGCTGTCTGAGCGGCATACGATTGCCATCTCTTCCATCTTACGGAACTCCTCCTTAGCGAGGTGGAGATTGTCGGGTGGGAGCCTGTGAGCTCGGGCGTGCTGCGGTGGTCCTTGTGTGGGGATATGGTGCTGCACACCCTGCTTGGGGTCGGCCGTGGAGGACTGTGGGGTGACTATGGAGGGGAATTCTGCCAACACCCTGGCAGATTCGTTACCCGAGAGGGTCACGGAATCCAGGTGGAGGGCCGGTAGCTTGGCTTCTCCAAACTGGAAAGTTTGGAACGTCTCAGCGTGGACCAACCGCCGGCCTTTTAGGTCGACCAGGAGGCAGTTGGCTGGTAGGAAATCTGCCCCTAGTAGTGGCTGTGACACCGCTGCCAACGTGAAAGACCCAAGTGAAACGGCTGGACCTGAAATGCAGTGAGATAGTTCACGGGCCGTACGTCCGAATACTGGTGCCATTTGCAGCGGTGAGTTCGGGGCCTGGGACCGCGTTACAAGTGTCCATGTTCAATCGGGGGGGAGTATGCTGACTTTGGCCCCGGCGTCTACCAGGAAGTGCCGCCCGGAGTGTCAGTCCCAGAGGTACAGGAGGCTGTCTCGGTGGCCAGCCGTCGTAGACATTAGCGACGGCTGGCCCCGGCGTTTCCTGAAAAAGCACATGGTGGACGGCAGTGGCGCGCATGAGCCCCATCTTTGGTGATAGAAACACCATTGTTCCGAACTTCGGTCTTTTTCCCCCGTGGGTCTCAACAGCTTCGGTTGCAGGGCCTGGGCTTTGGGGCGGGTGATCGTGGCTAGGCCAATGGAGGCTGCTCCACGTTGCTTTGCTCTGCCAAAGGACGTCTGCTTTAGCTGCAAACCCTGCATGGGTCGCTGAAATCCTCACTCGCGAAGAGGAGGTGAATGTCCTCTGGCATTTGCTGGAGGAACAAGCGTTCAAATAAAAGGCATGGCTTATGGCCGTCCATGAGCACCAGCATATCATTCATGAGCTCGGATGGCGTGCGGTCACCCAGGCCACCCATGTGTAGGAGCCACGCAGCCCGTTTCGCGGCGGGAAGAGTCCGAAGGTATGGATCAGGAGTGCCTTAAGCTTAGTGTACCTGTCCTCCGTTGGTGCCTGGCGTAGGAAGTCGATGATCTGGCCTGCCGTCTCCTGGTCGAGTGTGCTGACCACGTACTAGTACCGCATGGCATTGGCTGTAATGTCTTGGATATTGAACTGGGCCTCAGCCTGCTCGAACCAAACGTGGGGCTGAGTGGCCCAGAAAGTCAGGAGCTTCAGAGAGACCATGCTGTGCAAGTTGCTTGAACTCATGACTGGTCGCTGAGTCACCGGCTCCAGATGCCGTCTGGAACGTCAGGGTCACCAATGTAGTCGCGCACAAACGCGCTACTAAAGAAACACACGGAGGTAGAGGGAGCTGAATTCTAAATCGCGTGCTTATATCTCCCCTCCCATGGGCCCCTGCGATCCGTGGTGCGGACATGACACCAGACTGTCCCCGGAATGTCTGCCCCGAGCGGATCGTTCCAAACACGCTATCGCGTGTCTGCCCGCCGCTCCCAATGGCGGTTCAAGTCCCGCGTGTGCGGGCCGCCACAGTATCCTATTTTATATGATTAGCTAGCTTATCTTCATATTTCATCTTTTCTCTCCTTAGGGCTGTTTAGTTGTATTCTGTTGCAATCCTTCCCAATCCTCTAACTTTCCACTAATTTTTGCTGGATTACATGCCCTCTCTTTTCCTTTTATACGTCTTAGTCTTCCCTGTCAGCCATGGTTCCCTCATCCTCCCTTCAGAATACTTCTTCATCTTTGAGTTACATCAATCCTGTGCCTTCTGAATTGCCCCCAGAAACTCTAGCCATTGCTACTCGGTCATCAGCACTGATAATGTCTTCTTCCAATCAGCTTTGGCCAGCTCTTCTCTCATGCCACTGTAATTCCCTTTGCTGCACTGTAATAATGACACATCTGACTTTATCTTCTCCATCACAAACAGCAAGGTAAATTCTATCATATTATGATCACTGCCTCCTAAAGATTCCTTTACATTAAGATCACTCATCATACCTGTTTCAATACACAACACCCAATCCAGAATTGCCTTTTCCAAAGTGGTCTCAAACACAAACTGGATTTTTACAAATTCACTTTCTTGGGATCCAGCACCAACCTGATTTTCCCAATCTACCTGCATATTAATATCCCCCACAACTATTGTAACATTGCCCTTATTACATCACTTTTCTAACTCCCATTGTAATTTTTATCCCACATCTTGGCTACTCTTTGGGGGCCCACATCTAAGTCCTATAGCAGTTTGTTAACTCTACCCACAAGGATTCTACATCTTTCGACCCTATGTCACCTCCTTCTAGGGATCTAATTTCATTTTTTACCAACAGAGATATCCGAAACCCTCTGCCTACCTGCCTGTCCTTTTGATATAAGGTGTATCCTCAGATGTAGAGATGTAGAGCTAGCCCAAGAAATTGGTGTAGAGTTGGAGTAATTAGAGTAGAGATAGCTCAGGAAATTATAGACCAGTGGGTCTTACTTCAGTGGTTGGTAAGTTGATGGAGAAGATCCTGAGAAGCAGGATTTATGAACATTTGGAGAGGCATAATATGATTAGGAATAGTCAGCATGGCTTTGTCAAAGGCAGGTCATGCCTTACGAGCCTGACTGAATTTTTTGAGGATGTGACTAAACACATTGATGAAGGTAGAGCCGTAGATGCAGTGTATATGGATTTCAGCAAGGCATTTGATAGGATACCCCTTACAAGGCTTATTGAGAAAGTAAGGAGGCATGGGATCCAAGAGGATATTGCTTTGTGGATGCAGAACTGGCTTGCCCACAGAAGGCAAAGAGTGGTTGTAGACGAGTTATATTCTGCATGGAGGCCAGTGACCAGTGGTGTGCCTCAGGGATCTATTCTGGGACCCCGACTTTTATTGATTTTTTATAAATGACCTGGATGAGGGAGTGGAGGGTTGGGTTAGTAAATTTGCTGCTGACACAAAGGTTGGGGGTGTTGTGGATAGTGTGGAGGGCTATAAGAGGTTACAACTGGACATTGATAGGATGTAAAACAGGGCTGAGAAGTGGCAGATGGAGTTCAACCCAGATAAATGTGAGGTGGTTCATTTTAGGAGGTCAAATATGATGGCAGAATATAGTATCAATGGTAAGACTCTTGGCAATGCGGAGGATCATAGGGTCTTGGGGTCTGAGTCCATAGGACACTTAAAGCTGCTACGTAGGTTGACTCTCTGGCATTGGCCTTCATCAATCATGGGATTGCGTTTAAGATCCGAGAGGTAATGTTGCAGCTATATAGGACCCTGGTCAGACCCCACTTGGAGTACTGTGCTCAATTCTGGTTGCCTCACTGCTAGAAGGACGTGGAAACCACAGAAAGGGTGCAGAGGAGATCTACAAGGATGTTGGCTGGACTGGGGAGCATGCCTTATGAGAATAGGTTGAGTGAACTCGGCCATTTCTCCTTGAAACAACGGAGGATGAGATGTGACCTGATAGAGGTGTACAAGATAATGAGAGGCATTGATCGTGTGGATAGTCAGAGGCTTTTCCCCAGGGCTAGCATGAGAAAGCATTGTTTTAAGGTGCTTGGAAGTAGGTATAGAGGAGATGTCAGGGGTAGGTATTTTACGCAGACAGTGTTGAGTGCATGGAATGGACTGCCGGCGACGGAAACAATAAGGTCTTATAAGAGACTCCTGGATGGGTACATGGAACTTAGGAAAATAAAGGGCTATGGGTATCCCTAGGTATTTCTCAGGTAAGGACATGTTCGACATAGCTTTGTGGGCCGAAAGGCCTGTATTGTGCTGTAGGTTTTCTACGTTTCTGTGTTAATCTACAAATATGATCTTCCTTCATCCACCACTCTGTGATGCCTGCATCATACATGCCAATCTCTGACTGCGCTACAAGTTCATCCACTGTATTCCATATAATACTGAGTGCATTCAATTATAATACCTTCAGTCTTGTATTCATCACGCTTTTCACTTTTGCCTTTATGTTACACTTCAGCTCATCCCACTGACTGCTATTTCTCCCTATCATCTGCCTTTCCTACATCACGGTCGCACTATACAATGCACCGACTTGTATAGCAATTGCCCCATCCTCACCCATATCACTTTGGTTCCCATTCCCCTGCCAGGTTAGTTTAAACCCTCCCCAACATCTCCTGCAAACCTGTCTGCAAGGATGTTGGTCCCCCTTGGGTTCAAGTGTATCCTTTCTGTGCAGGCCATGACCTCCTCAAAGGAGATGCCAAAGATCCAAAAATTTGTAACTCTGCCCCCTGCACCACTTTGTTAGCCGCTCATTCACCTGCACTATTATACTCTTCCTATCCTGACTAGCATGTGCTACTATGAGTAATCCAGCGAATACTACCTTGGAGGTCCTGCTCTTCAGCCTTTTCTGTAACTCAATATACTCACTGTGCAGGACCTCTTCCCTCTTTCTACCAATGTTATTGGCGCCAATGTGCACTATGACCTCTGACTGCTCACCCTCTCCCTTCAGAATCTTCTGCAGTCACTCAAAGACATCCTGGACCCTAGAACCTGGGAGGCAACCCGTCATTCTTGCCTCTCTTTCATGGCTACAGAGTCTGCTGTCCGTCCACCGAACTATCAAGTCTTCAATCACAATCACTCTGCCTGAATTTACCCTTCACTGTTGAGCCTTAGAGCCTACCACAGTGCCACTGGCCTGGCTGTGCCTTGATAGCTTCAAAGGTTCAAAGGTCAAGTTTAATGTCAGAGAAATGTATACAGTATACACCCTGAAGTGCTTTTTTTTTGCAAAACATCCACGAAAACAGAGAAGTGCCCCAAAGAATGAACGACAGTTAAACGTGAGAACCCCAAGGTCCTCCCAGCTCACCCCCCCCCACGCATAAGCCGCAGCAATAGGTCATCCTAACCCTAACCACTACCTAAAGGGGTGTACTTGTTGCTGAGAGGAATGGTCACAGGGAAACGTTGCACTGACCGCTTATTCCCCTTACTTCTGCTGGTGATCAACCACCTGTGATCTGAAGCCTGCACTCTAGGTGTAACCAACTCAACAAAAATCTCATCTATGAGGTTTTTAGCCTCCTGCATGGTCCTGAGTACATCCAGCTCCAAATCCAGTTCCAATTAGGAGCTGAAGTTTGGTATACTTCCTGCAGACCACATCATCAGGGAGATCATTAGGTACCCTGTAATCCTACATCACACAGGAGAAGCTTTCCACTGCCTGAACTATCATCCTGCCTACACTTGGTATACCTCAAACTTCTCAAACTCAAGTTCTAGCCTGTGCCTGTTCTTGCTGAAGCCCTTTGAGCCAATGCCTGACCACTCTATCACTGGCCCACTCTAACATGGCCACTCTGCTTACACTTAATCTCTTTCAATTGGCCCCTGCTGAGTGCCTAAAGGATCATGATGAGTCCAGCCCACCAAAAAGCTCTCAAAGGCCCCGAGTTCATTGAAAACCTCACGCAGCATCACCAACAAATGGCCTCTTGCAATGATTACAGCACGTTGAAAAGTTTTTAAATGCCATGCGTTCTTTTCAAACCTTGAGCTGCCTCACAAATGAATTAATTCTAGTATTGATTGCAGCCCACCATATACAGTGAGCTACAATGTATATGGTGGGCTGCAATCATATATGTACTTGATGACATATACAGGTACGTACTTTGATAATATATTTAGTGTGATCTTTGCACTTTGAAATAATAATTTTTCAGAAAGGTGGATACTTATTTGATACAAAAAGCACTATAAAATCATTTCTTGACCATAACTTTATCAAAAACTGGAGTTGATGTTTGAGAGCAACTGCTGGAATCTTGCTCCAGACATTTTTTTCTGAAATGTGTGCATTACAGCGAATCTACCATAAACAGTTATAACCGTATTATATAGCCACTACTAATTGCTGCATACAACCATTACATAGTCAAGGACATTATAGTTGCCTGTATCTGAAACAGACACGGACCAAGATAATGAAATCTTTTTAAAGCTATTTTTTTCTGCTTTACTTAGGGAAAAATAATACCAGGATGGAGATGGATCTCTGAATGGATGGCTGCAAAGAAATAACTCTGATACCTTGAGGATGAAAACAATCAAATAAGTATATGTTGCATTCATGATACATAACATAGATTGTGCAATTCTGATTCCATCACCTATGGACTCACTTTCGAGGACTCTAAAATTCATGTTCTCAATATTATTTATTAACTTATTTATTTATTTTTATTTACACAATTTGACTTATTTTGCCCAGTGGCTGTTTGTCTGTCTTTATGTGTAGTTTTCTATTGATTCTATTGTATTTTTTAGTTCTACTGTGAAAACCTGCAAGAAAATTAAATGTGAGGTAATATAAAGTGAAATATACATACTTTGATACCAAATTTACTTTGAACTTTGAATTTTATTAATATTTTAGAGCAGGTGAAATGTTTCGGAATTAGAAAACTAAGGATAAGGTGAATGGTAATGCAAGCAAGGAGCTGCGCGAGAGACAGCTAAGCACTGGAAACACTGGCAAGCCAAGAGAGCATTTGGAGCTTCTGTAAAAGGAGACAATTAGTGATGTGCAGCAGCGTGACATCACTGAAGCACAGCGGAACCAACAGTGCCAGCAGCCGCACTTGGATCAACAGCAGTAACAGCAGCTGCATATTCATTGAATGAAAATGTTTCCTGTTACGGTAAATGTCTTCACTCTCTGAAGATGCTCAAAGGCATGCAAGTGTGGAGACTATTACTCCCAGGACATTAGAAACCCAGTCAAAGCGTAAAACTGCCGTTTGATCTACTGTTAGTACAGCTGGGCCCTAGGAAAGCCTTTATAACAAGGTGTCCTGCTGACCACTGCAGTAATGACCTTACTGACACATTGTAAGTGCAAACTCTGCATATGGAAGATATGCCACCTGTTGTATATGAAGACTGGTAACAACTTAAAAGATTAGAACAGCAGTTAGTAAAATTAGTGTTAAGTAGTACCTGGCTGATAGTATATGGATTTTTCTGTGAATATGAACTGAACAAACAAGATATGTCAAGATCTGTAAATCTGTTTATATTGAAGGTATCAATCTTGAGCACTAATCTTGACTTTAGAATAAATGCAAATCATTACTCAACAGTAATCTGCAATGTAATAAGAAACTAGCCGCCATTCTAATCAGAACAGGTATTCCTTCAGGTCATTCAGGTCACCTCTGTGTGATTTGTATCCGCTTGAGCGCTTATAGCTTTTCAAAGGATATAAAATCTGTCAAATTTTTCAGATGTTGGATTCTTGAATTCCTTTTATTTTATCACAGTGAAAAAAAAACAAAAGATTGCTCATAATATGACAACTCTATCAGCTTTCAGAATGTTCCAAAGTATTATCCATTCTATCCTGTGCATTGCAAACTCCCACAAAGAGCAATGTGATAATGACTGGATGATCTGATTTAGCAATGATAACTGAGTGACAATATTAGCCAGAGGAGAATTTCCTGATTATTGAAGTTCCCTTAGGTCTATGGGGCTTTGGTTTAACATCTCATTCGTTCAACGAATGTCTCCAAAATTGAAACACACTGAGAGTACTGCACTCAAAGTCTCTGAATTTTTATGCCCAGGTTTCTAGAGTGTAATCCCAAGCTAAATTTTCTCATAACTCAGAGGTGAGACTATTAACAGTGAATGCAAAAACAACTAGGAAGTAGTAATCACTATTATGCAAAACCATGGTCACTGTCATGTTTCTCATAACTAGAGGTTATAATTTACTGGTGTTGTAGATCTTCCTATGAACTGCTTAAGGAAATAGGAGGATAAATGCTCAAATTATTTTTTAAAGAATAAGACATGCATGAATCACTCTGGCTGCAGATTGCATTCATGCAAATATTGCGTGTTGGTGCTCATGCACCCTAAAGAAATGAATCTTCCCTTCCCCTTACATTTAAACAGTTAATTAATTGGCAAATAATTATAACACCGCCACAGGATTTGCATGAGGACCAGATGGGATTGGGCAATTGCTGGCCAATTTTTTAGTAACTTCCTTCTCACTTTAGTTGCTGAAACAACCTTGCAGTATAAATATGGCTGTTTTAGCAAAAGAGTGAACTCATAAGTATTCAGAGTTGTCTACAAACACACCTGTATTATAAAGTCAGGAGTAAATATTTACATAGGAATATGTTATTGTCATCCCAACTTATCTGTAGTGTAGATGAGAAAAAAGGGCACTTGGAAGCACAAGTATTGAAGCAAGAGTCTTCAAGCACACAAAAATGCCTCTAAAACGACAGAAGTTTCAGTCAGTTCTGCAGATTTCACATACTTTTTTAAACTGGTGAAGTGTGTTTATATTTTCTGTAGAGTCCAGAAAATACAATGTCAATAACTAAAAGCATGTAACACTCAGAAACTCCATGCAGTCGACAGAATGCAAGAATTAGAAGTAAGAAAAACTGTTTCAAAATTAATTCCCTTTTAAGTTTGTCCAATTCTCTCTGAAAAGAAAACAACAATTGAAAATAGCAGTCAATAACTCGAACCAAATATATCTTGCTTTTGTCTTTTTGTTGTTTTAGTATAATATCTCTCTTGTTTCAGTGGTGTTGACTCTGGAATGATCCAAGTCATTTGGGTTCACCAACATCTAGCAAGGAGAAGCATCAAATTTTGATGAAAGAAAAATAATGGAAAAGCAAATCTACACTTTCTTTATCATAGGAGAATCTTTCGGCTTTATGTTCCAGTGGTCATCTCGGGGTTTGTACTAGTGTCATCTATGGCCCAAATGCTTTTTTTCAGTTAAAGGTTATAAACATGGAACAGGTGGTTAAAAGAACACAGTTCCTACCTATCCCTTCTAGCATTGCACAGCTGAACACACATTCAGCAGCAAGAAGGATCCTATAATGGTTCTATTCAAAGTCATCATAAACTGCTGTCTACTTAGTTGCTAATTGCTTTTTACTGGGTGTTACTGTGATAATATAAATGTTTGATGCTTTGGGAGCCTTTGACATTGCTTATGAATACAACAAGTGATTCAGCAGAAGCCGATGGACTTTATCCTGACATTAAAGCTTCTGCAAAAAAGAAACAGTTGTTCCCAGACCTGAGTGTATTAGAAAGTAAACACAAGAGAATCTGCAGATGATGGAACTCCAGAGCTAGGCACACAAAATGCTGGAGATGTTCAGCAGGTCAAGCGGTACTTTTTCAATTCCACAAAAAAACAAAATACTGTGTTTTCTAGAAATCTGAAATCTGAAATAAAAACAGAAGATACTGGAAATAATCTGCTGCACATGTTGAGGAAGGGATAGTTAATGTCTCATGCCAGCAAGCTTTCAACCACAAAGGCATTCTGTAATGACCATCCTCATATTTCCAACCTTTCTGTTCTTATGATTGGCTGATATCTATCCTTTGTTCACTTTAGGTGGGGAATCCTTTGCAATCAAGGATCAATTGCTTCTATCTCAGTTTTGTGGGTGCTGATGTGACTGATGAGGTCAATTGCTGGCACTTGCAAATTCAGAGCAGGAGGTAGGGCAGGCAGCTGGTAGTTTGTGAGGTAATGCAGCATCTTTGGTGGGGAATAAGCTGTCAATGTTCTGGACCGAGACTCTTCATCAGGACTGGAAAGGTTCAGGGGAGAGACCTGAATAAGAAGGTAGTACTTTTCTTGGGATAAAGCGTGAAACAGCGAATGAATAGGATGCACATGGAGAAGGGCAGGATCCTAGATTAGGAAGAAGAAGGAAGAAGTCAGCTCAGATCTGAGAGATACACCTGTTGAGAAATTTAACAATTTCCTTGCACATTCTACTACCTGAATCTCCATGCAGAACAGTGTGGGAGCCGCACTCTGTTTCAATGAGGCTCTTCTTACTGAAATGTACTACATACGACAGTCTTGACTGCACACTGATAGCAGAGCAAGTACTGCATTGCTAGATGCTATCAGGTATCTGTAGTAAAAAAAGGATGCACGTTTTTAAACTTTAAAGATAGTTTACAGTTGACAGAGGAGATACTGGACAACGCTATTGAAACCTTTGGGTTCTCTCTGTTCCAGGCAGACAGGTCAAAAAACCTCTCTGGGAAGAGTAACGGAGGAGGGGAATGCCTCATGGTCAACAATGCTTGTTGCGACCCCCAGAATGTGCATGCCCTCAAATCATTTTGTTCCCCTGACCTGGGATACCTGGTGCTGCTGTGCAGACCCTGCTGGCTGCCTAGGGGTTCACGGCTGTTATCATCATAGCGGTGTACATTCCACCGCAGGCTGATACTGACCTGGCTCTCAAGGAACTGTACAAGATCGTCAACACACTGGGGACTGCACACCCAGAGGCTGCCTTCATCATCACTGGTGACTTTAATAGTACGTCACTAACCAAAGTCTCTCCAAAGTTTTGTCAGCACGTCCAGGTGAGCACTCATGGAGATAAGACACTTGACCACTGCTACACTCCCTTCTGCAATGCTTACAAATCTCTCCTTCACCCAGCTTTTGGAAAATCAGACCACTCTTCGATCCTGCTTTTGCCAATGCAGAAGCTGAAACAAGAGATGACCATAGTTAAAACCATCCACTGTTGGTCTGACCAGTCGGCCTCCATGCTGCAGCACTGCTTCGATGATTTCGACTGGAATGTCCTCCATGATGAGGATTTCTCTGAGTTCACAGATGGACACATGTGCTTCATCTAGAAGTGCATCGACAATGTTGTCTCCCAGAAGTCGGTCAGGGTCTTTCTGAACCAGAAACCCTGGATCGATAGTTCTGTGCTAACAGCAATGACCGCGCAACATAGAGCTTACATTGCTGGCAATCCGTAAGAGCTCAAGAAAAGCAGCTATGATCTGCACAAAGCTACCAAGGCTGCAAAACAATACAGGGACAAGTTTGAATCAAGATTCACAATGAATAGTACACGTGACTTGTGGTGAGGGTTGCATACTATTGCAGACTTCAAAGCCAAATGCAGTGATGCCGCCAACATCACGGCCTCTCTCGCAGTTGAGCTCAATCACTTTTAGACTTGCTTCAATGTTGCAAATTCCAAGCCTCCGAGGAAAGCTGCCACTACAACCTGCAACCTGGTCATCTCAAAGGCTGAGGTATACAGATGTTTCCGATGACTGGACAGTCGCAAGCCTGCAGGACTGGACGGCATCCCAGGGTGAGTACTTAGGATGTGCACAGCACAACTGGCAGGTGTGTTTACTAACATTTTTAATCTCTCCCTCTCCCAGTGTAGAGTGCCCTCCTGCTTCAAATTATCCACCATTGTCCCTGTACCAAAAAAGACTATGGTAACATGCCTGAATGTTCTGTCACATTCAGTTCACTAATAAGCAAATGCTTTGAGAGGCTGGTCAAGGATTTCATCTGCAGCTTGCTACCACCCAAATTGGACCCCCTACAATTCACCTACTGACAAAACTGATCAACAGACGATGCAATAGCCACTGCTCTACATACCGTCACTACACATCTGGAGAAGGATGCTTCTGTGAAAATGCTGTTCTTGGACTACAGTTCAGCATTCAACACCATAATTCCATTCAGACTCGACAAGAAGCTAGAGACCTCAGCCTTCACCCTGCCTTGTGCAGCTGGATCCTAGACTTCCTGTCAGATCGCGGGCAGGTGGTAAGAGTGCACTCCCTCACCTCCACCTCTCTGACTCTCAACACAGGAGGCCCTCAGGGATGTGTACTAAGTCACCTCCTTTACTCCCTGTATACCCATGACTGTGTCGCCACCCACAGCTCTAATCTGCTAATTAAATTTGCTGATGACACTCAATTGATTGGCCTAATCTCAAACAATAACAAGGTGGCCTACAGGGAAGAAATCATCTCTCTGACACAGTAGTGTCAAGAAAACAACCTCTCCCTCACTGTCACAAAAACAAAGGAGCTGGTTGTGGATTGCAGGATGAATGGAGATGGGCTAAACCCTATTGACATCAATGGATCCGGAGTTGAGAGGATAAACAGCTTTAAGTTCCTTGGCATCCACATCACTGAGGACCTCACGTGGTCTGTACGCACCAGCTGTATGGTGAAAAAGGCTCAGCAGTGCATCTTTCACCTCAGACGTTTGAGGAAGTTTGGTATGGGCTCTCAAATCCTAAGAACTTTCTACAGGGGCACAATTGAGAGCATCCTGACTGGCTGCATCACTGCCTGGTATGGAAACTGTACCTCCTTTAATCGCAGGATTCTGCACAGAGTGGTGCGGACTGCCCAGCGCATCTGAAGTTGTGAATTTCCCACGATTCAGGACATTTACAAGGACAGGTGTGAAAAAAGGTCCCGAAGGATCATTGGGGACCCGAGTCACCCCAACCACAATCTATTCCAGCTGCTACCATCCGGGAAACGGGACCGCAGCATAAAAGCCAGGACCAACAGGCTCCGGGACAGCTTCCTCCACCTTCCAGACCCATGACCACTATCATCTAGAAGGATGAGAACAACAGATTCCTGGGAACATCACCACTTGGAAATCCCCCACCGAGTCATTCACCATCCTGACTTGGAAAAATATGATTGTTCCTTCATTGTTGCTGGGTCAAAATCATTGAATTCCCTCCCTAACAGTGCTGTGGGTGTACCTACACCTCAGGGACAGCAGTGGTTCAAGATGGCAGCTCATCACCACCTTCTCAAGGGCAACTAGAGCTGGGCAATAATTGCTGGTTTAGCTGGCAACGCCCACATCCCGTAAATGAATAAATAAAATATATATAACATATAAATTAAATGTAAACTAAATGAGCATTGCAAAATGAAAGCAAAAATTTTAATGTTCCTGGGTTGGTGCATTGTCTGTACAACTATAGTTAAATACGTGAAATAATAACCCCCTGCTGCCAGGATGCTTAAAATAACAATTTTAAGATGCTTGAAATGGCAATTAAATTGTTGAATGCCTTCTTACATATTTGTTCAAAATACTTTTTTCAATCGCATCATTTGTCTGTACCATTATCAAAACATGACCTATCATACAAATAATTAATAACTTTCTCCCAAAATGTTTCATTTGATATTAATGGACATATTTACCCTGAAAATTGTCAGAACATAATTACTAAGAAAATTCTCCTAGCAGTAAAACTTGGGAGTGAACTATAGCAGTCATATACCAAGACTTGTGAAAATCAAGGCAAGATTTGTGCATGAGGGTTAATGGCCTCAAAATTATTAAGTCCAACAATCAAAAGGCAAAATTGCGGTGGAAAGATGCATGTTTCATGCACTGATCTAATAATGCTTGGTGAACTTTGATTATGTGAAGCATTAAAAGTCAGTGAATTCTCCATTTCCTAAATTATGCTCAATGGGAGGTTTGCATTCCAAATTCCACATAGGGTAGCTACAGTTTTATCTATGACTCACTGGTTGCTCTAGATCTGCCTGAAATATATATTGTAAATGCTGTACACTGAGTCAACTATTTGCTAACTCAATAGTGGTGGCAATTTTTCTTTTTGATACATTAAATGATTCCCAAGTATTTGTCATATCCCATGTATATTATCATTTTCAGCTATCTGTCTGGAGAAGCAGAATTTTAGAGTTGTATACTTTGATAATAAATAAACCTTTGAATCTTAGATAAATGCTAATCAATTCTACAAAGAACAAGATATTGTGGTTGTTGGACATCTGAAATCTGCAACAAAACAGAAGATACTGGAAATACTCTGTGACGTATATGGAGAAAAGAACAGTTAATATTTCAAGCCAGCAACCTTTCAATCATATTAGCATCCTCTGCTGTCTTGTTTCATATCTCCAACCCTTTCTGTTTTCATGATTGGCCTTTTTGATTGGTTGATTTTTTATCTATTGTTCATTTTAGATAGGTCTTCTTCTTGGGCAATCCTTCATGATCAAGGATCATTTGTTTCTGCCTGATGTGATTGATCAGGTTAATTGCTGGCACTTCCAAATATAGAGCGGGAGATGAGACAGGCAGTAGGTAGTTTGTGAGGCAATGCATTCCTCCTGACTCTTACAGCAGGCTTTTGCATGCTCTCAGTGCATAGACTAGAGGTTCTCAATGCCATGCTAAATACTACTTATTTAATTAGCATAGTCATGTGCCAGAAATTCCCAAGTGATAATTAGGATGTTGCATCACTTCAAGAAGGCTTTGAGTAGAGCCTTGAAACTTCACTCTATCTCCTCTTTCCTTTGTCAGAGCTTGGTATAAAGTCTGTTAAAGGACTTGAAAAATTGATGTTTCTAAATCAACAATGCTCAATTTTACACTAACTTAATTACAAAGCAACTCACAATGCTTTCCTTTTTGATGATTGAGATGATGTTTGCCTACAAAAATAAATTTCATTGGGTTTGTCCTATTCTTGTCTCAATGGCTATTGAAAATGGGATGTAAACCTTATAGCCTTTTGACCAAACGCAACAAGATAATTGGGATAATTATGCTGAACTATGATACTCAGAGCAAACAAAATTGTCTCTACATTCTGGGGCTCAACATATATTTAGCAAAATAACCCACTGACCATATAAAGAGGGCTCAACTAATGGGTAATTGGAAATTTGGTGAAAAACAGGGAGGCCACTGCATAGCCTTAAGGACTGGGAAATAAACAGACATTAAGGAGAAGGCCAATGAATCAGAGTGAATGAAATAGAGTCAATTCATGTGTCAAAAATAAAATTTAAAAAAACAGAATGACAGAATTAATGACTGAGAGAACAGAAATAAATTGGAAATTAGAACAATAAGACAAAAATCTGAATTTTGAACTTTTAGAATCTCTAATTATCTTCTCCAAGCAGGAATGAAGCCCAACTTTATTTCCTGCTATTTTCTGCACATATTTAGAGAGATTCATTACTCACCTTCTGCAGTGAATTCAATGAAAGATAAAAGTGAAAATCCTGCATCCTATTAAAAATAACAGGTAGACTAAACATGCTTAAGAAAAACTTCATGGTAGTGTAAATGGACCAACAGACATCAACAATTCACATCCTGCTCCATCTTCTGAATCCGCTCATTGATTTAAATATTAATTATGGCATGCGCCATTGAGAAAGTTTTTTCTTGGCAGACTTTGCTCTCATTTATATAATAATAGCGGTAAATTATGCCAGAACTTTTTGAGTAACTCACAATTACTGCTCTATTAACAACTTAAAGAATTGCTCATATCATGTTCCAAAAGCACAAGAACACATTTTACAGAAGCATTTTCCATTACTTAAAAACAGACTTCAGACAAATATAAGCTTCAATTGTAAGCTTTCATGTGTGCTAAAGTAAACTAACTGCTGCAATGTTCTGATAGATCTGCAACAATGACAATCAACTTCTTTTGTGTAAGGTGTGACTCTAGCCAATGGAGAACCTTCCTCTTGATTTCCATTAACTTCAGTTTTATCAGGGCTCCTTGATGCTGCAATCAGTCAAATGCTACTTTGAGGTCAAGAGCAATCACTCTCAACTTACCTCTGGAATTCAGCTATTTTGTTTATCTTTGGACAAGGCTTTAATCATTAAAGTTTAATGGGACCTGGAGCTCAATGATTTGGCAAAATTCAAACTGAACATCAATGATTTTGTTATTAGTGAGGAGATACCAATTGGTGGCCCTTTCTTTATTTAGAGATACAGTTCAATAGCAGGGAGTATTCAATCTTTTTTTGGTAGCAAGATAAACTTGGGCAATATTCTACATAACCTATGAAGAGTGAAGTGTCCTGATGAAGGGTCTCGGCTGGGTCTCGGCTGAAACGTCGACTGTTTATTCATTTCCATTGATGCTGCCTGACCTGCTGAGTTCCTCCAGCATTTTCATGTGTTATTCTGCATAGCCTGGTAGATGCTAGCATTGTGGCTGCACTGGAATAACTTGCCTAGAAAGTCTTCCCCATTCTTCACTGACTAATTATTGCCTTATTTTGATGGTTTAACAAGGCACTACTGAAGATTGGCAACAACTTACTGATGGTTCATAAAGCAAGAAATCCAACTAAATACTTTATTAATAACACGTCTGCTGTGGAAAATTGTGACAAAAATTCACCACATTGCAAACAATGAAGAGGCGAGCTTAGGTGAGGAGGAATCAAGGATCAAGGTGTGCTGGTGCAATGCAGCATCGGAGTGTAGTCGAGGCATGTTCAAGGAGAACTAGTCAGAGTGAGGTTAAGACATGTCAAGATGGAGTCAGGGCATGTGAAACAGAGCAAGTTAGAGCAGAAGAGTTTCAGAGCCCTTTCACCTAAACCTAGAGAGAGATTAGATCAACCTAAGCGCTGGGCCAATTTGGAAGAGTCACGAACATGGTGGCAAGGTCCAGGCCCAGAGAGTATAGATGCAGCATGGCCTGGGTCCTAGTGTGGGGAATGACCCATTGTTTGGACAAATCAAAGGCTGGGCCAGATGGACTGAAAAGGCAAGGTGTCGCGACCAGAAGCAAGGGTTGCTCTGTTTCTGCCCGCTGCCACATGATGTTTATTCCACTCCCATGGCACTGAGCCTGAGGCTGTGGTCTGCTCCAGCTGCTCCAGGATTTGTGTCTGCAAGCTTTGCAACAATTTGTCCCACTGCGTGATGAACTGAGGCTGAGGCTGTGGGCCTGCTCTGGCTGCTCTGGACTTCGAGTCTACAGACTAACTTTAATTCTGAATGCTTTTATTGTTTGCATGATGTGTCTTTTCCTGCCTCTGCATGTTGGGAGTTTGTTTGTCTTTTTTTTGTATGGGTTCTTTCAGGTTTCTTATTTTGTGGCTGCTTGTAAGAAGACAAATCTCAAGATTGTATAATTTATGCATATTTTGATAATAAATGTATTTTGAGCTTTTGAAATTTAGTATTGGCAGACTGAGAAATTTGTCAGGTTATGACATTAAAGATTGTGGTAAAATGCAAATCTGCTGCCACTGATTATCTCATCATCCCTCATAGATGTCCAATTTTAAACTGGTAGTTTTGCCTGAATCTATCTCAACTAGTACAGTGGAATTGTGAAGACAAAACTTTATCCTCCATGTGAAATGTAACTTTGTCTCTGTAAAGACTTGTCACTCCTAGCAGTCCACTCAGGAACAAATAAATCTGGAGCACAATGGGGAGGTGGTGAAATAGGCTTATGCTCTAAATAGCCATTGTTCCATTCAAACAGTTAGATCAGTGATAGGACAGCTGAATCACTTTAGTCCCATTGAAGTACCATTACATATAGTATATTCAGTGCTTCTCCAAGTATTACGCAACATACAAGAGAACTAATTCATCAGCTGAGGGAAAACAGTAGGTGAAAATCAGCAGGAAGCTTACTTAAGTTTAATGTTTTCATCAGACTGAATAGAATCCAAAGTCAATCTTGAGGAATGTCACCCTATCTCCTTGTAACTAATGTATTATTATACTGTGACTAACAGTAGTTCTACTGCACTGGACTCTGAACCTATCCAAGGATCATGATGAAGAAAACTGGAACACTTGCTGAAAGTTGTGCTTTTACGACTGAACTGCATTAGGCTGTTGCTTGGATGGTCTGCCGGATAGTGCTTCCAATCAAAATGCAGGTACCCAGATATTTGTGACAAAGGCCCTAGAAGTCTAAGTAACACTTTTGCCATCCAAGTTCAAATCCAGTACCTTTGCTGAAGGCTGTGGCCCATCTGACTTCATTCCTCTGGATTTTGTTGCAACTGAAGAGTTTCTTAGGCTGCTAAAATCTAACATATTTTAGATCTGGTGTCACAAACAGACAAAGTTAGGAACGATTTACTTTATTTGAGGGAATTAATTTATTTGAAGGAATTGGTTTTCACAACAATCTTGCAGTTCATAATCATCATTACCGATATCTTCTTTTTATTTCCAGGTCATTTAATTAATTCCTAATAACTCCGGTTTATTAGTCCATACCTCAAGATTATATATCAAATAATTTCACCTCAACCTTTTCATTCCCAGAAAGGTTGAAGGCAAAGTTCACTTTGACAACAACATAGTAAAGCAACATCAGCAGGTTCAGAACAATAAACATGATTAGTTCCATCATGTTGTAAATATCTGTCCTCAGCAATATCTTAGCAGTAGATATGGTATTATTTCTGGAAGCATAAACCTTGCTTATATCAACAATGTGAACTGGTTCATTCACCTGATCTCCTCTCTTCTGAGGAACTTCAGGTGTTTTAGGGAAGCTTATTGTTTTCCTGACGCTCTTGATGTTGTTAATCATTTTATTTATTTACTAAATGAAAATGTCATTCACAAGATTTTCACTTATTGCACATCCCTTGAATGAAGTGAAAGTACAAGAAACTTATGTACAATGAGTTGAAGTTTTATTCTCCTACCTCTTAGACTTAGACAATGATCACTTGTACTAAATTTTTCTACCATGACTTCACAGGGCTTCTCAGAATCTGTCTTGCCTGGCCCAAATACAATTTTATAGTCTTCAATGTGATTGTCATTCATTCATCTAACCTCCAGAGAATATAAGCTAAATAAGCAATCACTTCTTATCCCTTTCATCCCAAGATTCAGTCTGATGGACCTTTCGTGCAGCAAAGAATCATGATCTGGAATTTAATGGCTGAAAGGCTAGTGTAAGTAAATATGATCATTACTTTCAAATGGGAACCAAATGGATATGGAAGAAGAATTGCAGGATTTTGAGAAAAGAGCTAGGGAATCTGACTAACTGGACGAGAATGTTTTCCAATTGCTTGATACTTTAATTCATTGCACTGCCTTAAAGGGAATGTATCTATCTAGGAATGAAAGCAGTAAATGCTGCAAAAAATACAGCAGGACAGGAGCAAATGTGGAGAGAGATGCATAGTTAATGTTTTGGTCAATGACCTTTCAAAGTCTCCGCAGAGTTTTTGCATGACCTGCTTTTAGTTCAGATTTCCAACATCTGCTGCTTTTGGCTTTCGTATATCAGGATAGAAATTGAATTGAAAATTGTAGCGTTTTTAAGTATGCTGCAATTTAGTTTCAAAGCTTTTAAATGTATTGCATATAATTGTGATTTGCACAAAATGACAAAAATTGAACTGATTCCCACGGTTTTTTTTCTGACTATACCTCTTCGCAAACTTTCTCCTGTAAAAATGCTATTCCCTTTTCTCATTTCCTTTGACTTCACCGCATCTGTTCCTAGGATGTGGTTTTCCTTTTCAGGTCATCAGAGGTATTCTCCTTCTTCAAAGAATGGGGTTCTCTTCCTCCACCTTTGGTGCTGCTCTCATCTGCATCTCCTCCATTTCCCGTACATTCATGCTCCCCCCCCCCATCTTTCCACTGCCTTCACAGTGATGTTCTCAGTCATAGTCATACTTTATTGATCTCGGGGGGAATTGGTTTTCGTTACAGTTGCACCATAAATAATAAATAGTAATAGAACCATAAATAGTTAAATGGTAATATGTAAATTATGCAAGTAAATTATGAAATAAGTCCAGGACCAGCCTATCAGCTCAGGGTGTCTGACCCTCCAAGGGAGGAGTTGTAAAGTTTGATGGCCACAGGCAGGAATGACTTCCTATGACGCTCTGTGCTGCATCTCGGAGGAATAAGTCTCTGGCTAAATATACTCCTGTGCCCAACCAGTACACTATGTAGTGGATGGGAGAAATTGACCAAGATGGCATGCAATTTAGACAGCATCCTCTTTTCAGACACCACCATGAGAGAGTCCAGTTCCATCCCCACAACATCACTGGCCTTACGAATGAGTTTGCTGATTCTGTTGGTGTCTGCTACACTCAGCCTGCTGCCCCAGCACACAACAGCAAACATGATAGCACTGGCCACCACAGACTCGTAGAACATCCTCAGCATCGTCCGGCAGATGTTAAAGGACCTCAGTCTCCTCAGGAAATAGAGACGGCTCTGACCCTTTTTGTAGCCAGCTTCAGTGTTCTTAGACCAGTCCAGTTTATTGTCAATTCGTATCCCCAGGTATTTGTAATCCTCCACCATGTCCACACTGACCCCCTGGATGGAAACAGGGGTCACCGGTACCTTAGCTCTTCTTGTCCATTCCAACCACTCCATGATCTTCCGCTTCGAACACATCATTCTCCACAACATCTGCCTTCTCCAAAGGGATCCTACCATCAAACAAATCTTTACCTTCTCCCCCCCATCAACTTCCGCAGGCATCGCTCCCTCCATGATTCCCTCATCTACTCATCCCCCCAGGTATTTATCCCTGCAAGTGGCCACAGTACTATACCTGCTAATTCACTGCCTCCCTCATCTCCATTCAGCGCTCCAAACAATCCTTCCAGGTGAGGCAACACTTCACCTGCAAATCTGCTGAGGTCATCTATTGTGTCCGGTGCTCCCAATGCAGCCACCTCTACACTGGTGAAACACATCATGAATTGGGGAATCGCTTCATCGAGTACCTTCACTCCATTCACTAAATATGGAATTTCCCAATGGCCAAAAATTTTATTTCCAATTCCAAGTCCTGTCTGACATGCCGGTCCATGGCCTCCTCTTGTGCCAAGAGGAGCAACACCTTATATTCTATATGGGTATCCTCCAACCTGATGGCATGAATATTGATTGCTCTTTCCAGTAAAGAAAATTTTCCACCTCTCCCACCTCCCTTCTACTATTCCCCACTCTGGCCTCTTACCTTTTCTCACCTGCCTGTCACCTCTCCTGGGTCTGCTACTTCTTCCTTTTCTCCATGGTCCACTCTCTTCTCCAATCAGATTCCTTTTTCTTCAACCGTTTACTTTTTTCACCCACCTGGCTTCATCTATCAACTTCTAGCCATCCTCCTTCGCTTCCCCCCATCTTTGTATTCTGTCAGCTTTCCCCTTCCTTTCCAGTCCTGAAGAAGGATCTCGATCTGAAATGTCAACTGTTTATTCATTTCCATAAGTGCTGCCTGACCTGCTGAGTTATTCCAGCATTTGTGTGTGTTGCTGCAGACTGAAGCATTTCTGGTCATAGTTTGCAGTAACAAATGATTGAATGTATACAAATACCTCCATGTCATTTGTTGTGCTCATTCATTACATGACCTGAATGTTCTCTACTGCAAAGGCCTGCTCCAGCTCTACAAGCTATTCATCTTCTCAGTGCTGTTCCAATTCCTGTTGTTGATACCTCATTTTTAATTTTAGTACCATTGGCAATTGTGCCTTGCAGAGACCTTAATGTTCCCTCAAATTCATTAGTTTCTCTGCTGCTTTCTCCTTTGTAAAATCAAGTCTTTGGCCAATCTTTTAAGTCACCTTTTCTCAGTTATAGCAATTATCTGTAAGCCAAATTAGATAATTGTAAAACATTTTAGAATGGTTTAAGCTTGTTTATAAATACATACATTCCTTCTTTTTCTGCATCTTTCCTGGTATCTTGTAATGTGGTTTAGTGTCAAACTCTGTTTTCTAATGCCCTTTTGATGCATTTCAGTATATTTCAAAGGAAGTTTTTTCAAACTATATTTTGAAAATTATTGCTCTTTGGAGAACAGACACAATGGTTATGTGAATATGAAAATAACACCAAAAAAATTGGATAATGCCAGAACTAGTCGGAATATCAGGCAGCATCCTTGGAGATAGAAATAGTGTGAAGTTTCAGGTGCTACAAACATTCTGATGGAATCGAGCATCATTGTGGGAGGAAAGAAATTGTTTATGTTTCAGGTCAAAACCCTGCATTAAAGTTTCAGGTGAATGGCCTCCTGTCAGAACGCAGTTGTGTGTGTTATTCACTATTACTATCTCAGCATTTTGGGACTTCCCCATTTAATTACAATCCCCACAAGTATTAACATGACAAATTTAGTACTCAGAGAATCACAATAGAAGTGACAGACCACACATGATAAATGTGTGTTCAATGTGTTGCACTATAAGAAGCACAAAATAAAACATAGTTTAACTGAAATCAAATGGAGATAGTGGATCATTCATCAAACATGTAATGTGAAAAATCTTTACATATTAAGCAACTTGCAAAATATGGCTGTTATTTCTATATTTCACAGATGAAAAACAAATTAGATTTTGTTTGAATGCTAACTTTCTATGCCTCAATGGACAGCCCCATAAATGTTTCTATTATTCTTCACAGAAAGAATGGTATAGCAACTCTAATCTGAAAATACATTCTACACATAATGCACCTTCTGTAATTGACTATTTAGAGCTGTATTTATTTTAATATCTTGTATAAAAAAAGACTTCAAACATCTGCCTGTGGTATTGTGTGATTAGATTGCCATAAATGTGATGCAAGATAATTCTCTTGTTAATTCTCTCTACTGATCACCCTTCTTGATGAGGATGCCCTCATGCCTGACTGCAACTGTTTGGCCTAAGTCAATAACATCCAAAATCCTAAACACAAAGGATGAAAAACCAGAATATTTCAGTTACCAATATTACTTTTTCAGACAGTTTCTCTGGAAACTAGTATATGTACTTCACCCACCAAGCCTATGCCACCTCATCTCAGAGCTATCCAATAAAATCCATACATTTTGCTTAACCACCTTTTTCACACTTGCCCATTGAAATACCATTTTTCTCTGACCATCATCTTTACTGGGAGTGACTTACAGCAGCTAATTAGCCTCTATAGTGTCTTTGGTGCATGGGAGGAAATCATAACATCCAGCAGGACCCTGGAACTATAAGGAGCTCATGAGCACTCCATACAAATGGCAGCAGAGGTTTTGGTTGGACCCAGATTGCTGGAGATGTGAGGCAGTTGTACTAAAAATTCATGAGTTAAAGAAACATAGACAATAGACGCAGGAGTAGGCCATTCGGCCCTTCGAGCCTGCACAGCCATTCTGTACGATTGTGGCTGATCATCCAACTCAGAACTCTGTATCCCCTGATCCCTTTAACCACAAGGGCCATATCTAACTCCCTCTTAAATATAGCCGATGAACTCGCCTCAACTGTTTCCTGTGGCAGAGAGTTCCACAGATTCACCACTCTCTGTGTGAAGAAGTTTTTCCTCATCTTGGTCCTAAAAGGCTCCCCTTTTATCTTCAATCTGTGACCCCTCGTCCTGGACTTCCCCAACTTCGGAAACAACCTTCCTGCATCTAGCCTGTCCAATCCCTTCAGAATTTTATACGTTTCAATCAGATCCCCCCTCAAGCTTCTAAATTCCAGAGAGTATAAGCCCAGTCGATCCAGTCTTTCATCATATGAAAGTCCTGCCATGCCAAGAATCAATCTGGTGAAACTTCTTTGTAGCCCCTCTATGGCAAGACTGTCTTTCCTCAGATTAGGGGACCAAAACTGCACACAGTACTCTAGGTGTGGTCTCACCAAGGCCTTGTACAACTGCAGTAGTACCTTCCTGCTCCTGTACTCGGATCCTCTTGCTATGAATGCCAGCATACCATTCGCCTTTTTCACCACCTGCTGTACCTGCATGCCCACTTTCAATGACTGGTGTACAATGACACCCAGGTCTCATTGCACCTCCCCTTTTCCTAATCGGCCACCATTCAGATAATAATCTGTTTTCCTGTCCTTGCCACCAAAGTTGATAACCTCACATTTATCCACATTAAATTGCATCTGTCATGAATTTGCCCACTCACCTAATCTATCCAAGTCACCCTGCATCCTCTTAGCATCCTCCTCACAGCTAACACTGCTGCCCAGCTTCGTGTCATCTGCAAACTTGGAGATGCTGCATTTAATTCCCTCATCTAAGTCATTAATATATATTGTAAACAACTGGGGTCCCAGCACTGAGCCTTGCAGTACCCCACTAGTCACTGCCTGCCATTCTGAAAAGGTCCCGTTTATTCCCACTCTTTGCTTCCTGTCTGCCAACCAATTCTCCATCCACATCAATACCATACCCCCAATACCGTGTGCTTTAAGTTTGCACACTAATCTCCTGTGTGGGACCTTGTCAAAAGCCTTTTGAAAATCCAAATATACCACATCCACTGGTTCTCCCCTATCCACTCTACTAGTTACATCCTCAAAAAATTCTGTGAGATTCGTCAGACATGATTTTCCTTTCACAAATCCATGCTGACTTTGTCCGATGATTTCACTGCTTTCCAAATGTGCTGTTATCACATCTTTGATAACTGACTCTAGCATCTTCCCCACCACCCATGTCAGGCTTACCAGTCTATAATTCCCCGGTTTCTTTCTCACTCCTTTTTTGAAAAGCGGGGTTACATTAGCCACCTTCCAATCCTCAGGAACTAACCCAGAATCTAAAGAGTTTTGAAAAATTATCACTAATGCATCCACTATTTCTTGGGCTACTTCCTTAAGCACTCTGGGATGCAGTCCATCTGGTCCTGGGGATTTATCTGCCTTCAATATCTCAATTTACCTAACACCACTTCCCTACTAACATGTATTTCCCTCAGTTCCTCCATCTCACTAGACCCTCGATCCCCTACTATTTCCGGAATATTAGTTATGTCCTCCTTAGTGAAGACAGAACCAAAGTAGTTATTCAACTGGTCTGCCATGTCCTTGTTCCCCATGATCAATTCACCTGTTTCTGACTGTAAGGGACCTACATTTGTCTTAACCAATCTTTTCCTTTTCACATATCTATAAAAGCTTTTACAGTCAGTTTTTATGTTCCCTGCCAGCTTTCTCTCATAATCTTTTTTCCCTTTCCTAATTAAGCCCTTTGTCCTCCTCTGCTGGACTCTGAATTTCTCCCAGTCCTCAGGTGTGCCGCTTTTTCTGGCTAATTTGTGTGCTTCTTCTTTGGAATTGATACTATCCCTAATTTCCCTTGTCAGCCATGGGTGCACTGCCTTCCCTGGTTTATTCTTTTGCCAAACTGGAATGAACAATTGTTGTAGTTCATCCATGCAATCTTTAAATGCTTGCCATTGCATATCCACCGTCAACCCTTTAAGTATCATTTGCCAGTCTATCTTAGCTAATTCACGTCTCATACCTTCAAAGTTACCCTTCTTTAAGTTCAGAACCTTTGTTTCTGAATTAACTATGTCACTCTCCATATTAATGAAGAATTCCACCGTATTATGGTCACTCTTACCCAAGGGGCCTTGCACGACAAGATTGCTAACTAACCCTTCCTCATTGCTCAATATCCAGTCTGGAATGGCCTGCTCCCTGTTGGTTCCTCAACATGTTGGTTCAGAAAACTATCCCGCAAGTGTTGAACTGAAGTTGTAGGTTGGTTTTCTTTCTTTGTAGTTCCACCGTGGAAATCATGTGACTTTGAGTGAGAAGTGGGGGGCTTCATGATGTCAGGTTGTCTAATCTTAATGGCCTAGTTGCATATTTCCAAACCTTCTTTGGTCACAACACTCAAACAAAAACCTATAAGCCTGCATTCTTTCAAATTGTATTTCAGGTCTTAGTTCAGCCAAAATTATAAACTATCATATTTCTTTAATATGCATTGCACAGCAGTAAAATCTTTCTCTTTCCACACATGCCGATTTACTCACTGAATTTTTCCAGCATTTTCTGTTTTTATTTCCCAAGAACCTTCATAAATACAGTGCCTTTAACATAGATAAATATCCCAAGAACATAGACAAGACAAAAATAGATACCAGAAATAAAGGTGATATCAGGTCTCTTCGCCATTATTTTCATTATTAATTTTCCTTCTCATAATACACATCCCTATTCCAAATTATCAGCTGGTCTATAGATTGTAGTTGCAATAAACATTCACCTCAGATTCAGATTTAAAATTATCATTTTTGTATGCTGTTGTTTTGTGGCAGCAGTACAGTGCAAAAACATAATCTGCAACTTACAAAAAAAATTAATTGTGCAAAATAAAGTCATAATGAGATGGTATACATGGGTTCATGGACCATTCAGAAATCTGATTGCGAAGGGCAAAAAACAGTTCCAAAATCATTGAATATCGGTCTTCAAGCTCTTTCCTGATGGTTGTAACAAGAAGTGGCCATATCCTGGATAGTTAAGATCCGTAATGGTTGATTCCATGGTCTTGAGGCTCTCCCTTTTAAGAATGCCCACAATAATGGGGGGCGGGGATTGTTTCCATGACCCAGCTGGTTGAGTCTACTATCCCCTGTAATCTCTTGGGATCCTGTGCAATGGAGCCTCCATACCAGTCAGAAAGCTCTTCACTACACATCAATAGAAATTTCTAAGAGTCTTTGAATCTCCTTAGACTCCTAATGAGGTAGAACTGCTTGCATGCCTTCTTTGTAATTTCATCTATCTGTTGGGCAGATAAACATAATCCCCTGAGTTGTTAATGTCCAAGAATATTGAAGCTGCTCATCTTTTCTATCCATGACCCTTCAATGAAGATTGGTGTGTTTTCTCCCAATTTCTCCTTCCTAAAGTCCACAATCAACTCCTTGCAGTCACTGATGTTAAGTGTGAGATTGTTGTTACCACATCACACAACCAGCCAATCTACCTTATTCCTGTACACATCCTCACTTCCATACAAACATAGACTAAACAATTAAATCCAAAGGTGAGGTGAAAGTGGTGTCAAGGTGGAAGTGCATCAAACCGTTGGCCAATGGAAGCATTAAATGGATTGGTTGTTTCATGTTGAAAAATCCATCAGAATAAGAATAAAGGACAAAGGAACAAAACTTCTTCAACATAAATTATTAACACTCTTTAGCTTTCAAGCATTTTAGCAGAGTCTTTGATATTTTGTAAGGTTGATTTAGAAAAATTCTTTATTAGCAAGAACATGAAAGATTTCCAAAGATAAACACAAGTGTGGAATTCAGGTTTTAGTCAGATCAGCCATGATTTCATTGAATAGTACAGATCTCTCAAGGTGCTCAGTAGCCTTTCCAGTTCCTAATTAGTATATTTGTATGTCTCTCTCATGGCACAATGCTCAAATTCATTTACCACTCCAGTAGAAAATCAAAAGGACAGTCAGGTAGGTAGAGAGGGTGATGCGGCTCTGTTCGTAAAAAATAAAATCAAATCCTTAAAAAGAGGTGAAATAGGATCAGAAGATGTAGAATCATTCTGGATAGATTTAAGGAACTGCCAGGGTAAAATGACCCTGATGGGAGTTTTATACTGTATATGCCCCTAAACATTACCCAGGATGTAGGCTACAAATTACAATGGGAGGTAAAAAAAGTCATGTCAAAAGGACAATGCTACAATAGTCATGAGGGATTTCAAAAGTTCAAATTGGGAAAGTCAAGTTGGTGCTAAATGCCAAAAGAGAGAATTTGTAGAATGCTACAAGATGACTTTTCAGGGAGGCTTGTGGTTGAACCCACTATAGGATCAGCTATTTTGGATTGGATGTTGTGTAATGAACCAAATATGTTGAGGGAGCTAAAGGTAAAGGAGACCTTAGGAGGAAGCAATCATAATATGATAGAATTCACCTTGCAATTTGTGAAGGAAAAGATAAAGTCAGATGTATCATTATTACAGTGGAGTAAAAGGAATTACAGAGGCATGACAGAGAATCTGACCAAAATTGATTGAAAGGAGAAACTAGCAGGGATGACAGCAGAGCAACAAGAGCTGGAGTTTCTGGGAACAATTTGGAAAGCACAGGATAGATACATCCCTAAGAAGAAAGGTTGTTCTAAAAGCAGGATGACACAATTGTGGCTGACAAGGGAAGTCATAGCCAACGTAAAAGCAAAAGAGATGGCATATAATAGAACACAAATTACTGGGCAGTTAGAGGATTGGGAAACCGTTAAAACCCAGAAGTGGAAGGTAACTAAAAATGCCATAAGAGGGAAAAGGATTAAATATGAAGGTAAGCTAGCCAACAATATCAAAAAGGATACCAAATGTTTTTTTTTCAGATGTATCATGAGTAAAAGAGAGTAGACCAATGGAAACTCATGCTGGAGAGGTAGTAATGGAGTTCAAGGAAATGGTGGACAAACTGATTAAATATTTTGCATGAGTCTTCATTGTGGAAGACACTGCTGAAGTTTGAGAGTGTTAGAGGGCTGACATGGATGCAGTTGCTATTACTAGGGAGAAGGTGCTTGGGAAATTGAAAGTAGATACGTCACCTGGACCATATGGACTACACCCCAGGATCTGAAAGCGGTAGCTGAAGATGTTGTGCAAGCATTAGTATTGATCTTTCAAGAATCACTAGATTCTGGCAAGATTCCGGAGGACTGGAAAATCACAAATGTCACTCCACTCTTCAAGAAGGGAGGGGGGCAAAAAAAAGGAAATTATGGACCAGTTAGGCGGACCTCAGTGGTAGAGAAGATTTTGGAGTTGACTTAAGGATGTGATTTTGTGGTACTTGGAGACATTATAAAAGAGGCTGAAGTCAGCATGGTTCCCTTAAAGGAAAATCTTCAAATTCTTTGAGGAAATAGCTAGCAGGATAGATAAAGGAGAATCAGTGGATGTGTGTATTCAGATTTTCAGAAGGGCTTTGACAAGAAGCCACACATGAGGTTACTGAACAAGCTAAGAGCCCATGGTATTACAGAAAAGATACAAGTATTAGATACAGCATTAACTGATTGGCAGGAGGCAAAGAATGGGAATAAAGGGTGCCTTTTCTTATTGGTTGCTGGTGACTAGTTGTGCTCTGTAGGGGTCAGTGTTGACCCCTGCATCATGGCCGATCCATTTCCCTCTCAACCCCATGCTCCTGCCTTCTTCTCATAACCTTTCATGCCCTCACTAATCAAGAACGTCTTAACTTCTGCCCTAAATACACCAATACCCTGGCCACCACAGCTGTCCGTTGCACCAAATTCCACAGATTCACTCCCATCTCTGGCTTAACAAATTCCTGTTCTATACTGGAACAGTTCTGGAAGTCAGTTTTTTCTACAATTCCTAAAACACTTAAAATTAATTTACAACCTAACAAATTAACTGTGCTTTTTGGAATAATTCCTCAAAATATCCACAGTATCTCTTTGTCTGACCAACATGTTATTGCATTTGTTACATTGATAGCTAGGAGGGCCATTTTGTTGAAGTGGAAGGATACATCGGCTCCAGTTTTGTCACAATGGTTCTCTCAAGTGATGCTATGTCTTAGTTAGGAGAAAATAAGAAGTCCAATCTTTGAACCCATGTTTGATTTTGAGAAAAGATGGGGCTCATTTGCTCGTTACCATCATTTGAGTTAATTGATAGATTTCCCCCATGATCTAATTGTAAACTTTGGTACTTTTTTTCTTGCTGGCGGTCTGATGTCTATCTTTAGAAGCTTTTTGTATGACTGGCTCTGGGGTTGAACACCTAATTTTTTTTCTC
Source organism: Mobula hypostoma (assembly GCF_963921235.1). Taxonomy (NCBI): domain Eukaryota; kingdom Metazoa; phylum Chordata; class Chondrichthyes; order Myliobatiformes; family Myliobatidae; genus Mobula; species Mobula hypostoma. The sequence continues at coordinate 21,835,343 of NC_086100.1, forward strand.
ACTTTTCCTTGCTTAGTAGGGGTTTTTTTGCCTTTTTTTGTCACCAAAATTTTTTCAATTTTTAAAACAATTTTTTTTTCTTGAGAGATTGTATGTGTTGCCTACTTCTATGTACTCTTGTTAATTTTGGATAATAATAATAAAAAGATTTGAAAAGAAAGAAACTAATTCCTTCTCATCACTGTTCTAAATGGATGTCCCTCTATTTCAAGGCTGTACCCTCCAGACCTGGACTAGGCTCCCCTAGTCAGGGATGTTCTTATGTTATATATCAATGATTTGGATGATGGAATTGATGGCTTTATGGCCAAGTCTGTGAATAATACGAAGATAGATGGAGGAGCAGGTAGTATTGAAGCAGGGAGGCTGTAGAAGGACTTAGACGGATTAGGAGAATGGGCACGTAATGGCAGATGAAATACAATACAATACAGGAAAGTGTATGGTCATGGACTTTGGTCGAAGAAATAGAAGCATAGCGTTTTCTATGCTTTTCAAAATTCAAAAATCTGAGGTGCAAAGGGACTTGGGAGTTCTCAACACGATTTTCTAAAGGTTAATTTGTGGGCTGAGCCAGAGATGAGGAAGGCAAATGCAATGTTAGCATTCATTTCAAGAGGACTAGAATATAAAAGCAAGGATATAATGCTGAGGCCTTATAAGGCAATGGTGAGCCTCACTGGGAGTATTGTGAGCAGTTTTAGGCCCCTTATTCAAGAAAAGATGTGCTAACATTGCAGAGGGTTCAGAAGAGTTTCATAAAAATGATTCCAGAAATGAGAGGCTTACATGATAAACCTTTATCATATTATGGCTTATATGAGGCCCATGACTTGCCAGAATTTAGAGGAACGTGGGGTGATCTTATTGAAACAAATTGCATTTTGAAGTCCTAGATAGAGAGGATGTTTCCTATGATGGGGAGTCTAGGTCCAGAGGGTACAGCCTCAAAATAGAGGGACGTCCATTTTAGAACAGTGATGAGAAGGAATTTGTTAAGCCAGCGGTAGGGGTGAATCTGTGGAATTTGGTGCAACAGGCAGCTGTGGCGGCCAGGTCATTGGTGTATTTAAGGCAGAAGTTGAGAGGTTCTTGATTAGCCAGGGCTTGCAAGGTGTGGGGAGAAGGTAGGAGCATGGGGTTGAGAGGGAAATGGAACAGCCGTGATGAAATAGCAGAGCAGACTTGATGGGCCAAATGGCCTAATTATGCTCCTGCGTCTGATGGTTTTATGGTCCAACATGAAACAGTGTACACCTACAGGGAGGTACTACTGCAGTTGTACAAGGCCTTGGTGAGACCACACCTAGAGTATTGTGTGCAGTTTTGGTCCTCTAATCTGAGGAAAGACATTCTTGCCATAGAGGGGGTACAAAGAAGGTTCACCAGATTGATTCCTGGGATGGCAGGACTTTCATATGATGAAAGACTGGATCCATTAGGCTTATACTCTCTGGAATTTAGAAGCTTGAGGGGGGATCTGATTGAAACGTATGAAATTCTAAAGGGATTGGACAGGCTAGATGCAGGAAGATTGCTCCCAATGTTGGGGAAATCCAGAACGAGGGGTCACAGTTTGAGGATAAAGGGGAAGCCTTTTAGGACCGAGATGAGGAAAAACTTCTTCACACAGAGAGTGGTGCATCTGTGGAATTCTCTGCCACAGGAAACAGTTGAGGCCAGTTCATTGGCTATATCTAAGAGGGAGTTAGAGAAGGCCCGTGTGGCTAAAGGGATCAGGGGGTATGGAGAGAAGGCAGGTATAGGGTTCTGAGTTGGATGATCAGCCATGATCGTACTAAATGGCGGTGCAGGCTCGAAGGGCTGAATGGCCTACTCCTGCACCTATTTTCTATGTTTCTCTATTTCTATACATGTACAAAGGAATAGACAACATCAAGCAACATATGTAGCAAGTAACTTTTAATACAACCAGCAGATAATCGTCATCTCCAACAAGAGTGCACCTAATGGATGTTGTAACTTAACATCATTCCCATCATTTAGAGTCCGTGATCAATATCTGGTGTCATTGCTGTTCAGAAACTCAAGCATTCAAGCCACATACATCGAACACCTAATTGTGTAGGTTAGATATTGTATATTCTGCAGTGGAAAAACTCACTTCTTGACATTAAATAACTTTCCTCCATCTTAGAAGAACAAGTCAGAAGTGCAATGGAATATTCTTCAGCTGCCTGGCTGATTGCAGATTGAACAACAATCAATAAAATCAGTGCCATCGAGGACCAAAGGAGCCTGCTTGTTTGGTACACAAGTTGGATACGCTGTCAGACAGTAGTTGTGGTACGTGTCATCTACAGTTATTTGTCTCGGTTTCTATGAAAATACCTTCTAAACCCACATTTACCATTAAGACACACAGGGTAAAGACACGCATGGAGTACAGTCCATTCAGCTTCCCTTCCAAGTCATATAACTTCTTAAATATTTGCCAGAAATGCTTGAATTTTTAAAAAAAAAAAATTTTTAAGACATCTACTGCATAATGAGTTATCACTTTGTGACTTTTTCTTACAGCTTACAAAACTTGGATGATCAACCGTTCTAATCTAAATTAATGTCCGGTAAAAAAAAGTTACCCTTTATAAAAGCCAGTTTCTAACATCCAATATTGATTTTTTTTTAATTTGCCTGTGGTTTCATGGTGTTTTTTTATGTCATAAATTCACTAAGTTTTAAACCATCGGTTTTTGTTTGTGACTTTTTGAAGAAATTTTATTCTGCAGGAGTTTAAGTTATAGAAGCTTATTCTCATATTTGAATGATATCATCAGCAACAAATCTTCAGGGATCTGGACTTAATAATTAATGAAACAGAAAATAACCTTAAATGTATCATTTACTCACAACTTTCCCACAATGTCTAACCCATTCAATTATACTGGGTGCTTTGACATGGTAGTGAAATGAAAATAAATAAATAAATGTTGCTCGGTAGGTTTTAGTGAAAGTAGGCAGAGGCTTAGGGTACTGAGTCATTTGTTATCATTTGTTTTGATTGTGGAACTTGAGCTCGAGATGTTGGAGCCAAAGGTATAACAAGCTTGGTGAGAAGAGGCTGAGTAAGTGATCAAGGTGAGTGCGAAAGTCAAGGGTTTCAGAGAGAGGCACAGGTAAGAACAGGTAAGCTGTTTTATTATTTGTAATCCTTATTTCTTAGTTCAGTGTAGGCGGGATGGCTAAGGCAGTGGAATGGTCCTCCTGTGAAATGTGGGATTTCAGGACATCTGATCATCTCCCTTATGACTACATATGCAGGAAGTGCACCCAACTTCATTTCTTAACTGACTAGGTCAAGGAAGTGGAACTGGAGGAGGATGTACTCAGGACCATACGGGAGGCTGAAAATCTCATAGATGAGACTTCTACTGAGGTGATCACACCCAGGAGTGCAGACTTCTGGTAGCAGATAGATGACCACCAAGAGAAGCAAGGGGAGCAAGCAGTCAGTGCAGGATTCCCCCGTGGCCATTTCTCTCAGCAACAAGTATACCCCTTTGCATACTGCCGGGTGGGATGACCTGTCAGGGCACAGCAGCAGCAGCCAGACTAGTGGCACTGTAGCTGGCTCTGAGGCTCAGGAGGGAAGAGTAAAGTCAGACAGAGTGGTAGTGATAGGAGACTTGAAAGTTGGAGGGAGAGAGACAGGAGATTCTCTGACCAAGGAAGAGACGCCAGAGTGGTGCATTGTCTCCCAAGTTCTAGGGTCAAGTATGACTCAGAGTGGCTGCAAAATATTGTCAAAGGTGAGCAGCACACAGGCACTAATGGCATAGGTAGAAATGGGGAAGAGGTCCTGCACAGAGAGTATAGGGAGTTAGGAAAGAAGTTGAAGAACAGGACCTCCAATGTAGTAATCTCTGCATTACTCACTGTGCCAGCTGCTAGTCAGAACAGGAGTAGGGTGCCAGTACAGATGAATGAGTGCAGAAGAACTTTTACAGGGGGCACAGTTTCAGTTTCTTGGATCATTGGAATCTCTTTCGGGGCAGAGGTGACCTGTACAAGAGGGACAGGTTGTACCTAAACAGGAGGGAACCACTCTCCTGACTGGGAGGTTCATTAGTGCTACTTGGGAGGGTTTTAACTGGTATGGCTGGGGATGGGAAACAGAGTGCCAGGTTAGAAAAAGGAGGGATGGTGAGGAAGGTAGATGTCAGGGCCAGCAAAAACAGGCAGGAGCAAAGTAATAGATATAACAGGATGGATAGTTTGAAGTGTGTGTATTTTAATGCTAAAAGATTTATGGATAAATGTGATGATCAGTACATGGAACTATGGTTTTGTTGTCATTACGGAAACTTGGTTGAGAGAGGAACAGGAATGGGTGCTTAATGTGCCAGTGTTTTTATGTTTTAGAAAAGATAGAGGGAGAGGTAAAAGAGGGGGTTGCTCTACTAATCAGAGGCAATATCACAGCCGCACTCAGAGGAAACATAATGGAAAATTCATCCACTGAGTCTACATGGGTAGAACTCAACAACAGATAGAGTGCAATCACTCAGATGGGATTGTATTACAGGTCCCCAAATAGACACTGGGACATAGAGGAACAGATCTGATGGCAAGTTAAGAAGAGGTGAAAAAACAGGTATGTTGTCATGGAGGACTTCAACTTACTTAATATAAACTGAGACCTTTTAGTGCAACTAGTTTAGATGGGGAAGAATTTGTTAGCTGCATCCAGGAGGGTTTCTTAAATGAATATGTAGATAGTCCAACAGGAGGAGGGGCTTTACTGAGTCTGGTGTTGTGTGATGAGCCTGGTCAGGTGACTGACATTTCAGTGGGTGAGCAGTTAGGGTACAGTGAAATTCTTAAGTTTTAAGATAGTTATAGATAAGGATAAGTATGGACATTGTGGGAGAATATTAAATGGGGTAAGGCATATTATGAGAGCCGTAGGCAGAAACAAGGAAGAGGTCATCGGGAACAGTCGTTTTTAAGCAAGTCCACTTCCGATATGCAGAGGGTGTTTAAAGACCAACTACACAAAATACAGGACAGGTATGTTCCAGTCAGAAGGAAGGACAAATATGGCAAGGTAAGATAACCTTGGATGTTGAGGGTGGTGATGACCTCAATGAGGAAGTAGAAGGATGGGTTAGCAAGTTTCCTGATGAAGATTAGGGGTGTTGTGGATAGTCTGGATGGTTGTCAGAGGTTACAGCGGGACAATGATAGGATGCAGAACTGCGCTGAAGAAGTGGCAGCTGTTCAACGCAGATAAGTGTGAAGTCGTTCATTTTGGTAGGTCAAATTTGAAGACAGACACTCAAAGCTGCTGGGCAAGTTGACAGTGTTGTTAAGAAGGCGTATGGTGTTTCAGCATTCATCAATCAGGGGATTTAGTTCAAGAGCCATGAGGTAATGTTACAGCTATATAAGACCTTAGTCAAACCCTACTTGAAGTACTCTGTTCAGTTCTGGCCATCTCTCTGCAGGAAGGATGTGGATACTCTAGAAATATTGCAGAGGAGATTTACAAGGATGTTGCATGGATTGGAGAGCTTGGTTGAGTGAACTTGGCCTTTTTTCCTTGGAGCGATGGAGAATGAGGGGTGACCTGATAGAGGTATATAAGATGATGAGAGGCATTGATTGTGTGGATAGCCAGAGGCCTTTTCCCAGGGATGAAATGTCTAACAAGAGGGGGCATAGTTTTAAGGTGCTTGGAAGTAGGTACAAGGGGGATGTCAGTGGTAAGTTTTTCACACAGTGTGGTGGATGTATGGAATGCACTGCTGGCAACGGTGGTGGAGGTGGATACAATAGGGTCTTTTAAGAGACTCTTAGATAGGTACATGGAGGTTAGAAAAACAGAGGGCTATGCAGTAGGGTAATTATGGGCAGTTTCTGGAGTAGGTTACATGATTGGCACAACATCATGGGCCTGTAATGTGCTATAGATTTCTACATTCTGTGTTCTATATTCTATGAACTTAATGAAGAAGAAAAAGGAAAAGTATGTAAAGCTTAGGAATCTGTCAGGCCTGCACAGACAGAAACCTCCCAGTCTCTACCCAGCTAACAGGTGTTACCTGCCTCTCATTTCTAACTCATTGCCTGCAGCCTATTTAAACCCAGCTCTCAGCCACATTCCTTTGTTCACTCATTGAACAAGTGAGCCTCAACCAGTTACTCCTAGCTTTCAGTTACCTTGTTGCCTTGTTCACGTTAAGTATCTCTTCTCTCTTGTTTTATGGTCCTTCGGTGTGTTTTATTGTGCAGTTTATTGGTAAAGTATTGTTTACTGCTAAAACCGCCTCTGCTGATCTGCTTTTGGATCAAACCTCCTCTACATTTCCTGACAGAAGCTAGAATCAAACAGAGCCCTTGGGGATTATAAAGCAGCCAGAAAATAACTCAAGACAGGAATTTAATCCCATGGCATTCTCTACATACACTAGGAACAAGACGATAACTAGAGAGAGGGTGGGACCACTCAAAGATAAAGGGTGGAATATTTGCTTGGATGCAAAGGATGTGGGTGAGGACCATAATGTGCACTATACATCAGTATTTACCGAGGAGGACATGGAGTATAGGCAGATCAGTGCTAAGCGTATTAATATGCTCGGGCATTTTGAGTTAAAGTTTGAATCTCTTAAAGAACATTAAGGTGGTAAGTCCTTAGGGCCTGATGGGATATACCACAGATTACTGAGCAAAGCAAGAGAAGAGATTATGAGGCCTTGACCAACATCTTTGTGTCCTCTCTACCCTCAGGTGTGGTCCCAGAAGACAGGTGAGTAGCTGATATTGATTCATTTTTCAGGAGGAACCAGTGTTAATTCTGGAAACTACAGACTGGCAACTCTCATGTCAACGGTTGGGAAGTTACTAGAGAAATTCTTAGGGATAGGATTTATAAGCATTCGGAAAACCATAGCCCAATTACAGAGAGCCAACATGGATTTGTGCGGAGCAATTGTGTCTTACTAACTTGATTTGTTTTTTGACAAGTGTGATTGATAAAGGTAGAACTGTGAATGTTGCCTACATAGATTTTACTAGGACATTTGACAAAATCCCTAATGGGAAGCTCAAAGAGAAGACTGAGATGCATGTGGGGATCAATGCTGAATTGGCTATTTGGATTCAGTACTGGCTTGCCCATAGATGACAGAGGGTGGTGTCCAAAGGGACTTATTCTAGCTGGAGGTCTGTGATTAGTGATGTTCTACAGGGATCTGTACTTAGATCAATCTCTGCTGCTTGTGATATATATAAATTACCTGAGTGAAAGTATACATGGGTGAGTTAGTAAATTTGCAAATGATGCAAAGATTGTTGGTGGTGTGGATAGTGCAGAAGACTGGCAGGATATAGTTCAGTTAGATATGGGTGGAGAAATGGCAGATAGTGTTTAACCTGGCCAAATGTGCAATGTTGCATTTTGGTAGGTCAAATATAAAAGGACAGTACCATGTTCAGTGCAACACCCTTAACAGTATGGATGAGCAGAGGGATCTTGCGGTCCAAGTTCATAACTCCCTGAAAATGGCTGCAGATTCATAGGGTGGTTAATAAGGCATAATATGGCATGCTTGCCTATACTAGTTGTGGCATTGTGTTCAAAAGTCAGGAAGTTTTGTTGCAGCTTTATAAAACTCTAATCGGGAATATTGCATACACTTCTGATCACCCCATTATAGGACAGATGGCAAGGCTTTGGAAAAGGTGCAGAAGTTTACCAAGATGTTGCCTGGATTAGAGGGCATATGCTATAACAAGAACTTGGACAAATTTAGGTTGTTTTCTCTGGAGCGGCAGAGGCTGAGAGAATTTCTGATAGAGATTTATAAGATAGAGAGGACAGACAATATCTTTTTCCCAGGGTTGAAGGTCTAATACCAGAGGACTTGCATTTCAGGTGAGAGGGTGTAAATTTAAAGGAGATGTTAGAAGCAGGTTTGTTACACAGAGTGGTGGGTGCCTGGAATGCACTGCCTGAGGTGGTGGTAGATGCAGATACATTAGGGACTTTAGGAGATGTTTAGGCAGACACACGGATATGAGGAAAATGAAGGGATATGGACATTGTGTCAGCATAAGGAAATAGTTTAGTTGGCCATTTCATTACTAATGTATTTGGCTTGGGCCAAAGAGCCTGTTCCTGTGCTGTACTCTTCCATGTTTTCTATGTTCTAAAACAGAAAAGACTCAACAATTCAGACAGCATCTGTACGGAGAGCAACAAGAGTTATGTTTCATATCAATTACCTTCATCAGAAATCGACAAAGGAAAAAAAGTATGGTTGTTAGTTTCCAATGGTCCATTTTCCACATTCAAATTGTAAACGCTGATTCTAACCTGATAATCCACATTCACAAAAGTAAATTCAAAGTTTTTACATTTGTATTATATCACTCAGACTAAAGAAGTCCTTCAAAAACTGGTCAAATTGGGCATAGGTTTCTGAATGACAGCTTGCAGAACATTAGCAGAGATTCATGAAAAGCTCATTTGTACCATATTTTAGCAAGAAACCATGGTACAGGTGATTTTATTAGAATTGAAGGGTTGATAATTGGACAGGGTATGGAATCAAATTTAGAATCTAATTTATTATCACAGACCAATGTCCTGAAATGCTTGTTTTGCAGCAGTAGAGTACAAAACATAAAAATTACCATAAGTTACAAATAAATAAATAGTGCACATTAATATATAAATACTTAGATTTTAGTACATAGATATTTAACTATTGCAGATTGAGTTATAAGCAGAATAGCAATACAATGTACGTTGTCAATAGAGTATATAGGAAGAGACCTTAATGCGAGGATTGGGTAAAAGGGAGAAGGTGCTGAATTATATTAAATATAATTATAAATAAATAGGGTAAATTACAAGGAACATAGTAATGTTACAATAGTCATGAGTGACTTCACGAGTTGGCTTTTTAGAGCAGCTTGTGGTCAAACCCACTAGAGAAAAGGAGATGAGAGCTGGCCAAAGTTGACTGGAATGGGACACTAGCAGGGATGATATTAGAGCAGCAATAGCTGGAATTCCTGGGAGCAATTCAGAATACCCATGATTGGTTCATTCCAAAGAAGAAGGAGCATTTGAAAGGGAAAATGCAACTGTGTCTAATAAGGTCAAAAACAGCATAAAAAGCAAAAGACAGACCATACTATATAACAAAACTTAATGGCAAGTAGGAGGATTAGAAAGCTTTTAGAAACCAATAGAAGGTAACTATAAAACAATCAGGAAGGAAAAGATAAAATATGAAGTTAACCAAGAGGATACCGAAGGATTTTTTTCAGGTATATAAAGACTAAAAGAGAGGCAAATATGGACTTTGGACTGCTGAAAAGTAATGCTAGAGAGGTAGAAACAGGAAATGGCGGACATACTCAATATGTATTTTGTGTTAGTTTTCTCTGTGGAAAATACCAGCAGCATGCTAGAAATTTGAGACTGTCAGGGTAGAAGTGAGTGTATCACTGAGAAGAAAGTGCTTGGAATTAGCTGACTGGCAGAAGGCAAAGTGTAGGAGTAAAAGGGTCCTTTACTCTGATCTGTTACTGGTGAATAATGGTGTTCCGCAGGAGTCATTATCGGGTCCACCACTTTTCACATTATATGTTAATGATCTGGATGACAGAAACTGAGGCTTTATGGCCAGGTTTGCAGATGACATAAAGATAGGTTGAGGGACAGGTAGTGCTGAAGAAGCAGGGAGTCTGTAGAAGAACTTGGGCAAATTAGGAGAACGGGCAAAGAAGCGGCAGATGGATTACAGCATTGGGAAATGTATGGTCATCCACTTTGACCGAAGGAATGAAGACATAGGCCATTTTATTTAACGGACAGCAAATTCAGAAATACAAGGTGCAAAGGAACTTGGGAGTCCTAGTGCAGGATTCACAAAACGCTAACTTGCAGATCGAGTCAGGAGTGAGGAAGGCAAATGCGATATCATTCATTTTGAGCAGATTAGTATATAATGGTAAGGCATTGGTCAGACCGCACTTGGAGTATTGAGTGCAATTTTGGGGCCTCTATCTAAGAAAGTATATGCTGACATTGGAGCTTTGAAGACTGAAGGGGGATTTCATTGAAACCTACTGAATTTTGAAAGGCCTAGATAGGATGGATGTGGAGAGGATATCTCTAATAGTGGGGGAGGCTAGCACCCAAAGGCACAGTCTCAGAATAGAGGAACGTCTATTTAGAATGGAGATGAGGAGGAATTTCTTTAGACAGAAGGTGGTGAATCTATGAAATATATTGCCATAGATGGCTGTGGAGGCCAAGTATTTGGGAATATTTAAAGCAGAGTTTTATAATCTATGGATTGGAAAAGGCATTAAAAGTTGCAGGAAAAAGGCATGAGAACGGGACTGAGAGGGAAAATAAGTCAACCATGATGTTAGAATAGCAAAGTAGTCTTGATAGGCTGGATAGTCTAATTCTTCTTCTAAATCTTATAACCTTTATTTTATTATTTCATTTAGAGATACAACGTGGAATAAGCACTTCTGACCCTTCGAGATGTGCTGCCAGCAACCCACCTATTTAACCCTGGTCTAATTACAGGGCCATTGACAATGACCAATTAACTACTAACTGGTATGTCTTTGGAGAGTGGGAGGAAACAAGAGTAGCCAGAGGAAACCCCCACATTCCCAGGGAGGAGATACAGACTCCTTACGTATTATGTCGGACCTGGACTCTGTATTCTGACAGCCAAGCTGTAATAGCATTGCACTAACCACTATGCTGTCATGGCACCCCAATCTAGTCATTAGTGAAGCAGGCATGTATTAAGGGTTAACCTAGAACAACTATCAACATTTTACCCTGTATTTTAATAGCAAAAGCTTCATAGGGATCATCATCACATGGAGGAAGGCTTTGATTAGATTTGAAATGAGATAAGAGCCTGGCAGCAGTTCCAGAAAAGGGAAGGGATAACCTTAAATCTTGAAATCAGGGTTTTGTTGCTGAGTCTGAAGATAAGGAGATATGTTTGATAAAGTTGAAAACATTATGTTAAGAAGGAAAAGTGTCTGGAAATCCTAATTATGTACACTCTACTTCCACAAGTCAATGGTTCAAAAAATAATCAAAGGTTCATTTATTATCAAAGCATGTATCCATATACAACTCTGAAATTTGTATTTCACAGATAGCCACGAAACAAAGAAAGAACGTGAGAGTCATTCAGAGAGGAACATCAAACCCACCCCCACCATACAAAAAAGAACAGCTTCCAAATCATCAACCCCTCCACCCAAAAAAACTTAGAAATAAAGGTAGTGAACTGAGGATACAGACAAATATTTGGGAGTAACATACACAAAATGCTGGGGGAGCTCAGCAGGCCAGACAGCATCTATGGAAAAGAGTAAACAGTCGACATTTCCGGCTGCAGCCCTTCATCAGGACATTTGGGAGTATGGTTTTGGAGCCTTTAGAGAAGCATAGTTTCAAGGTGGGTAAGAATGCCTGCTACATAGTTTTCAGATATGATAAAGAGGGGTTAAGGAAAAGGAGAGGGAGCAAAATTGTTTAAGCAAACAATTAAAGCTCTGAGGAGGGCTGATATGCTAGAAAGTTCAAGAAATAAGGCTCTATGGGTTGAAATGAGCAACAATTAAGTGGCAGTCACATTGCTGAGTGTGTACTTAGCCCCAACCATTCAGAGGGAGATAGAAGAGCAAATGTGTAGAAGTGTTTCTGAGAAGTGCAAAAATAACAAGATAACAGTAGGGGATAATAGTAGGGGATTTCAAACTACCTGACAATAATTGGGACTATCACAGGGGTAAGGATAAAAAAGATGCTGAATTCTTGAAATGCTTACAGAAAGAACTTACTTTTAAATCAGTACATAGCAAATGCAAAAGAGGGATGATACTTAATCTTTAAGGGATTGAATACAGGCAGGTGAAAAGGGTTGCAATGGAAGAATACTTAGGAGGCAGCAAACATAATTCATTTACACTCAGCATTATTAGAAAGGAATAACATGAAAAGCACTATGATATGATATGAAGTATTCAATATGATAGTGTTCTCTCATTCAGGGGTTAGCTTTAAAGTTGGATAAATTATTAAGCCCAGATAAAGTGTTTCCCATGCTCTTAACAGATGCAGGGAGAAAAAAGTTCACTTTCTGCCTAAAAATTTCCATTCTTCTTTAGTAACGTGCAAGGTATTTGAAGCAATAGGTGAGGTGCCAAAAGACTGGAGAGGGGACTAATGTTGTGTACTGATTTGATAAGGGATATAATGTCAGGGAACTACAGGCTAGTGAACCTAAAATCATTGATGGGAAAGTTATTGGAGGGGATTCTGAGAGACAAGTCCTACAAGTATTTGGAAAAACCAGCACGGATCTGTGTGTGGAAAATCAAGCCTTATGAATTTGATTGAGTTTGAAGAAGTAACCAAGAGAATTGATGAGAACAGGACACTAAACATTGGCTACATAGACTGTAGCAAGGCCTTTGATAGGTCCCGCACAGCTGGCTCATCCAGAAGGTTAGACGACCAAGGATCTGATCGCCTAGTCATAGGAAGGGTGTTATTAAAGCAGAACAGGTGTAGAAAAGAATGATGACAATACTATCAAGACTGGAGTTTGAGTTACATGGAGAGACTGCATAAGCTAGGACTTATTCCCCTGGTGTGTGAGGGGCTGAAGGGTAACCTTATAAAGCAGAGGTGGCAAGCCGTTTTGAGAAAGTGTGCCCAAATTGGCAATAACTTTCTAACAAATTCTCTAGTGAGCCATGGCAATTTTCAGCAGAGATTATCATTTATTAAAGAACTAGTAACAATAATTGTGGACATTTTTTTAAAAAGGAAAGGTCCTGTTGCTTATTATATGTAATCCATGTTTTACTATTAATAAATGTATAGCAAAGAAAAACCTGAAATAATTCTTTAATACATTCCACTGAGTCGTTTTCCATATTGAGCAACAATTTTTAAAACCTCAGAACCAGCAGCAACTAAGTTGAAACTACCAGAGATAAAAGCCATCAAAATATCTGACTGCATTTATTTTTGTTGTTGTTGTTGATTTCTCAAGAAATTTGTTCTTGCTCGCTTTTATTGCGAAACCATGTATGAATAGTTTCATAATGCCACACTTTGGAAGCTGTCCTACACACCATTGTTTCAGAACGTAAGATGCATAATGCTTTATCAATCTTTTTAATCATGCCAAATCTTTCACTCCACTACTTTGAAAATCTCTGCTGTTTCTCTCATAAATTGAATGTTGTTTCTTTGCCGTTGTATCTGACATTCTGAACAAGCTGAAATGGGTAAACACAATTTAAAAATATCTCACTGATGAACTTAAATAACATTGTTTTATTAATGTAAATCAGATATGTTTTTGCAAAAAAAATGTTCATGTAGAGTACATAGAGTATTTACTGTTATTATCACTGAATATCCAATATTCACTTGCAAACAGCAAAAATATATAAGACAGATAATTACAAGCAGAGAAAACTCAATGCCAACTGGCCCAACTGTTTGCTAACCAAATACTGATGTGTACACCAGAATCTGCAAGGATTTCCAAATGTATCATCCAATGTCACGTGTTCTCGCAACCATCTAACTGGCGCCAAGCTGGCGTGAGACATTTCCTGTGAAAACATCTCACTGCTCTTGGTTTGTAAAAAAAATCATTTGCTGTTTCATGTGGCAGTAAAGATGATCATTATGCATCTTTTTATTATGGAGGGGTTTAAAGAATCGGGGGCAGCACTGCATGCCATATGCCAACACAATTTTTGCGTGTGACGTACCATCTTGGGCACAGGTGCCATAGATTTGCCACCCCTGTAATCATGAGGGGCGTAGATAAAGTGGATGACCACAGTCTATTTTCTCAAAGTAAAGGGAGGGTAAAGAGTTAAAGGGGACATGGGCAGCAGGTTTTTCCCACACAGAGTGTAGTGGGTATTTGGAACAAGCTGTTAGAAGAAGTGATAGAGGCAGATACATTTTCAACATTTGAAAGATGTTTAGTGAGGTACATGGACACAAATAGTTCAAAGAAATTTGTCTAAATTCCAGGTGCAGAGGAAACTAACAAAAATGTTGTCAGTGCTGGAGATTGACATTTAAAGAAGAAATTGACTGGTCCTTGGTTGTTTTGTTTCAAATCAAAAACGCTGAGGGAAGAGTTAACACAGGACTACAAAATTGTGAAGGCCCAGCGAGAGTGAACAGAAAGGAATGATTTCCCCTGGCAGAGAGATTAACTAAAAAATATAGACTCTAATTAATTGGCAGAAAGATCAGGAGAGAGCTCAGGGAAAAGAATTTCAACTAGGGAACAGTGAAGTCTGAAACTCACAGCCAGATAGGTGACGGAAGCCCAAACACTTACATTATTTTAACTAGATCTTGATAAGCACTTTAAAATCCATAGCCCACAAAGTAACTGACCATGTGCTGGGAAACAGGAGTAATCTAAATATAGCTTGCCTCCATAGTCTGTTTAACTTGGACATGAGAGTCAAATGGAAAATTCACTGATTTAATTATGCTTTACTAAAATAGTATATATAAACAATAATGAAAAGTTAACCCATACGACTCTGTATGATTAGTTTCACAAAGTGTGAAATCATGTATTCCAATAATTTCATTTGTGATGCTACTATTAATGCAAAAGGTTATTTTCAAGTGTAGACTCACCCTAATCATTTTAGTAAACTTGTAATGGGAAAATTTAATGACCAGTCTTCCAACCACATTCCCAGTAGCCTGAAGACTGAAAGAGATGAGGAGTGTAATTTCAATTGAGGAAAGGATGCATTTCTATTCATAATATTCTTTTGAATGTGATGAGCATAATATAAGAAATAGCAAAGGAGTAAGTCATTCCACCTCTCATTGCTAATCATGAAATTAAACTCCAGATTTTTCACCGATCTCTATATGCATTTATACCTAAGGATTCCAAAAGTTAATCAAAATCATTATCTTTAGGAAAGGAGGGTGCTATGATACACACCAGCTTCCGGAATTCAGATGCTCTGATTCTCCGGAAAATAAATAGCTGGCACAGCCCCTTTAAAGATTTAGTCCCGCCCCACATGATGGGCCAAGTGGCCTAAATCTGCTCCGATGTCTTATGGTCTAACAACTGACTACCTATACCTCTGGGGCAGACAAATTCAAAGAATTACTGTCCTCTAATTGAAGCAAGTAATTATGTTAAGCAAGGTGGACTACAGGATTGTTAGACATATCTGAAAATGAAATGAAAATGTCTTTTTAAATTCCAATAATACCAAAGAAGCAAATTATTTTATCTTTTAAAATGCTGCTGTTTTAGGACTCCACCATAAATAGATTTGCTGTTGTTTTACCATATGTTACAATGGAAACAACAGTTCAAAATTGTGTTATTTGAAATGTTCTGAGGCCATTGAAAATCTGATTTTTTTTTACTTCCTGAAGTTCTTTGTTTGCAAAACATCAAGAACTATATATCGTGATTAGTAAGAAGCTCTTCCACAGTGTTACCTGCATGCAGGATATGAGGCATAATCAAGCAATTAAGTAGAATTTGTTGCTACAAAATTGCATTATTTAACAAAAATCATAAAAACAACATACGTGCAGTTTAACAAAATCAATATGCATTGAATGTGTGTTGATTTTTTCTCACTTGCTAGATTTATGTTCACAAATGTTAACTTAATGCTAAAATTATGAAACTAAATGCTTTAGTTATGTTCCAGTGACCCACATAACAAATCTGAGAAGTCATCCAGATGATTGGAAGTTTGCCACAGTGCATTCTCTCTTCAAATACAGAAGCAAACATGAATTCTAATTTAACTCATCTTTTTAAAAGAAAGTGCTGAATAGTTCCATTTTTTAAAAATCAAACTCGACAGGCATTAACAAACGTATTCCAGATAAAACTTTATACATACAGCACTAACTGCTCTCACCAACTAGGTTTACTCCCCCTTAGTATGGAACATAATAATGTCAATTTAGTTTATTTAAAAATCCCAATTAAGTGCATTACTTCATGATCAGGGGCATTCATTCAATTGGAGGTTGTGCTGCAAGTCAATTGAAAAATTTGGGAGACCAGCCCCAACTCATGATCTAAAATTCAACTACTTAATTCATGTGATTTCTTGTGATATCAGATCTTTTAAAAGAGCTTGATTCATTTTATTTAATCATCTCCAAATTTGCAAACTGGAGCAAAAATCTGATAACCCACTATTTCACTATTCTGAAATTTCACTGGCCCAGCAGTCCTCTTAAATACACTGGGCTTCTGTTCCTTTCCTCCCTTTAAGTCACAAGGACCCTAATTCACATGTGCCAATGAAACTCACCAGCGAACCTGTTCCAATGTACCATTTAAACTGACTAATTGACAGGAAATGTCTAACACCTTAAACAAAGTGAATTAAAAGATTGTTAGAGTACAAAAAGAAATAAGATCTAATCGTCCAGAAAATCTACCTGTTCAATACCACCAAGCTCCTGAGCATACAAGATTACTGGAACTGTACAGTATTCAATGAAGCAAATTGATGTCAAATGAAAAGAAAAATATATATCAAAGTTATGATGTTATAGCTATCAAGACATAATAGATGGTAAGTCAGAATTTTTAGATTAAGAAACAGGTGAGTTTCATAGGTCAGATTGTATTACCATTAAAATCCTGTACTGTTACATGTAAATGTATTATAAATTATAAATGTATGTCTGGTCATCAGCGTCCCACAGTAACATGTGGAAAACTTGAGTATGATAACTTAATTCCACAACAAGAGTCCAAAAGAATGACTCTCATCTGCAATGAGATGAATCTTTCTTGATGTACATTCTGCGCAACATGAATAACAACTTGTTGCAACTTAAAATGTTGATGTTTAATGTTATAGCTCTAATTGGAACACGAAATACAAAACTGATACATCTGAGCTGTAGGGTGACATTCCTCTAAGATGAAACTTATTCAGCTAACCTAACATTTAAGAAAATTATATAATAACGTGGGTTTTGTCTGAACAACGGAAAAGGACTTTTTTAAATAAAAATGTTTGTGTATTGTTTTGAAAATATTTGCAGTTCAAGAATAAGATTAAATGAATACTTATAATATTTACTTGACATTTACTATTATGAATTGACTATTGTAAATATTGATATAGTTTTTGAAAAAAATGTTGACTGCCTTACCTTAGAATTAAATCGTAAGCAATTGATTCATCAAGATTAACCAGAGAAGATATCACCTCAGATCAAATGTCACTGGATGAGCAATGCATGTATAAATGAATATTAGAAAGAATATTAAAGCAGGATGCCGGGATCATTGGATCAAGAACCTCATCATTAACAGGCCTGTTAACCTTCCTAGTTCTAGCTCGGGTTGGAATAATGGAGTTTAAGAACATAAAGCGCCATCAACTGCAGTAAAGCCAGACTAGGAATTTGAGCAGGTTACCATCCATATTAATCCACCCACTTCTTCTCTAACTTACTGATCACAACTGCATGGAGAAAGGAGTTCATGCATTGTGCTGTCAGAAAATCCCATTGCCTAATAACAAAATTAAAGACAGTTCATGCTTAAATCTTATTAAGAATTGCCTCTTGGTTTGGGAGACAGCTACAAACCTCCAACAATGTCTTCTGGCATCTCCAGAGTTCATTGGCAAATGTCACGCAGTTCTTTGGAAGACAAACAATCTCCATGTTCAATTGGGCACAGATTTCTGGATGCACAGTTAGTTCATTTATCCATAAAGATTAATAAAAAAAATCTATCCAATGATCAAGAAGTTATGTACTAATATCCCATATTTTTATTGTTTCATAATATTTCAATTTCTGTTTTTATCAAGACAGAATCTCATTTTTGTAGGTTTTGTTGCGTTCTCTATCAGAGTCATGATGTCAAAGCATCATCACAGTAAAGGCAGCCATTTGGCCCATCAAGTCCATGTATAAGCTCAGCACAGAAATCCAATGAGTCCTATTCTACTACCCTACTCTTCATAGCCCTGCAAGTTTCTTTCCTCAATTTTCTTTTTGAAATCATTAGTCCTTTTTGCTTTTACAAACTCATTTCATGGACTATTTAAGGTAGCATTGGATTTTTTTTCTCTAATTATTGCAGGCAAAGACACGTCTGGGAGAAAACCTTAAACAGAGTTAGGCCAGTCCGGACAATCATTGTTATTATTTCTGCTGCCTAATTTCACCCACTTGATCAGATCATAAGAGCAACTTTTTATTTCTCTTGTCTCACTCAAAAGATTGGCTAACTTCCCCTGGGATGTAATGAACTGCCAGCTGCATTTTAAGTTGTGTTTTAATTGTGCTTCATTCAATGCCTGTTGGAAGTAATGGGTGACATCTTCCTGGAGAAGTGTTGCTGGACTTAAGGACCTAACAAGATTCTCCCTCCATGTGTGTCAGATGTAAAGCTACTGTTTCTGCAGCTGTTTTGTTGGAGAGAAGGCATGGCAGCACCAGCTCATCTAATCAGTCTGAAATATTAACTCTGTTCCGCTCTTCTCCTGTGCTAAACATTTCCAGCAGTTTCATTTATATATATTAAAAATCCAGTATACACACACAAACTTAACTTTGCATTCATGACAATTGTTTCTTATTGTTTTTGGCTTCCTTTTGTTCAATTGAGTTTGATGTCTTTATGACCTTTCCAGAGTTGATGATCCTTATCAAATGCATATGGAGGGCAGGGTGCGAGGAAAATGTTCTTCGTTTGCACTGAGTTCACCACATTCTTGGGTTGTTAACCGTATCCTGCAAACTCCACTGGATAACACAGGATATGCCAGAAGGTTAGATCCTGCTGTAAAATAAAAATGCAGATTCGAAATAAATATTTTCGTGGAAGACTGGAATGATCCATAAGATCTTGTGAATTAAGGCCGGGGAGAAGCTCGAGCTCGCGGTTGACGCTCGCCGCTGGCAGAATTGGGCGCGTGGAAATTAGGCGGGAATCGACCAACACCGGGTTCCAATCACGCGCAGAACGTAGGGTGGAAAATGATTGGCTGCAGTGGCGCCTGGGATTGGACCATCTGGCTACAGCAGACCAAGGGTGTCCATGCGATTCAGGTGGAGGGGCTAGAACGTGATTGGACCGCGAGAGGCGCAGGTATTGTGTACTTGTGGGGCTCGCAAGTGGTGCCACGGGTGACCTGGAGAGAGGCGTGCACCTTGCAGCTTTACTCGTTGTAAATGTATTCTTTGCAAACGAACAACAGCCTGCTGTTGAATCAAATCATGCAAAATTGTATTCTGTTCCTATCAGTTCGAAATATTAATAATGAGGTTCTATTTCAATATTTCATTATTTTAAAATTTACATGCACAGTGACAAGGAAAGAAAAAGTTTATTGGCAAAGTTGCCCCCCCCACGAATAAAAATAAACAGAATCAGAATATGCAGAGGGCAATTGAAGCCAAGTGCACGTCGAGTATAGGCAAGTGAGTTATTAAGAGTAACCTCTCACCCGGAATCACTGGCAGGGAGATACAGAGCGACCGTGAATAAACACAGCAAGAAAATAAAATTACCCGCAACAACAGTATGGATTATCACTGCAGGCTTCTAACCAGCACCACATGGGCAATAAATCTTTATATCATATCGTTCTGGATTATGTATACTTAAAATCGCAGATAGCTATATAGAACAATTCCGTATCTATACCTGTTCTGCTTTTTCCTCCTGTCTGCATATTTGTACGAAATAATAATTTCCACCGTGTGTGTAAACGTTTCAACTAATTTGGTCGCAAATTCATAGACAAAAAGAAATGCTGTTCATAATTGAGCAATATGTTACTTGCTTATTTTATAACTTTTTAGTTAATAACAAGTGCCATCGCCGTAAGTGTTTAACTGGGCTCAGCATTAAAGCAATCTCCACATATACCGTTGTGAGGTTTCGTCATCGTGGTAGGAACTTCCTTAGCAACAAGCCCAAACTAAGCAATTTCGCAGTTTAAGCAATGCACCTCGCACTGGGAAATATATATGTTTTATACTTCGATTGTGAGTTTCCAGAGGATGTGCAAAATGTAGTCTATAGCAGACTGCGACCGCATAGTTGTATTTCAAAGACGTTTAATGCCAGTACAACACATAGTCAACAATATGAAAATGCAACATACGCAAATAAACATATACAAATAAAAATGCCTAACTCCGAAATAATTTAGTCGAAAATTCTGATGAATTGCTTCATGTTTATTTTTACATTACATGCAACTCGTCATTAATCAATCATGGAAAAATAACATTAAAAATCCTTGGTGCCTCACAATCTGTAATGTTCATTGCCTGATAGATTGGGGAGGGGGGGGGAGAGAGAGAGAGAGAGAGCGAGAGAGAGAGAGAGAAACAGCACAACAATTAACAGATTCGTCAGTCCTTTCACTATGGGTTGGATGTTCTGTTATGCGAAATTATTTTGCAGTTATTGCAATCGTCATATTTTCTGAATATATAACGATTAATAACAGTTTCTATTGTTTTCACCGACGACTACAATGCATATAAAATGAGTGCGTTTATAAATCACAAATTTCAATTAGCTACATAGTTACTGATTCCCTAACTGGTTTTTCAATAGCAGTTTGAAAAGTAGTGCAGTTTCTGTTTGTTGCTGTCTCGAGTTTCTGCAGGGGAAACAGTCTGAGAAAATGACTCTATACCAACGGTGATGCATAGTTTTGAAATTCGAACGTAGAGTTAAAGAAAAACGTAAATATATTCTTCCTGATATTCAGGCACTTGTGGGTAAACTTGTGTAGGTCTGCAAGGTGTTGCTTTTCGAAATTCTGGTTGGATACCCACAGAAGAGTAAAGCTGGATCTTTTAAAAATAAAGTATTCGTTATAAAGAACACAATCCATGTATATTTTAAAACAAGCGAAAATCTCCTTGGTGAATATAAGGGATTTTGTCATCACATCAGATTTTATAGGTTATTTCCATTATTAGGTTATGCGGATAAATAAGATGTTAAGGAATGCTTTAAACATTGTGCTTACGTCTGTATGCAATTTTTGGATATTTTAGTAAATATACAGTTCAATTACTAAAGACAATAAAATTGCTGCTGAAAATAGGATATTATAGCAGCATCAACTATTTTACCTCAGTCGGTAATAGCAATATTCATTCAACTTTATAACCGTCTGTTAATTTTTACATGCCGTATTTATTAGAGTTACAATTATTATTTTTAAATGTTTGCCTAATACAGGCGACAAACTACAACATTGTTTTATTGGGTATCGACTAATAGCTACTTTGGGACCAAAATCAGCTGCCGAAAAGTAAAGAAAAGCAACTCACGACGCCAACGTGATAAATAATTTTGTATTACCTCTAATTGATTCGAAATCCTGCCGAGGCAAACCCGCGGAAAATCCTACATTAAAATATCAAAACACCATAAATTCATCTTGCTTGCAGATTATTTACATGCGCTCCTGTTGTTGGCGTTCTATATTCTCAATATTTAGTAAAAAAAAACCGGTTTGTAATATTGTCTTTTTGATCACGGCAGCTCAAACGCAACCGATGTGTTTCAAAAGGTATTTCATATCTTCAATTTAAAAATCAATGTAAAATGCATATGTTCATTTACGTAAATCAACTGCTTAATGCACTTTGATTGTGTTGTCCATTGCCTAATAGATTAAGTGAGGAGAAAATGCAATGTAAGAAATCACAAATTGTCCAATCCTTTTATCATGAGTTGGACTTGCTTCTTTCTGCGAACTTACATTTATAGTTATAGCAATCGGCATATTTTTTGACCACGAAACAATTAATAATATAGTCCACCGTTTTCACTGAAATCCATGCTATAATAACATGGGAGCGTTTAGAAATCTCGACAACTAAAATGAAATATTTTTAATCGATGTTAGAATTATTAAATGGTTGTTATGAAAGCGAATGTAAGTTGACGTATTGCTTGGATTGGACCTAGTGAACAGTCAGATTGAATAGACCGGGAGATTATTTATTGTTCTGACATATGAACTGCAATAATTCCGTAAAATACCAATGATAATCGTATCATTATCGCATCATCATCGGCTATGTAAATACTCCTACGTACCCACAAACATGGTTAGATGCAGCAAGAATAATTTGGCTCACTATATGATTTAAAATTTCACTTTGTCTACCCCTCGATGACAGTAGTCATTATTTACATAGGAAATGTTGAGGTATCTATCCATCGTAGTTCTGCTTTAAAGTTGCAATTGTACATTTTGGAAACGTTTTATGAAATGCTGGTAAAGTCCAAATAAGCTCCCCGCGGACCCTTAAACTACAGACAGAATATGAACATTATCCCAACATGCTAAGAGATTTCAGGTCGGTGTTTTTGAATAGCTAAGTGACGTTCACATTTCTTGCACAAGACGGCTGAAAATGCTAAATGCGTATATCAATAAATTAAATATCTTGATTTGGCTAAATGTTGTACATCGAGGAAATGAGGAACGTAATTTAACATTTCAATGCTGCTTGCGTATCAATTGCTATTATAAATGTGTATGCGGGGACATTTAAAGTATCATAATTTATGCAGATTTAATTATTGTAGTATCGCATTAACCTGTATTAAAAGCTGCCATAAGTGACTGGCAACTAATTTGTCCTGTTCGGAATCAGTGGACAGCGTTTGCTGTAAGGTCAGTAGAAGGTGATTATAATAAATATTCACCAGCACGTGTAGCACTGTTGGCCATATCTCCACAAAGCGCACTGCGCATGTACTACCACTGGCTATTCCACAACTCACTGTTACTCCACCAGACAGAAGTATCAGATTTTTTTAAACAAACACAGATTTCTCTATGGTGCAAACAAAAGATCATTTGAGATAAAAAGCACGAAAGAATAATTTAAATATATAGCGGCAAACATATTTTTTTCTTTTCTTTTAACCACTACGTCGGTGAAACTGTAAACTGTTTGTCCCTCCTAGTTACCATGGCGGGATTTGTAACGTGAAATATAGCATGTTTTTGATACTAATTCCACTTAAACCTTCCTTTTTGTGCCGAGTGCGTCATCTGGAAACTCCGTGCGATGTCTCCGTGCTATCATTCTATCGCTGGAATAAATATTACAAATTGATGACAGCTTCCAGCTGCATGTTAAAAATAGCAGCGATATTCCACTGGCTGCTCGTGTTTCTTTATTGAACTGCACAGCTCTCGAGACCCCATGGCAGCCAACTTGCTTTCTTCGAGTAAATAAAAGGCAAAAGTTCGAAACTCCATTTTAAAGGCGGGTTGCGATTTACAATGTTTAGTGAGTGACCACAGAAAAAAAATATACATACCGAATTCTTTTTTTTACAAATACCTACCAATTATCTTATTTACCTGCATTGATTCTAGTTGTCGACAATGAAACAGGAGGCTCCTATGACTGGTGCTGTTTAGCAGAGATATGAGCTGATAAAATATGAACAGCGTGAACAACATCATAAGCCAGTGAAGAGTTCTTACAAACCGAACCCTCCTACTCCAAAACTATGCAGACCAATCAATCCATACAGACAAGGTTAGGACATAGCAATTATTAGTATCATGTGCCTTTGGTTACCTTGCCGCCCCCCCCCCCCATACAGGGACAGGAACCGTTAATTAGGAACACCGATGTATTCGCTTTATTAAGGACGCTACACGGAGATAAAGGTTTTCGGTGAAATTCCGACCCTTTTGTTAATTTTGCACCATTCCAATATTAGATCAATAACAATAAGGATTCGTGCAGGGAAACCGAAAATAAAGACACCACCAACACGGTCTCATGTTAGTAGAACACGTCTATTTTTGTTTTTTTTTAAGTCCTGTAGAAGAAAATGTATTGGGTACTTTCCGCATAGAGCAATAAATTGTACTTTCTAGTTACACCACACTTCAATCACAAATAGAGGTGGATGTATATTTTTCCGAAACAGACAATTGAGAATGTGATCCTCGGTTTCACTTTCATAGTGTTACAGAGCATTGAATATCAAATCCTCGCTCGCCTCAATAACTGATAAACCACGAAACAATAGCAATAACCATTTGAGTACATTTTGAATTTAAGCAATAAGATAATATACCATCGGCCAGTAAGGGTGCTCCTCTACACCCCAGGCCCATTTGTGATAGTCCGTACAATTAAAAACCTACTATTGTGTGCAGCTAATTGGCTATTGCTTGCAATGACTTGAAATTGAAACTATACTCGTTGGTGCTTAATTTCCATTTAGGGAAGTTATATGTGCCAAACTTTTGTTTCAATCTATTCGCCAAACAGACAACATACCAATGGGATTGGAGAAGCGGTGTAATAATATCGAATATCGTATTTGCAATAAAAATAATTTAAAGAACAAGTAAACTTAAGAATACAGGGAGTGAGTGGACAGTGCGTTTGACAGATGCCCTAAGTTGGAGCAGGAAGACACATTATCGTGCAGGGACAGCATTTCAACCTGCAGGCCAGATTCAAAACGCATTGCGCCTTTCACGCAACCTTTATCTTGCTAGTAGTGAGCTTCACACAGACACTAAATCATAAATTCTGCAAATTCGTTTCTTTTACTCACTTATC
Source organism: Mobula hypostoma (assembly GCF_963921235.1). Lineage (NCBI taxonomy): Eukaryota > Metazoa > Chordata > Chondrichthyes > Myliobatiformes > Myliobatidae > Mobula > Mobula hypostoma. The sequence goes on from NC_086100.1 coordinate 21,860,028, forward strand.
AGAAATTATTACGACAACATTTACATTTCTTACTGACAATGCTTTGTCTATTAACGGCAGTGCAACCAGTTAAAAATTGTTTACAAACAGTAAGCTCTCCTGTACGGCATAGCTAGGAGTTGGGGGAGGGGGCTTACAATGTTGTGCATTTACGTAACCCATATTAAATACTTCCATGGAACATCCATTGAAATGATATTTTAAATGGGCTAGATGTTTATTCGTGTATTTTAATTCAACACTCTGATTTCGATGTGCTCCCCCCCCCATGCTCCAGAAATGGGCAAATAAAAAAAAATGTAAATGCATCTATGCGTATGCATAAATGTGAATGGCCTTTTTTAATGTTATTGCTCTGTGAAGCTCCAGCCCACCGCCGCTTACTCTGCCTTCACAGTGCTTCTTCCTGCAAGGTGGCGCTCTATGATTTGCTTTTACTTTGAACACTGCTATGGCTGACTGTTATCGGCTGTTGTAAGATTATTTTCAAAAGTGCTATTATTCAGTAACATGCAACTCGGTTTTAAAAAAATGTCTTGAAGCTAATTAATTACTGAAAAAATACTGGACGAAACTTCTCATCGCTGGGCAAAATCAGTATTCGGCAAAATGCCTATTAACAAGTTAAGGCTATTGTGGTGTTATCAAATACAAACATCACATTTCAGAGTATGATTACTAAGCTAATGTTTACGAATCTAATTGCATTTAATGCTACATTACAATTCCTGGAACAGATGAAATTATATTTTTTTGTCTAACCCACCTACTTACCATATAGCACTGGTTCTACCAACCACAATCACTAAAAAAAACAGTTAAACTATCAATCTCATTTCCCGGAAGGTCAGTTTCTGTTGTGTACTCCGTGGACATCACGGGAATTCGTAACTTTAGCTAGCATCATGATTTGTGTTGTCTGTTGATATGTTGTCTGCTTAATGGGGCGGTCATGCAAGCTACAATGAAGAACAAAGCCTAACAGTTCCAACAAGCGTAGCTAAGTTAGTGGAAGCAATATAGCCTGCAAATCTATCAAAGTAAATAGCAAAGGAGACAATCTGATTTAGTGAAACAGGCGTTCGGCTACAGTCATTAAGCATAAGTAATTTAGATTTTTATTTTTTCCTCATTTAGTAATTTGCTATCAGAGTATCATCGAATGGAACGGAATTTTTTAGACTGGATGGGAATTAAATAAGTAAAGACGCATAAAGAAAATCAGATTACATAAAATAAATTGTCTTCTTGTAGATTTAATTTTGCACTAAGTGGTTGGGTTTAGAACCGTTGGTTATAATTCACTGTAAAGAACATAAATTAAGAATGATTTCAATTAATGCCAGCTATTAACGATTATAATCGCAAAGATATGAAGCTACAAAGGCCTTACTTAATTGTGAAAACACATGCATTCACCTTTGAAAAAAGTTTGAGAAATCTGTCATTATTGAATATTTAAAAGGTGTTTGTAATTATTATTGATATATTTTAAATACAGTGTTTTTTTAAAAAAAAATTTGCAACGTTGGTGGAAATATTTATCTACGTATTCCCAGAAACAACTGCGACCAAAAAAAGACACATTATTCTTTCGCTAATTTCCTGTGAAGTCAGGCGGTTGTTACTACATCACGCAACAAATAATATCTTGCGCCAATATTTATGTCGAATTGGGGTATTCTTTTATTGCCTCTAATAGTTTATGGCCCCGAAAGCAAGTATGGTAATGTTATTTCAAAATATTTTAAAATAGTGGTCCAAAACCTTGATTTCAAAAATTTAGGCATGAATATTAATTAAGTGATTTCAAGTGATCAGAGGGGGTGTTTTCATCCATCATTTTATCTCAAAATGCACTTTTGTTAGCGTTTAACAGAAAAGATTCCAGAAAATATCTTCCGATTACCCCATGTTTCCTCGATTGTTTTATTCTGTGACATGCAATATTTTGCCGAATGAATAAAAATTCTGAATGCAGCGCATTGGATTTTGGAATCTTTAATATTGTACGAAATGTTATGGAACAGTTTGTAAACTAGGTTTTACATACGAATGCATTTTTCATAAATATCGAATATCTGTAACACGTAATACCGGTAATTTACGTACATGCGGATAAATATGGAGATTGGGAATATATACATAAATTTATCGCAACTGCGAAGGCAATGGACAGATAAATTTCTTATTTTGCTTTAATATCAAGTCTTACATAAAACAAAGTTACATTTTAACACGAAGTTTCAAGCTTGCACTACGATATTTTTGACATAACAAGCAACACTTTGAACACTTCACTACTCTGACTGGACTTTGGGACGAAAGGTTTGCACTGGATACAAAAAGCACATTAATAACAATAGTATCTGCTAACTTTCTGACGCTCAGTTGAGACAAATACAAAGTAATTCACATTTTGGTACACATCGACTATAGTAACTTTTTGCCATCCATAAACAAATAATTGCATTTTTCCAACCGTCGCCCAGATATGCAAATACCACGTTGACAAATCCCCTGTGATATGTCTATGTACAGGAATCAAACATTAGACTCTTAAACTAGTAATTCTATATTTACAAAAAGGAAAGGAAAAAAGGCTGCTGCCATAGAACACATGCAATTTCAGAGCTTTATCAGATCGTTCTTTAAATCTAGCACTTGGCAATGGCTAGAAAATAGCATCGTCCTACATGCATTTTAAAGATTCGCTACTAAACCTTTGAAAGGTTTTGGTTTCTTCCTTTATTTTTCCTTTCGACGTCTATTGGCAGCTTTTTTTTGTCTTTGATTCCTCGCGATCGTAACTTTGGAGTCTTTTTTGAAAAGTTTTGTAATTTTTTTGTATTTTTATGTAGGTTTACTTAAACGTACCATTCGTTAAAGTTCGATGAAAGCGTGCTGTGGTTGGATGTGTGGTGAACTGCAGAAGATGTCGGGGACATTGAACTGTTGGTCTGGTTTTCTGTGGAGGGCGACACGATGGTAGGGGGTGTTGAGGATTCGTAGCCAGAACTTGCCGCAGGAGAAGGCTGTGACCCTTGGGAGGATGCTTCGTGGACCTACAAAAACCATCCACCATATAAAAAAAATGCCTTATAAACAACTATAGAGTTTTGTGTGAGGGTTTTCCATTAAACACGTAAAATGTATTTCCATATAATATATCGCTTAACATTTTGAGGCCTTTTCGAATTATTTATTTCAATAATGTTGTATTCACCAAAAGTTGCTATGTAAACAAATAAAGCAAAAATATCTGATAGATTTTTCATAACTGTAGGCGATATTTAAATTTGACCTATGAAAGAATAAAATATATTCACTATGCAAGGTTATAAAATGGATATTGCTCCATAATTTAATCTTCACCGAGCTGTCAGATATTCGAAATGACTATTCTGTTTCCTAATACCCCCAGAATATTGTATTTATTAAATACTTTGCAATGCAAATTGCGTATTTTTTAATTACCTTCATGTGTTTTCGTAGAGAGCTGGGATGAGTGTAGGACTTGTCGCACATTTTGCAGAGGTACGGCTTGTCAGAAGTGTGCACGTGCATGTGCTTTTTGCGATCGCTGCTGTTAGCAAAACGCCTGTCGCACCCTTCGAACTCACATTTGAATGGCTTCTCGCCTATCAACGATGACAATTTTTATTAATACCATTTTAGTTCTTTGGAAATTCATTATTTACATATATATTGTATATGCTATATTGTGTGGAGGGGTGTGTGGGTGTTTATGACTGAGTAAGTACGTGTGTATACATAAAAAAAAGTACTAAACTTATTTTTAAAAAAACAAAGAAAAGCAGCCATCATGAAAACAAATACGTATTTTTGGATCACCCTCCCTCACGAATTTACAACTATGCTTCTGAAATCCTAAATAACTGCGACATGTTTAGATTATGTCCCAATCCTCTGGGCTTGAAAATTTATGAAAGATGAATAACACTGATTAATAATGTTGATCATTTACTTCATTTATATTATCGACAGTGACTAGTTACAAGACGCTGCAGCTGCCGTAGCGGCCTTATATGCATATATACATGCTTATTGTTTTTGTTTTAAATTGCAACAATACCTCGAATAAAGTTGAAAATACCTGCCAGACTATTTTTAGGATTCTAATTCTTATTTAAAACACTGACTCTCCCTGATACAAGCATAGCTTCTCTGACAGACTGAAGCAGCCTTTGTAACGCAAATGCTGAAATAGCATTTTAAACAGACAACGGAAATGATTATTTGCTAATTCTATTTACATTTTCGCTTTAATTAAACCGTTTCCAATTCTGTTTATTTAAAATAAGAGTTAGTGGACATCTCATGCAGTGAAGTGAATTGTTGTTAAGTGCCCCTGGAGGTTTTACAGTCGAGAAAGTGTTAAATCTCGACTTTACTAAATCTTTACAACTACCTAACCATTATGTGCCATTAACATCGACATTGCTGTCGAGTGCATTTGCTTTCACAAACGCACATTGTGAACTACCGGTAAGTTTCAACAGGATTATAAACTCTGGAAAATGTATGTGTGTAAGGTGGGCACATATTATACCCGTATGGATTCGGACGCGCGCTCATACACATACACAAACACGCACATAATATTTACGCGCAAATATATTTACATGAGTGGAACGTCTGTATCTACGAAAGTTGATTTCGCAGATTTTGTACATCCACTTACAAACATGCATATATAGAGAAAAAATTATCAATGAAAAAGCCAAACTAGGGGGAGTGAAAGCACAAGTATATGCTCTTTTGGTTGTGAATTTGTAACGAAACTAAGCAACCGTGGCTATTCTACTGTTTAGATAAAAAAATAAGAATCGCTGATAATTTAATTGAAAATAAACCCGACCACGACATATATTAGGTTAATTGAATCTCTTTGAAATTTTGATTTTTTTAAAAGAGTAACATTTGATATCGCAGAACCGCGGTAAATATATATTTTCTTGTATTTTACAGAACAGCAAACATAACAAGGAGCATCAAGAGTTAAGGAACAGCAAAGTGCTAAACATGTGAATTTTATTCTGATATACATAATTATTTGCACATGTATTCATAAAACTGTTACCGAATAAACGAGTGACTGATTAAACGAGTTAAAAGATAGAAGCGGTTATAAACATTCCGTAATATTTCATTTCTCCTTGATTTTTTAAATACATTTGCCATACCTGTGTGAGTTCTTTTGTGGATCTTGAGATTTTCTGATCGGGCAAAGACTTTGCCGCAGCCAGGAAAAGGACAGGGAAATGGTTTCTCGCCAGTGTGGACTCTGATGTGATTTACAAGTTTATATTTGGCTTTGAAAGGCTTTCCCTCTCTTGAACACTCTTCCCAGAAGCAGACGTGGTTTGACTGCTCTGGTCCCCCAACGTGTTCCACTGTTACGTGAGTAACCAGTTCGTGCATCGTGCTAAAAGTTTTGTTGCAGGATTTTTTAGGATTCGTCAACTGTTCGGGCTCTATCCATTTACATATCAGTTCTTGCTTAATGGGCTGCCTCATATAACGAAAGAAGGCCCCGGCCCCATGGTGTGCCGCCATGTTCATATTCATGGGACCATAACTGTGTAGCTGGGTCGAAGCGTAGTGGTCCGATCTAGGACTAGTGACCTGGCTGTATTGGTCTGCTCTGCCATACATGTCCCCAGAAAAGCCTAAGCGCATTTGCCCGTTCATTACATGTGCATTGGGAGAAGCGTGAGTCGTCGCCTGTTCGTGAAGCCCCGGGAAGAGTAGATGCCCCGCAGCGTCGGTATGTCCATGGGGTCCCGCAAAACTGCCCGCAGCCGCGGCCGAAGCGAACAGGCTGTGCCCGGCGCTGGCTGCCGCCGCTTCCCCAAAGCCCCGATTGCGAAACAAAAAGTCCCGTGTCGAGTTGAACGCTGCGCTGCTGTACGAACTCACATGGCCGGGGTGATGACCCAGAGCCGCGGCGTAGCCTGGAGCCTGCGACGTGAAGGCAGTTTGACCCGATGCGAGATCGTGAGTGCTGGGGCTGATTTTAAAAGCACCCATCCCGTCAGCGAAAGGATTTATCCCCAGTCCCACTTCTCGGTCGTTGACATCGCCTGTTGAGTGATGTCGGGATGATCCGAAGGTAGTCACTCCTAGAGTAGGATATTGAGGTCCAGCGTCCAGAAGCATCGTCTGGCGATGGAAGTAGAGAAGAAATAATAATATATATAAAAGCAAGCTACAAACAATTCACAACGAAACTTGCTTAATATGAAATAGTCTCTGAGTCTGTTTGGAGGACTTGCAAAAACTCCTTATTTTTTCTCTCTTCTCTCTCTTCAGCGTGTGGGAATTTGCTGAAGATATTTTCCCCCTCTGCAAACGCAAATCATGCAATATTGTCTTTTGCGGTTTATCTTCCTGGGGAGAAACTTTCACCTCATCAGCCGGGCGGTGAGCTCGAGAATGATAGCGGCAATCATTCCTGCAGATAAATGAATTGAAAAGACAACACCATCCCCTTGATGAATGGGAGTTGGGGGAGGAGTCACGTGGCGCTTGGCGTCTGTGCCTATTGGCCAGGTTGGCGCTGCCCCGTTGTGCCCTGGCGCCAATCAACGGCTCGTGGCGCACATCCCGCCTCCTGATTGGCTCACTCGCCTCATCAATCCCAGGTATTGTGCGCGCGTGACAGTCGCTCCTGATAAATTATTGCCGTCCAGATTTTCTTTCTTTTTCTCTCCTCTCTTTTTTCATATATATAATATGGAAAGAGGAGGAGGGAAAGGGGGTGGGAGAGGGAACAGAAGAAAACTCTTGTCTTCTTCGACTTCACAATTCAGTCACCCCTTGTCAGACTGTTTGAAATTCGTTAATGTGCCACAACTCCAGACTAGAAAAAAAAGCGGGCGGCTTCCTTTGTTGTTCAGTAGCTTTTTGATCGCCGATGAAAATTCACTTACCCAGATGAGTGAGCAAAAAGAGAAAGAACACTCTATTGAATTGGGTTAGAAAAATGCATATGTTTGGATTCAGTACAAACATACAACACTTGGTTGTTTTCGAGACGAAACCCTTGATTAACCTGTCTTTCCACAAGTAAAAGGCGATTGAAAATATCTTGCTTGGGCCTTTTTTTTTACTATGGTGGCAATGAATTGCTCTATACATATCTATAGGTCCTCAAACAATTGCAGAATAGCTGCAATTTCTCCCATTTATATATCTAAAAACCGGTGCTCTTTTGATTTGATTACGGACAATGAAAGAGAAACTTGTTTATGAACATCGTCAGCGAAGCAAAATATAGCTTCTTTCCACATCATCTTTTAGTTTGCACTGTTCCATCCGCTGCCCAAATTTGTTAAAGTCCATTTACTGTGTCCCTGTAAAGTAATTTAATTATTTACGTGAGGCCAGCGGTTTGCATATTCATTAAGTCTAATTACATTCTAGTAATAGAAACGTAAAAAGCCAACAAAGAATCGGAATCGTTCAATTTACCTTTTGTTCGCCACTTCAATGAACTTCCATGAAGCTAAACCTCTGCGTTAAAGTCTTATTTTACGACAAAAAAAATCTTACCGCATCCTTCAACAATTGTCTCCGTTAGTAAACCATCACTTTGGAAGGACACTGGTCTCAAATAGTTGTCTTGTTTCCTGCAGACTGCCCCCTTTCCAATTCAGCCTGTGGTTACCTAATTTACAGGAACTCTCTTACTTACTTACTTTTCAAACAAATGCCCTTTTAAAGGGTTCTCTATTAAAGTACAACAGGTTAACTGCGATTTTTTTTTTTGCCCGAAGGTATTGGTGTAGGCGAATGCCGGACATTGAATTGACTGCTTTAAGATGTTGCTCGGCAGCGAAGTTCTAGATATATTTTACAGCAGCGCTGTTGCTCAAGAAAGCAAGTTTATCATTACATAGTAGGAGCCTAACGACAATGTTCACACGAAGAGCTTTTAGCAGAAACAAATTAAAATGCAAGCTTCCTGGTCTCCCAATTTGCAGTTTTTTTGAGGTTCTGTGCTTACTTTGCCGAAAGCGGCCGGTTTTGATATTGAGGAGAGCACTAACATATTGTTTTAGGCACTTTAATGGTCCAAGAATTGTTCTTATGCGGGGATACAATTTGTGATTAATTGTAGACTATTCTAACGCGATGGGTCCCATACTTGTGCATAAATAGATTTTTTTCTACTTTAGTTGTACTCTGGGTATCCTACATTCTGAAGATTTAAATGGAACATAATATTGTCTTGCTGGGTGATTACAATAGCTAACCTCATAGCATTACTTTAAGTGATGCAATATACTGAAAACATTGATATTAAAATCACAGCAGTCTAGAAGCAGAGGCTGAAGCAATTTGATTCAAAAAGATTTACTGCTCATTGAGTGTGCAAATTCTAAAGGGACATTTTAAGAGTATGAAAAGTAAACGTTTCCCACAGCATTATCTTTAGACTACCTCTCCCAATATACAAAGAAGGACTGATTTTAAAAGTTGAAGGATGGTAGAAGTTATCAAGTGGGATTTGCGGCGTTCTCCGCAGGAAACGCAGGCTGCTTGAGTTCAAAGCCGCATGCACCGACGTGACATATAAGCCATTAAAATATCATCCTGACGGCTCATTTCTGCTTCATCATACATTCCCTAACTGCTTCCAGAAACCTTGAAAAGGCGAAATGAAGAATGACTACCTAGTTATCGCTACAAAGTAGATTTTTTTTTAAACTTCAGTTACCTGAATTAAATGATCGAAGACATCTTCTTCAACAGGTGGAGGACGGTAAGAGAGGCACGTGTATTCAAGTGACTTATACTAAACGACTCCTGACCCCTGAATTTCCATCATCTTTCATGTAAATGCAATTGACTAAAAAGAGAATAGAGATATCAGTCAGATTTTTGTTTCCTCAGAATAGCCCTTGTCAGGGGCCATCATGTTCTAATAAAAGCAAAACTAGGTGCGAGTGGCTTTGAATTATGCATTTCCATTCGAAAGCACTTGTGTGTACCGATATTATCCCTCGGATTGTTTTCGGTCGATGGATAGCAAAGCATTTGGTTCTTCTATGAAGGGAGGAGCGGGGGTGGAGGGACATTTGCCTGGAGGCTGATGTACTAGTTTACAAAAGATATTGTTTTTACTTGATTTAAAATTCAAGTATTTCCCTAAATTGAATTTAAAATTTAAATTTGATTTATAATTTGAAGTTAATATTTCAATCGTTTATTTGTGGCAAATGTATATTAACCGTTCTTCTCCTTAAAATATAGCTTTGCTTGTGCACACACTCGCAACTAGAAGTGTTTTGTGTCCTAATGGATGTTCTAGTATAGTGGGAGCTCTTCAAAAATTGCGCCGAGCAGTGCGTGCCGTTTATTAGCTTTCTCTTGTAAGCAAGCGCCTTAGAATTCTGACATAATGAACTGATGTTTGTTTCTTTTCTTCCTCTGAGCAAATATTGCAATTATTGGAATGACTTTTAAATGAATTCAAAAGTTAATTTGAATGTTTCTGGTGCCGAATTTCCTTGTGTTGACAGTTCTCTTTGATTCTGTGTGCTATCGCTTCGTTTATTATACTTATCTCTATTAAAACCGATTCGAATGAACTTAGTCAGTTGGCTTCTGCGCGCGAGGATGGCTCTGAAGTCGCCGACTTTTGAAATACCATATCGTTTGACCCCTGACCCGTGACCGACCACATGTGCCAAAGCCGCACAATGCCACATAATGCATACCTTCGAAAATATTAGCTGTCCTGGAACTAAATAATTGAAGTAGAAAACAACTGTTCAAGATGTAGTTGCTCCATATTTAAAAGAGCAACCGGAATTCACATACAATTTTGAATATTATCACACGACCACAAGGTACATACATACAAGTAGAAGTGACAGGATTTCGGTAGTGGGTACTTCAATGTGCTTTGCTTGGAAAAAAAATTACGATGCAACCGGAAATATGTTCGACTTGGATACTGGCTCGAAAGTAAAAACTCGTGAAAGCAAAGTTAATTTTCATTCTGGTATTCTGGAGATTTCCGGGCAAAATCCAGTATCAGATTATTTCAAACTGCGGTTTAAAATGTACCCAAAACATGGAATTTGAACAGATTTATTATGCTTTCGATTAGACAACTCAGTATTGAATTCAAGCTGCAGATTACTTTGAATTAAAATTTCAACCATCTGAGGTTTGCCTGAGAAAGTTCAGGGGCGGGAGCCAGAACTTTTGAAGGTCACCCTTGCTTTTACCCATTATGCGCCTGCCTGCTTTCAGATCTGTGCATCATATCACCGTTACAGATGCAAATTGTATATTGGGTGATTGGTTCATATCGCGTTATTTCCACATTCTAGAATTATTTCCAGTATATTTACCATTACATATGAATTTCGCATTACAATATTTAAAGAATATTTTATTTTTAGCCAACATAAACAAGTCGCGGGACTGGGTTTTTAAAAAAAGGGTTTTTTTTGTCTCTGGTTATATTTTCTTTTTTACTTAAAGTAGTCTTCCTCTATGAATAACTTAAAGGGGGGCCCGAAGTCTCAAAAACTGAACATCTGTGGATCAAGGGAAGGGCGAGTTTTGTATCTTTGAACGTTGAAAGAAAGCCTAACTTTAAAACTAGGTCTGCTTTTCTGACAAAGATATTTCGTCGGAGCGGGAAAATCACCTTAGTACACGACAGGGCGCAAAATGCTTCAAAGTTGCACCTGAAAATTCATCAGAATGTTGGGATTAGAAGTGGATGAAAGGGTGGACTAATTAGAAGGAGGCTGTTAAAGATTATTCAACCCAAGGTTATCAACACTGACGATAAATTCAAGAATGACACAATATTACATCCATGAGTTGATTAAAATATGCGTGGCAAATAATGCATTAGAACAAAATGCATAAAGAAAAATACCTTAAATCATAGTGGAGTAACTAACATGCTATGCCTACTCTGACTGTTTATTGATCTATAATTTATTTTAGAAAAGTAGATGTTTTATACAATATGCATCTTTTAAAAATAGCCAGATGAATTCACCCGTATTCAAGACAAAGGGTTGTTGCATTTTATCTGACATGATATTTACTGCAACTGTATGTTAGCATTCTTGCAGCTATAAAAACTGGATGAAGAAATTGATGCGGAAGCTATCAGTCAGTTGTGCGTTATATATTTCTGATATTGTCCACTGTATGAATATCTGTATCCCTAATTACACGGCTTATACTTTTAAACTCCCCTTCATTGCTGGGGCTTGGATTCTGCGCAGTTATTTATCTATTTGGTTATCTATATGTTTACAACATTACAACAAAAATCTACCATTGCACCTTCTTAAAAATCATAGTTGTGCAACATCCCCCAGTTGCTGTTCGCGCTGTCTTAGAATAAAATGCACACTTTTACAAAATGACATTCACTGCAAAATGTGACGTTGCATTAAGTATTCCGCCGGTCAGTTTATTTTTTTACTGGTACACTTACACGCGTCCATACACACATACACAGATACACATCCATAAACACGTGCACCTACACTGAGAAGGAGAGAAAAAGAACACTGACATACACGCACAATTTATGTTTCGAAGATAAGTTCTTCATCTATCCTAGTTACATTTTACTTCCCTTGAATTGAGGTGCTTTACTGCGAACTGTGACTTGCTAGACCCTGGATCATCTTTAGCATTGTTTAACCCAGGAAGAATTCCGAACATAATCAGTCCCAGGACCGGCCGGACATTCAACATAATGGAATTTCTAACTTGCATTTTAATAATACCACTCAAACGACTCAAAATGCAGGCTCGCAAATTGAAAATTGCATTCTTCGTGGAACTCAAATTCGCTTAACTACATTCGAAAGCATATTATACACTAAATGAGGATTTTTTAAAAGTATGGTAGTTACCTCAGTCTCAATTAAGCACTTCGAATATACGAAGTTGTGATTTGTTCGTTTGATAAGTTGTTGAAAAAATATATTATCTTCAAAATATATATCTGTCTATCTATTTATCTGTCTATTTAACTGTGGCTATCTGTCTATTTACCTCTATACCCATTCATCTACCAACCTAACCACTCTGTCTCGCTCTCTCTATATGTATGTATATGTATGTGTGTGTGTATATATATATATGTGTGTGTGTGTGTGTGTGTGTGTGTGTGTGTGTATTATATATTTGCAAAGACAATGGGATCTCCATTAGCATTGTTTCCGACCTCCAGTCTGAACCGTGGTCATTTACATTTTTTATGTGGTCACCTACTGTACAAATTAGTGACAGTGCATCCTGCAAGCAGCTGTTTGCTGTAGATCAACGTATTCTGCCTGGAAGTACCAGAATTAATATTTGACGACCATCGTATTGTAACAACAACCTTCGACCCAGTGTGCTTGAAGGCCATATTATTGTATGACACTTGCAGTATTTTATTTATTTAGCGACGATTTGAGCATAATGTTATTTGGATGGATGTTTTAGATCAGGATAGGAGTGAAGCGTTGATCTTGGTAAATTTTTATCCTCGCATAGATCAGGGTTACAAGTGTCTACGTAGAAGTGTTCAGTCATAATCATAGCTCTCCGATTCATTTCAGAAAATCTTTCCAGTATCACAACTATTTAATAATGGTTGGTACGCAAGTTAGTTGAAAACTTTGTGGGGTTAGTGTCACCAAGACTAGTTTTCCTTTAAGTGAATAGTTAGCTGTAATTCGGCAAAAACTGCAAAGTGTCGATCCTTTCTTCATAATTGTTCCGTGTTTGCAATAAAATACAAGGCACCTCTTGTAGACACATAGTCACAGTTAAAGACACAAGGACATTTTTCACGCAACTTCAAAATAAGACAATGTTTTAAATTTGCAGAATTCATAAATAGCGTTGCTCTAAATTTAGTTTGATTGTGGAATATAATTCGCAAACATAATACTTAGATTAGCTGCAGAAATGCAAAGTCGAAATTAGGCGTGGGAAGAGTAATAGGGCACTTGGTCAGAAAAAACATTCTACGAAGATACAATCGTATACGTAATGGTACAAGTTCTCCATTTTTTTTTCTAGCTTGTTTCCTTAGCTATTTAGCTCCAGTCATACGCTAGTTTTGAGATATAGACTCCGATGGCTGTCGCCGCGGTCAGCGCAGCAGGTAAATGAACTAATCACGTGTATCTGTTTCCGACGATGAAAAGTGTGTTGGATTCTCTCAATATCGTATTTAATTTAGTCTTTTTATATGTAGTGTGTTTATATTCTGGCTATATTAAAAGTGCAACTGGTGATCCTAACTCTAATTAGAGCTGTATACAGAGCTCCCATTTTTCTCTTCCACAGTGATAACCTGTTCTCACATCCCAGCTTCACTGGATGGGGAGAAAGTAAAGCTTCATTTGAAACAAATGCTCCCTTCCGTCTACCAACTCATAGCTGTAGAAAGCGACTATGCTGCCTCGAGTCTAGCCTTTTATTCCTTCAATTGTTATAAGAAATGCATGCTAGTACATCAAAGTTAAATTTTAAATCTGACTTCTGCAGAATTACATGTGTGAAAGTCAGATATGATGTTGATACTAACATATTGCTCAGACAAAACCAAACAATGCTATCAATTGGTGCTGCTTGAAGATTACTTTCAACAATATAATTAGCCAGACGAAAGTCTAACACTTATTGGTGCATGAAATTAATATCGTCAGTTACGAGGGGAGGGGCCTGTATGTAGCATCCTATATAGGCCAAGTACAGAATAAACATCTCATTTTTAAACGCAGCAAAGGTAAAAAGTAACCCTGTTTTCGGTACCTTAAAGTGCACCACACTGGTGTTACTAATTATCCGCGATGAATTTATCATTCACTACGTTATAGTTACGACTTTCTTTCATCTGGAATGTTATCCTTGTTTTGTTTAATATATACAGTTTGGATATTTTGCACATAAAAGATGCCACTCGACTTTTAATTCTTAGTCAAGCTTACTTAATTAAATATTTGCAATTGTATCTTGGCAAGATAGAATAACACTAAATTCTAGCGCCATATATTACTACCGTAAATCACTCACAGCTTGAGTATGCGGAGTCGATCTTAACAATTAGATAAAGTAACCCATATTATTTTCCTTTTTACAATGTTGTTATGGATTTCATGTTCCTCGACTTTAAGTTTTGTGGGGGGGGGAGGGGGATGATTTAATAGGGAAATCATTGCCCTTTCCCAGAAATGCAATTGGTTCATTGTGTTTGTTGACATGAATCAGTATATCCTTAGATTAGACCTTATGATTTAACCTGCAAACATGCACAAACTCACATACTTGCAAGCAGCCAAATTAAACTGTAGTAAAAATGAAGTATATCCATACTCATTACGCTTAACGTTCAGTGAGTGGGTCGAAAGAAACGAGTATAACGCATGGAATCTTGGGAACCTAAATAACGAGATTTCCAGCTCCTTTTCAGATAGAATTTGTGATCAAAAATTAATAATAAAAAGCTTGCATCGAAATAACGGCAAGATTGAGCTGTGTTTAAAAAAAGGTTTTCTCTAACTCAGTTCTATTCCAACACGTTCCTCGAAAAAAATTGCAAGGGAATAATTTGGAATTTGCACTGCTCAGTTGTTGTTTAACTAAAGTTGAGTACCATGCCTAGTTATTGCTTTCATTGCATTTTTTTTTGCTGTGTTTCATATTACACAAAGGTATAATCGAAGTTCCTTGGCATCTCAGTTGGATTTCCTTCGTGTTGATCCTGGAGTCTACAAACCTGGAATTCTGTAATAATTTCCTGTTTATAATGGGATACAGACAACTGTGAACTGCCCACCATAAGAGAGATATAAAATATATCTTGAATTATTCTGTGATATTTTAATCACATAGAAATAATCCGTAGATTGAACTAAGAGTAATATGTTCATTTCTAGATTATTTGGGACAAAATTTCCATTTTCTTCCAGCAAAGCAAGCAGTTTGTTAACGTTTTAACTCTTTCCAAATAAAGCAAGTGATTGTGTGAAAGGATCAGTCACATACAATGAAGAAATGAATTGGTGAATCAACTCAACCTTATGTTTAGGTATGAGTGTAAGTATTATCGTACCCTACAGATTCTACGCTTAACATACAGCTCAAACCGCTTCGTCTAGCTGAAATACATTTACATTGAAGTCTCAGTAACGTGAACGCAGCATTTCCAGAATATTTCTTTTACTTAAAAACCTATAGTAATGAAATATTCTCCCTTTTCACTCTTTTTAATTTCAAAAACATGAAACGATATTGTAAAATTAGTGGTCCACGATATTTTATCTGTAATGTTTCATGTGTATGTGGAATACCATTCCCACAATCACAAAATGTAAATATTATTTTACAGTCGCGTTTACTTTATGTTCCCTTTATATTTACGTTTACAAAAACATTTATATAGTGAAACGTGCATAAGATTTGTGTTCTCTTCTAGGGACTGTCAGTTTCTACTGAAAAATTGCTCGGAAGACAGCAGACAGACCGGGACTAAGGTGGGGGCTTGATCAGGTAATGCAGAAGCACATGTACAAATCCCATTTTAAGCCGGCAGTGTGAAGCCCCGAGGCTGAAGTATAAATGTGTCAGCATTCACAGATCTACTCTACATCCTCCTCTGCTACACGTTAGAGGGTCGGGTGATTTAAAAAAAACACAGAAATAAATGTATAGATTATTAGCTCGGGTTGTGATTCCGCGTGGTAGTCCGAGGGACTCGAAATATGGTAGATGCAAATAATACTGAAAATGCCAGCTTGTTAACGTGCTTGCTGTTTTTGAAGGGAAAACATACACCGTAGTGCAAGTATTATTGTATTAGATATCCAAAATCTTTTAATACCTAAACATGAAATTACTATTAGACGGTGAGTATAAGCTAATGACATTTTTTACTACATTGTCTCAATGGCCCGTCTTAGGCTCTGAAGGTTAGTGTTTACAAATTGAGCGAACCTTTCATTATAGTCAACATACATGCTATGACTGAAGAGAAATGTTTGAACAACTGAGTGATCTTTTCCACCCACCGCCATGGCCATATCCCTCCCCCACGTGTTCTCATCTGATCATACTTTTTAACCATTTTTTTTCTTTCTTGTTTCTCTGGATACATACCCCGCACGTATAATATTGCTCGCGCTTTTCGCCTCCTTATTTCTCTCCCAGCTTAAATGTAATTCTCTCCCCCCAGTAACCCCCGCCCCCATAAATTCCCACATTATAACTCCCACCTCCCTTTGAAAAACCTACCTTTTTTCTCTCTCTCTCTCTTGCACTGTAGGTCTGCTGTGTGCTAGGCTGTAGGCTTCAAGCCCTGCCGCAGATCAGTTTAGGACGACGGCCTAAATCCACCGATATCGCGGCGCTAGGTTTCCGTTCCCCTTTATTACCTTTGATGAATAATCTGAGGAGCCACAACGTACATGTTTCAATTAGTAGCCTGTCTTGTCACCCTACTCTTCTCACAATAAAAATAGTCTAAGCTACTTTTTTACGTAGATGGCAGACGTATGTACTCAGAGAGACTTAACCGGACGATCTCTACTGAGAGCAAGTTACAGATGCAGACATAAGACTGTATGTTGGGGGAGGGATTGTGACCAGCATTGCGTTCGGGTATTAGAAGAAAAATATGAAATCGTAAGGCTGTTATAAAGAGCAGGTTTCTGCATAAAAGTCTCTCATTCGTGTGTGCCCGTAGAAAGACACGAGCAAACTGCAATTTATCATCGCGTTATCTTTCTCCGTGTCTCCCGTAACACACGAGAGTTTACTTTCATTTCCACCGTAAGCGGCGCGAGTTTCCTATTTGCAGATTAGGCGCTGAGTACAGATTCTCGAAGAATGGTCTGGGATCGCCTTCGCAAGCTGTGTTTTGGAATTGGAAACACACGTTTTTGTTTTAAAACGAAACACGTTTGCATCCATGTGATGTAGGCGGTAATTCAAATCGCTTGACAATCTGTAGAAAAACAGTACCGAGGTAAAAAAAAATGCAAAGTCTAAGAAAATAAAAGTATTTCCCACAAATCTTTCCCCTCCCCCACCCCACCTTCAAGTCCGATCCAACATCCACCACGAAAACCCAAACTTCCCTGGACTCCTAGCTTACTGAATTACCAAGCCGGGACTGCGGGCAAGAGAACTCAATAAGTTATTACATGCTGAGAAAGTTTCATACTCAGTCCCGGGAAGAAAAAAAAGTTAACAGATGCCTCTGACTGGGAATCTCTTTGATCGTCTGTGCCGCTAAGAACACCAGCCGTCTGATTTTGTCAAAAAAACATAACACGCCTGGAAGTCTGCTAGTGTCAGGAAAGATAAAAAATCACTAACTAATTTCCGGCCGGAGTATAGCAGGCCATAACCTCATTTCAGTTTAATGCCGAACTTGCTTTCTTGCCCGCAAAAACTAAATTCTTGCATAAGCCGCAGGATCTGTTGTGGCTAAATAAAGCGGTGTGCGGGACCCGGTGTTTGATGTTGCTAAGCAGATTCTGGTTTTTGACTGGCTCAGGGAAGGGATAAACTTTCCTACACTTCTAACTGTATACTTATTCGTGAAACAAACACCAGTGTAACACCTCATAAATGTTTAAATCCTGCCACAACACATCATCCCGGCCTTCTTTACCTTATTAATCCCTCCGAAATCAGAGTGGATCTGCATTCATAATCAGCGCATATAATTTAATTTCATAGTTGAAAATACGTTATAAACACCAGAACTGTTAAATGCTGCACACATTTGTGAATGATCAAAACATAGAAAGGGGCTAACGCCAAATATTTGGACTTTATATTTTTAAATAATCTCCCGCTCAGATAAACTTTTAAAGATCTCCGATTTTGTTACTTAAGCTATAGTAGTTTAGAACAACGAAGAGTTTCAGATTTTTCTACTAAAATTAATATGTTGCAAGAAAGTAGAAAAAAATCCCACGCCCTTCAGCCAGTGATTTTTCCATGTTCCCTTCACCCCACACCACCCCCTCCCCTTATCCATTGCCAATCCCTTACTCTATTCCCCCACTCGCTCACCCCCCCCTCCCCACACCATCGAACACCGGCTGAGTGTAATACGCATGTGCCCCGTCTGGGGTCCGTAACTGGCACTGTCAATCATTGGGAACTGACCAATGAGATCGCTTGTTGCTCGCGGAGCTCGACGGGCTGCAAAGCTGTTCATGAATCTCAATTCAGTTTCTCAATGCGTCCTGCTGCTGCTATCCGTCTGCACTCTCTACACCGAATGACTTTCCACGTTGGCAAAGGGCGAGTTTCTAAAGTTCGGTAACTTTTGAAAAAAAAAGTTTATTTTATTATTTTCCTGCAGTCAGGCATTATAAGCATGGACGCTTTGGGGAGCCCGATGGTGGATCCATCATTCGCCAAACGAAACCCAGCGCTGAGATTAGTAGACTTGGCAGGAGCTCACCACCATCCCCATCATCACCATCCCCCTCAGAGCATGACAGGCTTCCCGGGGTTCAGCGGCCATCCCCACTCAATGGCACACACGCACCCTGGGGAGAGTAGTGGAGAACCCCGCCTGGGGCCGAGTCCATTCGGGCCTGAACACATGGGGCACCCTGCAGCCGCTGCGGCACTTAAACTCAGCCCTTCCCATCCCCACCACCATCACCACCATCATCATCACCATCATATGGCAGGCCACGCTGAGGTTGTCTCCAATCCAACGGCAGCTTTTGGCCCAGCGCAGGCGGCAGCAGCAGTCAGTTACTCGGTCTCGCACTCCCACACCAGCTACACTGCCCAGGCTATCACGGCAGGTAGAGACTTTCTCATCCGCAGAGACCTGACATCCTCAGTCATGCCTGGGCTCACAGATCAATATCCTGGCACAAGTTCTCACCACGGAATGTTTGTATCAACAACAGGTAGCTATCCCGGACACCATGGTCACCCCGAGGCTGGAAGCCACTCTCTATTCCCTGGACTGCATGATCAGCCTCCCCATGCAGCCCCAACTGGACACCATCTGAACGGACAGTTAAGACTGGGGCTACCTGGAGACATGTACGCCAGGTCTGAGCACTACAGCCAAGTGGCAAGTTCCAGGAGTGATCCTTTTGCTTCTTCCCCTCTACATAGCTACGGTGGCATGAACTTAGCTGCCCACCACGGTCCAGGTGCTTTCTTTCGCTACATGAGGCAACCTATCAAGCAGGAGCTGATCTGCAAGTGGACTGAACCGGACCCTGTCACTAAAAAGCCATGCTCAAAAACTTTTAGCACGATGCACGAACTTGTTACTCACGTAACAGTGGAACACGTTGGGGGACCAGAGCAGTCGAACCATATCTGCTTCTGGGAAGAGTGTCCAAGAGAGGGAAAGCCTTTCAAAGCCAAATATAAACTTGTAAATCACATCAGAGTCCACACTGGCGAGAAACCATTTCCCTGCCCATTTCCTGGCTGCGGCAAAGTCTTTGCCCGATCAGAAAATCTCAAGATCCACAAGAGAACGCACACAGGTCAGTACATTTAAAGGATTGTTGTTTCGTATTTATTTTATTTTCGGTATCCGGAAATTAACAAAATAATGAAATATATGTTCGATTTATGACCAGTGGGATTTGAATACAAACGCAAAATGAAGCTGCTCTTTATGTGTCTTGGAAGATAGCCTAATTTTTAAAGCACTTATATAAATCACCGAGCTCTGAGAACTTCGTAATTTCGTGGATAATAGATAATTTAAACTGTTTTTATTGTAAATAGCCTTAAAGTTGCAAATTATGAAGCTGTCCTACTTCATTTTTTTCCTAAAATTAAAAATCACTAAGTTTCTTTCTGTCAGACTCAGTTAAAAGGCTTTTTTTTGGACAAAGCATGCCCCCCTAATATCTATGGACGTTATGATATTAGGGTAGATCTAAGGGAGAACTTTTGCAAATAATTTACAATTATGAAAGAAAATATATTGTTATTTTTCAGGAACCCCGAAACATAAAGGGACTAATTTAAATATGTTTAATTTTCAATTTAACATTATCCACTAGTTCGGAAGTGTAGGTCTTACCATCTCTAACGATCATTGTTTATAAATCGAAACATGCTATTAGCTCAACAGTAAGTAAAGCAAGCGTTCAGGCCTAGCTTTCGGAGGAAAAATGCCTTTTGCAGAACCATTTGTGAAACTTGGACATGTGTCAAAAACATCTGCTAGCCCCACTTAGCCGCAAGTAAATTACATAGATCGAAGCTTATTCCAAGCTGCTTTTGAACTTCCCAGGATAAACTACAAGTAATGAAGCTGGAAGTAAAATTTTCACACTCTCTAGGACAGCTTCTATTAATTGGTTTTACAGCAGCAGTTCGATACGTCGCTGACACGTTTTGTGTACTGCAGTCTGCTTGAGCGCGGCCTTGCTCGAGTGCAAAAAATTAATGTACACCCACGAAATCCAATCCTACCCCCCCTCACCATCTCACCACCGGTCCCCATCGCCGATCATCCCATACTCTCCACCCCCACCCTTACCCAACACCCGGTATCCCTTAAACGCCTCACATATTTCAGTGCTATAATCTATTCGGTGGAAGCAAAACATGTTTATTGGTCGGTTTTGAATCCCTGTATAGTTGGCGGAAGGGAGAATGGGGGAGGGGCAGGGGACGAGGGCGCGAGGGGAGGGGGTGTGGGGGATGGTGAATGTTTGGGGTGGTGAAAGAGAGAGGGATTCTCCGTGAAATCAATAGACACAATTTAACCCGAGGCACTCATCTGCACTGAAACTTCTATTCGCCCCGTCATCATGAAACGTGGGTTAGTGTTTTTCCCAATCGATCGAAGTGCACTTCCAGCGTACTTCGGATCAAGAAGTGGTTCGTGACATTTTTTTCAAGAAGAAGAATCTTGGGTAGATATTAAATTCAAAATGCATTTTCCCCTATACAATGTAAATGAATCTGCACAGATGGCGTCGTAAATTGCTGCACGTGGGATATAAAAAATAAAATTCATGAAGCATTGTCACAAAATATGTAAAATAGATACTTCAGAAATATATTAAGCAATTGTGTTATTCCACCCCACACTTCTAAATCGTGGAGTATATGGCACTTGTAAATGCTTGCTATGCTCCTGGTGCAGGGCAGGCGCGCTGCCTGTGCGTATCTGACACTTGATAGCATTGTATTGTGCTTGCCTAAACAAACTTTCCCAGCACTTCATCGACTTCAGCTCAGCAGTTCAGAGTGTTGAGCACTTAATTTACAAGAGCTTTTCATTCGACCGTCCGTATTTCTAGTAATTTAAAATAATATAGGAACCAATAGAAGAGCTGAATGCTTTGTAGCGCTGGATGTATGCACATTCCCATATTTCAGTTAAATAGCATTCTCCATATGTTGCAATTAATCACTGTAATTATGATAAATATTGCATTTCTCTTCCAGTTTAAAATTGAAAACACTATTGTTACTAAATTCTTAAATAAAAAATAGCAAGTATAGTAATTCTATTAACAAAGTAATTATCTTGTAAAATATTCATGCCGTTTGATTGGCTTCAGTCCTTTATAGGCAGGTTTTATTGAATTGAAATCCCGTCCCTTTTACATTATTTATTTCAACAAGCATGAAAAGATCGCCTCTGGGTAAACAGGGACATCAGTATTTTTGTCACCTCACTTATAAAATATTACCATATAAAGTTTAAATCCGGAATTAAACATGGATATCAAAATAATTTATTAGAACCACAAACAGCTTGTAGAGTTATCACCAGGTAGCCATCTTTTCCTAAGTTATCTAATGCAAAGTTCGGGCAGGCATTTAACACTTTTTTGCATGTATGTATCAGCCAAGGCTAAGCTAGCTGGTGAACTGACAGTTAACAAGGATTGGCCGCAGTTAATCTTACATTACTCACTCTTTTATACACAGCATTAATAGTAAAGAAGGAGAAATGTGTAGCCAGGAGGAGCTTGGAACTCTCGGGAATTGTCAGAGCAGACTTCATTCTCGTAGTGTCGGACGCTCCAGACACGGCACAATAACAGTGTTTATGCGTCTGGGCTTCCCCATGGGCCCACTAACTTACTACTAGCTTGTACTACACTAATATCGTTGATTGGCCGCCTCAACCTGGCAAGTGAAGGTCAAATTATTCTAACGGCTTTCTGAACGTTTGGCTAATTACGGTGTAATGTTAAATCGACATTTTGAGAGTTCGCGGGAGAGAACTCTGTTGCAAAGCACGTAGATTTACGCTGTGGCCACCGCTTTTTATATTTACTGCACATACAACTCTGTATTAGTCTAAGATTTAATGATATTGAAATGTTTTATTAAAATAATTGCCAGTATAATTTTGTGCCGTTCCCCGCCTTTGCTACGTCAAGCATTTATTGTAAATCACAAGGAGAATGCCTAAATGATGGCTAGCAGCCAGAATAAACTATACTCCAATCTACAAGAACGTGACTGCAATATATCATTATAATATATCAAGTAGTAATTTTAATATTTATTAAAACACGCTTTGGTGAGTAATGTGTACTTTTAATAGCGGTAGATACCACTTTAGCGTCAGTAATGAAACAAAAATACCTTAACGTTTGTGACTCATCACTCTGCCCTTTGTGGTTTCCTTTTAGGTGAAAAACCCTTTAAATGCGAATTTGAAGGCTGTGACAGACGTTTTGCTAACAGCAGCGACAGAAAAAAGCACTCTCATGTGCATACAAGTGACAAGCCCTATAACTGCAAAGTAAGAGGTTGTGATAAATCGTACACGCACCCCAGCTCCCTTCGTAAGCACATGAAGGTCCACTGCAAATCTCCTCCTCCAAGCTCGGGTTATGAATCCTCCACCCCTTCGCTGGTATCTCCTTCTTCGGACTCAGGTCGGGACCCCCCAGCTCCAGCTTCCCAGCTAGACCCCATCACGTCTTCCCACGCAGCTAACCTGAGCGAATGGTATGTGTGTCAGAGCACGGGAGCAAGCAGTATCCCAACTCCTCCAAGCAATTCATCATCACCTGGACCAGGAGAACATTCTTACAGAAACTCTGATCCCAGAACTATTCTATAACAAGAAACAGGACTATTTGGACATGAACTCACATAAGAAATCTCAACTAAAGTTCTGTTCATTCGATGTTTGCAACCCATACTTACCGCAAAATTTGACTTGAAATACTTGAGTTTCTGGAGGCCCAGCGCCTAAGTAATGTGAAAATGATGTAATGCACTGGCATACACCAACTGATGCAGACATGTATTAAAGAGGAAGTATCCTTTATATGTATCTGTGTGTATGTATATATATGTGCGTGTATGTATGTATGTATATACACACACACACACACACACACACACACACACACACACATATATATATATATATATATATATATATATATATATATATATATAATCTTACATAAGTTGAAATCAATAGTCAGGAGTAACGCACCTTTAGCTGCAAGGTATTTTCGATCTCTTTCAAGTGCCCCCATCCCAACTTTATCCCTTCCTCGTCCTACTAGCTTAAAGGATTGTTTTCATAAGGCCAGATACTTTCCAATGTTTCTTTGAGATTTTCCTACTTATTAGGAAAAAAGAAACAAACTGTGATAACGTTTTGTCAAGGGACTCTTATTACGTTGCCGTTTGAAAGACAGGAAAGCGTTAGAAGACACACCTGATGTGAATAGTAATGTACACAAGTCTTTGTAGGTCAAAACAAGATGGATACTGTCTGTTTAAAAGCCTGTCTAATCTTTAAACGTTTTTACAAACATCTTCGTATTAGACATTTTACAGAATATGCCTGTAAATCATATAAATATTGGTATTGATATGCACCGTAAGTCTGTGTTAAGTAATTCGTCTTGTTTTCTTGTTTGTTTTTCTTGCCATAATTTATTTAAAATGTTACAATTAAAAAAACATTTTGTATCAATGAACCAAAGTGTTTTATCACAGGGCAGTTAGATAGTGTATATTTCTTTCTTAGAATATTTTAAATCATTAGTGTGTGTTCTGTAAATTATAGTGTTTTATAAATGGAAGTTTGTACTTTGTAGGATAATTTTCTTTCTGTATTTTTGATCCTGTTTTGATATACATGGGTACTGGTTTGTAATAAATTGATAATAATAGGAACAAGGTTTAAATACATTTTAGGAATTGACATATTTGTTGTTAATATGTATAGTAAAGCATTGGTTCTGTCCTATCTCTGTGACATATATAATTAATCACTTCTGAAGAACAAACTCTAACTCGTTGACTTGGTCATGTTTTTTTAGTCAGGAGCAATACATTTCATAGTACATCGTTTTACGCCGCAAGTATGTTATTCAAAGCGCATTTTCCATTTGAAAATAAGTAACATCGGCGAAGCACGTTTACTTTCTATGGAACCCTAAACATAATTGGTAAAGAAGTTGTAAGAGCGAGGTATTGTCGCGGTGAAACCCTACTGTTTAAGCAGAAGTCGTTCGAATGTGTACTGAAACCACTTTGTATTTTGACAATGTACGAATGAACTGTGCATAGTTTCCTATTGTATTGTCAAAAATTCACAAATAAATGCGTCTTGGAAAATTAATAAATTTTGTAAAATAAGATGAAAAATGACTCTTTGCTGCACTTTACAATGGGAAGCTAAAGCCACGTAGTAGTCACAGATGTTACTACTAATGTAGTTTTTTTACAGATGATTGCCGATAGACAAGATAGAAATAAGTGATTCCTAAACAAACATATATATGAAAACATTTAATCAGCAGAAGAAAGAATTGATAAATTACCACAGTGCACAAATTAATTTTGTATCAGTTTAGTGCAAATGTCCCCCTGTGACACATTTGATGAATCAAAATCTATATTTGACAAAAATAGTAATCCTTCGGGAATCCCAACGAAGTGCAAAATAAACTTTGTTACTGAAACCCAAGTTGCGGTTAGTGATTGAAGTATGCCATCATTTCCCCCACTCGCCATTCCTCAAAGACATACGTACGCACAAAGACCTGGAGCTAAAGGATTGCCATTAGTAGCTATCGCAGCCTGGTCGTTTTCTCTTTCACGTTTTCCGGTAAGGGGCCTAGCAAATGGGGATGTAACGTGTTGCACAGTAAGCGGACTAGGTTGCTATGCAAGATAAATAATATGGGGTTAATATATTCGTTTCTCCCTTAGAGAAAGCCTAATCTACTATATATTCCAGTAAAGTCTGGACAGCTGTGAAAAGATATTAATAATCCAATCATCTTTTCCTCAGTTTGCTCTTTTGCACCGCCTGTGTGTAAGGCTGTCTGACCTCCTTCACAGCTTATTAAATAAGTTAGTTTGTTAATTTTCCCTTAATTACGTTTTCTTTGAGACCTAGAGCTGAAACCATTGCAGGACACAGAAAAAAAAGAAAATGTTCATGAAACGATTTTTTTTTAAATTGAGGAAACATGTCTTCAGAAAGATACAGTATTCATGTCTTAAAAGTGTTGAAATTCGCGTGAAAGTCATGGTGAGCATTCGAACTTATGTTTTGACCAGTAATAAATCCAGAAGATTGGGGGAACCGACGAATAATGTCCACAAAAGTTGAGCAGCAGAAAGGAGAGAAACTTTCCACATATTTATTTTAATTCACTTTGGTAAAACTGTGTGTTTCTTCCGTTTAAAACGGTAAAAAAAAGTAAAACAACTTTTGATTAATTTTGCAACCTCTCGAGTATCTGGTACAATTCTTGCATTCAATTTTAAAAATTGAATCATTACGCTGGATAGCCATTCACCTTTTTTTATTTACTTGTTGCAGATGTCCGCCCAGTTGCTATAGGTAATCCAGGCAGCTTCAGCTTCGGCTCAAAAGCCTGAATATCCTCGTGGAGACATCAAAGCAGAAAAATCTACAAAGAAGTATTTCTTCGCAACGGTGAATCTTCATGGTGAGTTAGGATTTCTATGGCAATAGACAAGTCATACTTAAATACTGAAAGCCAAGTCTGGAGCTAGTCCAGTCTTTTCATTAAGGACGGAATGTTTACTTCTTTAAGAGCCACATGTAAGCAAGTTTGTGTGTGCATTTACACGAGTGTATACATATATTTGTTTTACGGCGTTGCTACTTTAAAGAGTAAAGAAAGCCTCGTGCGAAGCGTGAAGTATAACAAACATAAATGAAACATCAAATATAACCCCACAACCTCCAGCGAAGAGAAGGGGGCTGCTTGAGATAGAGTGTCAATTAACTTTTCTTTCCTGTTTCTGTTTGATATAGTTACTTAGGGAGCAAGTTCAACTTTCTGTAAACTTTTTTTAAAAAGCACTAGGAGACTCTTTTCCCCGAAAAGAACGAGAGGGAAAATAAAAGACACAAGGACTCTAATCAGACTCGGGCGGTTCAAAGAGCTGGGTTTTAGAATTCCAAAGTGTGAGTTTTATGGTACATCAGCACCGCACACTAGGATCGCTATGGTAATGAACGCAGCAATAGCAAACTGCCTTCAAAGGAGGCACATTCGATTCGAGACACTCTATTAAGATACATTTGCGTTGACCTTTGGTTTCATGCTAGGTTAGTACAGTCAATCTTCACTTCATCATAATCTTTAATATTTTGGGGTTGGGACGAATTCTCAGGCGGATTAGGGATGGTCTGAAGCGAACTGGTTTGGCTTCTCGGAGAGGGAGCACAGCGGGTTCGATCTGGGTCCTGTGAGCAGATAAGTTGGGAATTCGTCTTTTAGTAATTGTCTTGTTGTTTATTTTATACAAGTACCCAGTGAATGGCGAAAAATAAACACGGTGAAAAATAACCAAACAGTCGAGTCCTCTTTAGTGAAAACCCTTGTGGCTGTATAAAAAGGATGGTACATTCTCTATTCAGGGCAGAATTCTTTGAAGTGGGAGTTATTATCTAAGAGATTCTTCCTCGTCGTCTTAACGACGCTGATGAAACGGAAAGCGTTCTTTGTCCGCGATTTGTTCTCCTCTCTGTCAAGCGTTTTCTGTCCGTTAGTTCTGAACCGTTTCTAAAGAGATAAAAGATTGAAGGACTTGTATTACTACCTTGAGCAGAGAGTGTTAGAACTGTTGATACATTTTAGAATAAAGGACAATTGCATGTCTATGTAATACTGCCGTACCTGTTCAAATCCATGCTCAAAAATGGTAGTCCATTACTGAAACTTCAGATGTGTGCTGCTGATATAAAAATGTCATAGAAATAGAGCGGTGGTTAAAAGGTCATAATCTTTGGGCGTTGAGTACAGCATTTACCTAACTTTTGTTTTACATTTATACATTCATGAACTGAATGGTTCCCGCGTTATTATCGATCATTTAATTTTCCTTTGGTCATATAATATAATTGGGGAGAAACATTAATCTCGGGCTTTACATTTCAAACTACTACACGGTCGCCATTTTGTTCAATGCAATTTACTACAGTATTGCAGGAAGATTTAGTCGCAGTGATCTCCATTATCAAGGAGCATATTTTTTTTCAATTAATTTCTCTTGTCCAAATTATATTAGCAAAATAGTTTTATAGAACATTGCCTTTCAAGTCTTGTATTTAGCTTTAAATTAAAGATGGGAAAAAAACTTCACTGAACAACGTGTCAACAAAATTAAATGCAATCGAAGAAATAATATCGTTTGTTTAGGATATTCAACAAAACACCGTAATAAGTGACAGCCTCTTAGGTTCAGTTATTTTACAGGGTCATATTGCACCCAGGACAACCAGAAACACAAAAAAATGTGGATTTCTTTCCCCTTGTTGTTTACTATCCCTGAACGGATTTAGGGCCGAGTTCTTCCGAGTAAATAAATGTACTTTCGCCTTGCTCTTCAATCGGTTGTAATGCCTACATCTTTTGTTTGCTGTTCACTTTTTGATTATGTAGGGTTTTTTTTAGGGAACACGGCAAATGGGCACTATACAAGAAGTGCTAGGCATTACATTGCGCCTGACACCACTAAAAAGGAATCTGTTAAAAAGCATTCAACCTGAAACAGATTCTTTCAGCGGTTTTTTTTTCACAAAACCGTGTTTAACAATATAAGCTAGTTTTAATTAAACTATTCATAGCTCCATCCTTGTCGCCTTCGAAACTGGCCACAATTCCGTCCTGTTAGTTTTTATGTTAAAGTCCACGCTAAGTTAGGCCCAAGAAAACAATAGACATTAACTTTTAATCAGGAATTCTTTCGGATGGGATTATTATAGCATTGTGTCACAAATCAATCTTTTCCAAATTTGATGAAATAAGTTAGCAGTCTATTCGTTCCGTAACTAGCTGTCTCTCAATATGACAGACAAGATGCAATTTTCAGGGAAGCAATCTTCTAATGAATTTATTAACATGATTACAAAATCTCGCCTCTGAAGTCCACGAAACGCTTTCTTATTTTGCATAGACATTCAGGGAACTTAAATCGGGACCTGGATTTCAGGCAAATGATTTATTGTCAATACATTTCAGGAAATTATTGGCAACTACATTATGTGTACTATGTTTCTTAATACAGTAACAGAAAGGGTGCAGAAAATCAAATCGAATTGCTGTCGCAAGTGCGAGATATGTATTGTAATCAATAGTTACCCAGCCCGATTGTAAACTGATGTCTCTAAAGTGATCGAGTCTTTATTTCAATTGTTGCTCAAATAGAACGAATCTCTTAATGTGGATCCTAAATGTCTAGGGGTGATTCTTCCCCTCGTAACTAACAAGCAAAAATTAAGGATATTTATATAAATTTTAGATGCTATTTTCAAAACGTGATCGTCTCATCTAAAATATTGTTTGATTGCATTGCTTAACTTAAATTGTTTTTGTTTGTAGTTATGTGATATGACATCTGGTGAAGTGCTTCCTTAAATCAGGCACGCGAAGGTGAAGTAAATGGCAACTTACCAAAACGAGGGCAAGATTTCAGCCACATGATTTTGGTTAGTGCGGGTTTTATATCAGTCGAATGTCACGGTTTTGATGAACATATTTTAAAACATAAATGGGGCAGCAAGCAAATAAGTACATTTATTTTATTGAACACAATTTCACGAGTATCGCAGTTCGGCCAATTTCTTGGTTAAAACACAATAGAACCTAAAATTATACGCATGCGCTCACTTTTACACTATAGTTAATGGTGAAATAAGCAAGCAATTTTTCCGGTGACTTAACAATTTTTTTCTGTCGTCTCTAATTTATGAACCTTTAAGGATCAAATGGATTTTAAGTGATCGAAAATCGAAATTTAACCCCATTCGCTATATATTCACATGCATGCTTACTTCAATATTTGTCCAAAATGGTGGTCAGGAAAAGCGAAGAGGTGACAACACTTACTAATTAATCCACACAGTGAAAGGCTATAATGCTTGACTGAGGATATGCAGATATTACACTTGACTATAGTCAACAAGAGATGGAAAGGCACGTTGGACAACATGTTGAGAGACGTGTGGCCATCATTAGTGGTTCTTTTATTGACACTGGCTTTGCTTTCTCATCGTTGACAAACCATTTTGGAGGGATTCATCCCCTGTTGCTTCCTATCATCCTCCCCATCCAAGCTTCTGGAGAGCATTAATTAACGTCCATTCAGTGATCAGTTGTGACAACAAAGCAATGCATATATAAGGACTAGTATCCCTAAACAACAAAGCGACCAGAATACAAAACAATGCATTGGATAAAAAAAAGTAATCAACTCAAATATTTGTTCCTGAGATTTTTGTCTTGCAAATTTGACATTCGAATTTCGATTTTGCACGTGAATCAAAAACATGGTACCCTTTTTTTCTGTGATTATATTATGCAAAGAACTTGACGTCAGAATTTATAATTGAAACTGAATTTCAGCAACAAATCACCGGACTTTTCGAAGCAATATGTGTAAAAACATATTGCGTAATACTAGACAATATCGGTCCATCGCGTTTATACAAATTAGACGAAAGGTGGATATAACGTTGAAAATAGTGGAGGTTTGATACTCCCCTCCCCCCCAACACACACACACACCTAATCTCCCCGCGCCCTGAGTTTCTTAAGATTGTTTAAGATTTCAACAGCTTCTTGTCGTGTCGCCCTACAGCTTTGAGCTAAGAAGTGGATCTGCAAATTGAATAACGGGGTTGGGGGGGGGGTGTATGGGGAAAGATCTTATTCTGCATTTGCAAATAAACCAGATGCAGATTTAAACTATAACAAAAATCACCGCCATTGTGATTTAAAATGAATTTCATGGGAAAAGCTGACTTCTACTAAATGCAAGTAACGTTAATAGTGAAACAGGCTCTTAGGGAATGATAGGCACCTATGTCATATTATACAATGATCGTCCAAAGACATCAGATTGCAAGTTGAATAAATTATTGGTTAAAAAAACATGCTCAGTATGCATCAACTGAACACGGTTAGATCCTACAACATTCGCCCTTTTATTTCTATATTCTTTTCAATGTATAACAAGGGAATAGTCACAACTTGTTTAAAAACAACACCCGCCACAAGGTAATTTGAATAATGTTGCTTAATAACTTGGTTATAGTAAAACTAATAAGGAGCAGGACTGACGGAAGTTCGCTCCAAGAAACAATATTTGTCCGAAGCAATCACCCCTGGTAGAGATTCTGACGTCGTCTATGTCACCCACATGACTTATTAAAATCGTACAGCTTCGGTCAACCTTTGAAGATGTGGACCATATGTTGATTTATACAATTCATAATAAACCGTAGTAACATCAAGTGCGGTTGCTAAATACGAGAAGTAAAAGCGCAGAAGCGGATAAAGACAAAGCAAGGCTCTGTTTAACCGACTAGTAACATTGAATTGAGTCTCTATAGAATGCAAAATACAGTTAAAATCTATTTACTCACCCATGCAGGCAATAAACGTTTCAATATCTTTGGGGAGAACATTCTCTCACCGCCATTCCAAACGCATAATTATCACCTTTATTTCAAGAACGCCGTTGAAGTTTATTCATGAAACCTATTTATATAAGAACAAGAAGTGGCACGTGTCAATAATAATGAAGGATCTACTTTCGGCCCTTCCGTGGAAGAAGTTCTAAGATATCATCTTCATAACAGGAGGTGCACTAAAGTTTATACAATAGTAGTCCCTGCTTTGACTACTTAAGTAAGCACATGTGCATACCCTCAATAAAATATCCAAACAGCAACCCAGGGTTTGTTGCTTTGTTGCAATTATAGTGATATTTAAATGCAAAGCTATCCAAATAAAAGATGTACGACGTGAACATAGGATCTATGTAGACTGTCACACAGCTTTTGATTATATATATATTTAACTTCGTGTTTTTCGATTTACATGACAATAATTATTGTAACTAATCTTGCTGGCGTTTAGCACCTCTACTAAATTTCACATGCAATAAAATGTCGTGCTTTTTATTTTGAAAACCACACTGAGACGGATCCTTAAAACACGTTCGCCAGGATTTATTTTGCAGAAAGGCAACTGTGAAACTACATCATATAACCTAAAGTAGCCTACATTTTCATTTGGCTTCTGAATGTCTGTTGAAGACATGATATAACTTGCAATAAATGAAGTACAAGAAATATAGCTTTGGTTTACTCTCGATAAATAACCCCAGCACTGGTTTCTTTTTCATATAAAAATCAAACAAAGACGCAATCATTTTTGCGGCTTTTTTTCGCTCTAGCATCAATAGCTGTGAAGAGGTGATGTGTAGATATTCAAGTTTGTATAACTGAGTACTTCTTCGAGTTTCGTTCAATGCACTAGTTTAAACTACATGTCCTCACTAACGTACTTTTTGTTTCAGAACCCCCTCCCCTTTACACTTAAACGTGACATTTAACCCTAAAAGTGATAGAATCAAAATATACGCAATAAATGCACTGCATAATAGCTGAAAGATTCAACGATTTTATTAAGTTAATGTTTTGTAAGCTTTCAATAAATAGGTACAAAATTCTGGTGTGCGGTTCTAGTTGTAATGACGGTTACTGTGTTTTATATATTAGTTTCTGACAAACTTGGTATTTCTCTAAAACGGGAAATAACTCTGAAATCCTTTTTTCGGGGTACGGAGTCGCCCCTATCTTTCAGGTAACGCTGGATTTGGCGACGTGGCATATGATGATGTTAATTTCCAAAGTTTAGATTAATAACATGTAGTGTTCCAGTATTCCTCGTGCATCTGGTGCTGTTCCACACAAATCAATCAAGCATGCAAACGTCAGCTTCGCAGAAATGATAAATACAGCCAGTCTGGTGTTTATAAGGCATGTTTCAACCATTAATATCTCTCAATATGATTTTAGTGCAACAGTAGCTCAATTTCATATTCAACTATATAAGGGGAAATGAGCAATTAAATGTGCCAATATTTCATGTGCATTCTTAGGTAGGTGCATTGATGCGTCTGACATTACACATAAACAAATTGTATGACGTATTTGGGAACTGGCAGAACATATTATGAGCATACTGGTTGCAAGCGAAGCAACAGCAGCATAATTCTAATAATTTCGCACCCGATATTATAGCAAGTTAAATATTCTCGTTTTGACATTTTCTTTCTTTCCATTCTTTGGACAAATAATACATTTTTTTACCAAGAGATTGAGGCTTGCACTTATATCTGAATGAAAAAAAACGTTATTGGGATTTTGATACAGAAAATGCACACGTTTGTAGTAAGTGTCAGGACGAAATAAAAAATTAGAAACTGAAAAAAATCAGCGGCACATTCGGTAGCCTGGTAAGAAAGTTCACATTTATATTTGGCGACATGCAGTCAAATAGTGAAATTCCACATCAGGGGTAAAAAAAAAGCCTGGTTTCTTCGTTGGATTTTTAATTACGGTTGTGGGTAAGGAGATTATTGTCATCCTGCGTTCATAAAAGAATCAAGCTCCCCTTTAGATTTCTAATTTCTGGAAAATAGAGGCTGACCTTTCAGAGGCTGTTATAGAAATACAGAGGTTCATTTGAGTGTGAAATATCATTTCATTGAAAAATAATGGAGTCGGTAATCCCACTTCCGGAAACTGTCCTGAATTATTTAACAAGACTCCTTTAATAGGGGATTAGCAGAAGCCTTAGAAAAAAATCTTTGAATTCTATTCAATGTCTTATTTTATGTTATAATTACTAGATATAAAGATGTACAGATTAGTATGCAGAAATCGTCCTGACAACACGCAGGTGCTATTCTAATCATTCAGCTTTCTTAATTAACGAATCATGTAAGAAAATAGAATAATAAAAACATTTCCGTGAAAGCTGAGGAGGTTTTGTTAGAGGCTCTGTGAATAATGCTTTTAACAGGGAACTCAAGGGTCAGACAGCAATGGACTGACTTACGACCTTTTATGTGGAAACAATCTTTAAGATTTAACTCACGGCTTATATGCTAGGGGGACTACTTTTTAGGAAATTGTATCTCTTCTAGATTCAGCATAACTTCGTTGTGTCTAGTCCGATGAGAAACGGAACTTATAGTAGTCTACTGTCAATGTATAGAAACTGTACGAACCCCTACTGTGTATCGCAAGTTTAGATGTTGAAAGCTGCACTCTACCATGTGCGGCTCACCTTAGGCAAAGTTTTGTATAATGGCTAAAATAAAAGTTGTCTTCCTTCACTCGCTAAAAATATAGGCGCCAAACTTCGGCATGCACCAACCACCGCTAACAAAGCTGGCTTTAAATATTTCCTTCAGGCTGTGAATCGTTCACGTCTTGAAATGTTTGAGGTGGCCACCAGGTAGAGTTGCGTTACCCGTCACAATATACTTGAGAGAAATGAAAATGGGAGAAGTCGCACTTCAATCCATAAAACTATGCTGAACCACACACGTTTTCTGTTTATAATTATCCTGTATACTTTTCGGGTTATTTTGGTTTTTATTGTATGGAACAGTTCTGAATTTAATAATAATAGCATCGGAAGCGTTCTTACAATCATTCAAAGTTTTTAGAGTTGCACATATTTATTTGTACATATGCTTGTGTTTATAAGATGGATCTAATATTTGGTTATGTTATAATATATCCAAGTGTGTGTAACAATTTAAATTATAAAGCACTGACGTACAATCTGAATGATTAGTCACAATCTCCCCAAAATGCATGTGAGTAGTATGGTCACATGACAAAAATCACAAGAATGAGACGATCTATATTATTCACAATAATATTAGAAACAATTGCAAAGAGGAATTGTCTAACGAATACAACCAGCCGATATACCAGTGACTGCCTACGTAGGATTTATCGACACATTCATTTTGATTGTCTTTTTTTGGAACAAACTTGACTGGCTTTTGCAATCAGTCATTTGTTTCAACGCTCCCTTTTCCTTTCCATTAGCGGCACTCACCTCTTTTCCCGTCTGACCACTCCCTTCAGCTTCCTTCCTCCTTCTATTCCCCCTTCTATTGCACGCGCACGCGAGAAACACCCCACCCCCATCAAACACGCGGAGAGACAGATAGACAGACACAGACTCACACATACACACACACACACACACACACACACACACACACACACACACACACACACACACACACACACAGAATGACAGAGTCAATGCCCAGTTCTAAGATTAGTGCAGTGGGTGTAAATGATAGGTTTTTAAAGAAGCAATGCAAAGTACTCCAGTAGTTTTCGAACACAATAAATGTATTAGGATATCAGCCGCACTCCAAATGATCACGCGTTAAATTATTTTGCTTTCACGGATGAAGAGGCTTTCTACAATGTAAATCAAGCGCCTTAGTTATTAAGTCTGAACACTAATCTCTAACAACCTTTACATAATGTGGCAGAATGTGTCACACTATTTCGCACCTGCACTATGAATAGATCGCTCTTTTCAATATAAGACACGCTTGTTGCCCTTGTGTTCCAAAGCAGTTGTCTGAATAAGTCAAGCGTCCCGAATGCCCATACTTGCTTTTCTCTTCTTCCTTTGATCACAGAAAATTTCTTCTAATTTGTCCTTTCCTTTGTAACAACGTTTCCAAATTAAAATAAACACTTTCCAAAATATTTTAAAGAATAAAAAAAAATCAACAGAAAACAACTAACATCTCTTGGGAAATATTTTAAGCCATTAACTATTGTAAGGCTGCAGAATGCAAGAAAGATTTTACATGTTACGATTAACATTAATGTTTGAACGAACATAACTTAGAATGATAACTTAAGGAGGGGAACTTTTTTTCCTACAAGTAGTTTGGAGACATTTTTAGAAAAAAATGATTGTGACCAGTCACCCTCTGTTTAATTAATTGCGCCAATTAAAAGAACAGGGTTAAATAAAACCGTACACACAAAGGATTAAGGGTATAGAAGAGATTTCGCACAACAGTACTGGACAATTTAGTTTGAAATTGGGCTGCTCGGAGAGCTTTCCCGAATACCGAAGAAAATCCATTAATAAACTGAATACATTGGTCAATTCCCTGTTTTTTTAAAAACTTGTCAGCAAACACCAAACCATTTTTAAATATTCGCTGGCAAACATATTTTCCCGGGACTATTGTCGAGATCTGACTCTTTATTATGCGCCTCAGAGGGAGATGCAAAATTATAAACTAAAGCGGCTTCTACATCTTTGATTTCAAGACATATCATGATCAATCTATGTCAGTAAGTTCAATTTCACCTCACTACATCTACAGGGGATTTTTTTTTGTGTGCAAGTGCATTTTTTTTTAGATAATCAGACTAACTAGTAGTTCACCAAGGGTATTTCATAAAGTTTGTTTTTTCTTGAAGTGGTAGATGTGCAAATCCCTACAGGATAAACTCTAATGGAGTGCCCTAGAACGAAACTGCAAAGGTAGCAAGCTGAGTGATCCGGGGTTCCTCGAGGTCAGACTCTAGACCACTGGGATGTAACAAAAGTCATATTCTAAATCGTGGAAACAATCTGTGATGTAATGCGTACAGAAAAAAAAACAGCCAACATTATAAATGTTTTTATTAGAACCACCAAGGTATAAATGCATACAGTCCATACTTTACCATATTAACGTGCTTTTGTTTGGTTATTTATTTTAGTTTTGGTTACGACTCTGCTATAATAGTTTTGAGTCTCTGATATATTAGCCAGCAGAAAACCCTATAGAGCTGGTCACGTTTGTGGCTTCTTTTATTTTGCATCAGGTGTTCAGTTGTCTCTGGAAAGATATCACAACCTACTTTCTCGGTTCTGCGTGCAACAACCGCGGGGGTCTATCACAACCCAAATAAGGGCGAATGCGGTGGAAACAACTAACTAAATTAGCTTCACGTCAATGTATTTCTCGACTTCATTAATATGTAACAGGGTTGCCTGTTAATCTCCTAAACCTGTGTTCTCTCTCTAAAATGGCACTCTGGGACAAATTGTACATCAGATCAATCACGCCTAATGCAGCAAGGTTTACTGAAGAAAAAAGCTATTTACACCTTCAAATGGAAGCTTTTCAGTTTTAAGAGAAAGGGTCATACATCACCAAGAACAAATGATTATGAATTGGTAAACGCACCCTCCAGCGATTAGTTCTTCGACACTATTTATCATTTTTTTTGTCTTTTAAAATCATCTGGCAGTCTCGAAGGAAGCATGACGATCAGGAAGAAACTAACACTGCAGGAAAGTTTGTTTTATGTACGTACTATAAGCCATCAAAACCCTACTGTCAAAAACAAAACGAGTGCCACTCTGTCCCAGCACAAACAAAAGTGTCCCTCGGCTTTTCAGTTTTATGAACACAATGTTGCTATACAAGAATATCCATGTCAAAATTGCTTGGTAATTAAGATGAAAACATTGAGGTCTCTGTTTTATATATAAAACAACAAATAAGGGTAACAGATAAGTTGTGGATTCATTGATTTTTAAAGAAGTAGACCGGTAGCATACATTGACGCTCTATATTTCAAACTATATCAACTTCCATTTTGTTTCGCTGATGTCAGATTCACCAAGCCAAATGTGATCGA
This sequence comes from Mobula hypostoma, assembly GCF_963921235.1. Classification (NCBI taxonomy): domain Eukaryota; kingdom Metazoa; phylum Chordata; class Chondrichthyes; order Myliobatiformes; family Myliobatidae; genus Mobula; species Mobula hypostoma. The sequence continues at coordinate 21,897,082 of NC_086100.1, forward strand.
GTTGAGGAACTCAAGTATAGTATAATTCGAAGAAAGCAAATGAAAAATGGATAAAGGGATTGAAATAGGTGAATTACCTTAACGGTGTTGGACTGACTACATTCAAACGACTACGCCTACGATGTCCTGGAACTCCGGAAGAATTGTGCATTTTGTAATATATCAAAATGTAGCAGCGTAATCCAAAGACCCCGTGCTGCAACAAGTTTCGCACAAGCCTAAGTGTATATCCTGGGACAAAATATAAATTGGCAACTCCGGCCTATTAAAGATGCAGAAATAAATTTATATATCCAGAATTGTTAACAAGTATTGCGGACACCATGATTCGCACTTTCGACTTAAAATGGAGACTGTATTGCAAAGTAAAAATGTTTCTGCCAGTTGCTCACTTTCTAAATTAATTGAACATTAAGCAAGACAATTGGTCTAATTCTGCCGCGCTTTTCTTCTGTACATTTTTCGCGAGAGTGGATTTCACTTTTATAAGGAATGCAATGCATAAAACTGTATTATGAATTGAGTGTAACATTATATATGTTAACAAACATTGGGGCAGTCCGAGGGCTCACCTCCCTGCTGTTTAAATGCAGGAGGATTCTGATCTTTCTGCATCTTAAATTGACCTCTTCCTCCTCTGGCCAGTATCGTTACACAGCCATGCTTTTGGGATAAATATTTAAAATAACTGTGTTTGTTTCAATATGTTACAGCCATTCACCAAACAAAGATGGACTTCAGATGGAGAATTAGTTGCTCATAGCTTTCGATAACCTCGCCTCTTTCAGCGCCCCGCCCACAAAGTACAGTGCATTTGATTTATTCAAAAACGCATTCGAAAGAACTAAGGGTTACATTTGGTTTCTAATGAATGGTTTACAATAATCACACTTTAAACTAGGCGTTACACACCCTCCACATTCGACAATTTCAGGATCAGTAATAAAATGTTTCATATGTTTTTGGCATAAATCGGTTTTCAATGTGTGACAAGTAGGTATTTTCTTGAAGTATCAAATTTAATATATCTGGTGAAAAAAGGAGATAGCTATAACACCCCCAGTGGGAAGTCTTCTCTTTTAGTTCGCCATGGTATAACTTTTAACAACAGGAACATTGAAATTTTCAAGAGATTACTCAATGAGCTAACTTCCTCCTCAACTGTGTTTATCTGAGACTGGGGTGAGGGGCTATACCTTTAGATGTACTAATGACAATTTTCGGCTTATGCCATAAATTACATCCCATAGCTCTACTAAAAAAAAACACCCAAGTTTTCTTTAGAAAACAAATATATAGGTTTTAAACATATAGACAAAGTTTTGCCACAAACATTTGAAAAAAGTAATGAAGTAATTCGTTTATATTCGTTAAAGTCGCTGCGAAATTGTTATTGAATCAGAAACTCACTGCTCACCAAATTTCTCTTGTATGATGGTAAGTAGTTTTTGTTGAGACGTTGATTCCAGATAATCTCTATGATACCGCTATAAAATGCAGATTTAATTCGTTCACGACATAATTAACCCACGGCAGGTGATGGCGGCAAGGTATTAATATAACATTGGTTTGGAAGACGGGAAGAGTTTTGCCGAAACAAATATGGTCCATTCAATACACGCAAATAACAAACGATTTTTAAAAAAGCCTAAAATGCACTTAATGCAGTTTATATTTATGTATATTTTGCAAATAAACCTCGCTTTCAATAATTGTCTTTACCAATTTTTAAGAGCGAATTTTATGAATAAACATTACAAATAAGTAAAATAGTTTTATTATCTAAACAATCACTCATCCATATGTCAAAATGTTCAAGTTATTATATTCGAAATACATTAAATCTTCTTATTTAAATGACATATTGTGTCAAGTTAATTTTACAACGATTATTAATTTCGTAACTCCTGTAACCGATGTTTTCCGGTTTAATGCGATTTATTCATATTTAATTCTTAATTTTTTATATGAACAGATTGAAAAATAAGGTGCATGCAGGTTAGCAAAATTGTACTTTATGTTCTAAATATTTCTTGCGTTTAAAATGAGGTTGGGTAAAATGAAAAAAAAACTATTATATTTTTGAGCGAGTTTTTAAGAGCTTTTAACAAATGATGAGGATGGGAGATATACTGGAGTCTCTGCATATGGAGTCTTAGTCACCAGACCTGTTCTCCCAGTATTGTTGAGAGATACCGGAGCAGACTCCAAGGAGCAAATGCGCGGAACATGGTGGAGACAGGTGAGATGTAAAGAGGTGGAAATAATACCTGTGTACTCGTCCCCACCTTATGCAAGATGTGACAAGAAACGGATAGCTTTTTCCTTTCATAAAATACTTCACGTTCTTTTATGTCCACTATTTCACACTCCAGTTGCGAAGAGTGTTATGTAAAGTGAAGCTATTGTTCCCAATATATAAATTCATCTTTGGCACTTTACGAGACATCATACAATTTGGGTCATTGAGTGGTCTCCCGCAGAAAAGACATTATGTCTCCCATATTTACATACTTTCCAATATTTGTCAAACAATCATAAATTATAAATTAATGAAATGTTGTGGGGTCTTTGGAGATCCGACTAATGAAGACATTTACCTTTTTCTGATTTTCAAGTGTCTATTTGCAGGTTTAATGACATCTAGGCTATCACGGCTTATTAGGCTTTATTAGATTTTGTCTTCACTCCCGCTGTCACTCAGATGTCTCTGCGTCAATGTCACCTGCTACAGGTACAAGAAGAAAAAAAAACATATGCAAGCCTTTCTATTCTAAATTGTACAAAAGCGAATGCTGGAGATCCAAATGTCTTGGAAAACATTAGATTAAAATTCATTTGATAGACCAGCTGCGGCACTATATGCACTATTTCCTCCTCCATCTCAATTTAATCTCAAAATTCATGCTGTATAGTTGGAATATAGAGCTCTTCCCCGCATGACATCTATGGACACAACGGCTTACAGCAGATTTCTATTAATCAGAAGAACAAAGTACAAACACCCAGAAGTCTTGAAATACTGCTTTGCAAATCGTCTTTTCAAATGTCCAATTTTAGAAATGTTATGATCATTTAATATGTCTTTGCATTGATTGCGAATAAGAGGAGCTACCATGTTTTTTTTTACAATCTAAGAATATTAAAATTAAATACTAGGCAATGTCAATCATTTTTTATGAGTAATTCAATTTCAGTAACCAGTTTTGCTGGGTTGCCTCGCAACAAAGACTCGAAGATATAAAGAACTGGGTTGGAAGCTAATGCAATCAAGTAGTATAATTCGATTGCTTATCTTACAAATTTCATGAACATGTGGTAAAACAAGTACTCTGTAATGTGACTACTCGAACAGACTCTGATCAAACCTCCAGCGCAAGGTCCACATGGGATATCGTTGGTGACTACTTGAACCCAGGCATTCTCTTAATTTAATTGCCCCCTCTTGCGATCCAGTTGGAAAGAAGAAAAAGTAAACGTCCCCATTAAATTATTAATCTCCTTCTGTACTAAATAAATCACAATATCATGTGAGAATATACTTTATGTCAACGTAGTTACCTGCATCAACCAAACCTTCCAAAGCATTTTTGACGTTTGTGGAGAGCAAAACTTCAAGTTTCAGTCTTTCAGATGTAGGGTTTTGTCTCCTTCGGATTAATATAAAGGTGTACCAAGTAACATGAAGTAAGTGGAGTTGCAAATCCAACTCTTGATGAATGCAAATTTGCACGAGTTCTGTGCATTGCATTTAGAATTTCAATTTGCATTGACCGTTTGTTTTTAGAGTTTGCTGTTTATTCCCAAACAAGAAATTACTTTTAATACACAGAGGAGAATTGTTAAAGTGCATGTTGGTAAAGGGAGCATGTGTTCTGTAATCATCAAAAATTGATATGTGCCGCCAGTAAAGTAATTATGCACCATCCCGAGAACATGAGGACAGTATATTGTTAATCCACTTGCACACCCGTTGACTTTCAGCATCAGGCTGCAAATAGCTTAATTAAGTCATGCACGTGGAATATAAGCATATTGTTACTTTATATTATGCACACTATATCTTAATTTATGGGGCAATTAATGTGCGTGACAGAATGCGGGCGAAAATGTTGACTGCGGAGACCTAAGTTGCTCACAGCTGACAATCGTGTCAGGATGTCTAAGAACAGCCACATCCATACCTGCATTGTAAAGCTAATCTGTTTATTTTATTCCTTGATGTTATTTGCTTTCAGTCTGTGAAATACGAAACTTTTAGTCTGCATGTAAGAAAAACAGCAAAAATCTCTTCATGCATCTGAGCTAGATGTGGCTCCCTCTGTCGACACTTGTGTCATGTAAGATAATATGTGAATAAAATCCTTCGTAACTTTATGCAGAGGTCGACATCTCTTTGATCCCAATCATCAAACGTCGCACATTATCGTCTAAATGCTGTATTATAACCGCATACAAATAAGGAGAAAAACGCCATGTCTTTATTACCCATGTCCCGATTTCAATTAGTCAATGCACCTTGTCTATGTTTTCTGGGTTTCTTATGAGCGGGACAGGTATGCATATAGTGCATTTCCCGCTTTTTTTCTGAGCGGGGGAGGAGGGTGGGGCGAAACAATTCAATTGTATAATACAATGATTAAAGAAGCTATACATTTGTAGTTTGAAACAAATACGTTACAAAAGGGTTAAGCCGAAGCCGCTTTCTGAACAGAGTTCAAACGAATAATAATTATATTCATCAGGTGCGATGGGTTAACTTTCTGCAGCAATTTTTCCGGGGCCGGAAGTCTATTTAATCCAGACGACTCCACCCATATGAAATTGTGAAATTAACAGCAACTACTGGTAAATACGTGGCATCAGCGATTTAATGAAAACTGTATGCATTTGACTTTCATCGGATTTTTTTTCTCAAATAGCTACATTGATCTCAAAACAGCGTGATCTTTTCAAATGCATTTAGAGGAAATTGTGCGAAAGAGCTAATATATTTAATCAGAATACGCAGTGGAAAGGAGAAATACCCTTGGCAAGATCTTGTCAGTACACATTTAGTAGTATAACTGGTCTGCCACTGCTCAAGTTCAAGGTAACAGACAACTTGTTCACGGAAGCATCTGACGCTTAACATTCAGTTCCTAGATACGTGCAACACGTTGTTATTTATACGTTATTCTCATGTCCAAGCATCGGATTCAATTTGAATCTATTTAATTTTTATATTTCTGTCAGGAGTGCATAACAGGGAAAAAAAAGAGCAAATATTGCTTTCAGGGGCATTCCAGAAGCAAGCAGTCTATTGTTTTTAGGGTCATGAGTTGGACACAAGTGTGAAATTGGTTTAATATGAAACAAAACCTTGTCACGTTCGCCACCACTATGTGTTATTTATACATTTTATCAAAGTGGAAGAAAGCAGAAATTCGAAATTTAAAATACACCTTTCACTTTTTTTGCCTGCATATTTGTAAGTATCTAATATTTAAGATTGATTTTGGTAGTCTGAGTAATAAAAGTTAAGCAATATTATTATACAGTAGGTGACAGTATACGATTTATCTTGCGCACACAGTTCGGATTAATCAGTATCGAATTTAGAGGTGTTGTCAGGTGAAATGATTCACTTGGCGGAAAGCGAACCACTGATGGGGCTAGATTTTTTATTTCAAGTAACTATTCCCGGTTTAGTATACAGATATTTTAGTGCCTTTGCCTCGAATAATTTTAGTTTTACGTGCTTGGTTTAAATGCTGAAGGAAGCTCGGATTCCAGAGGCAGCCGTGCAGGAAAATACGAGGGCCCCGTGTAGGAGGCCTTTCACTTCCCAGTGGAGTGCAGTATAACTCTGGCTGGATAGCATGTGGGTTATGAAAATCTCATATTTGTTTAAACATTACTACAGTGGATGTTTTGTCAACTCGAATCTAATATTCGTTTTCAGCTTCTTGGTTTCCCTGCATGTGCTTGCAGCGGGTTGTGATCAATGCAACTGGCATCCATTGGAACTGACAGTATAACCCCAATCTCACAGCTGAGTTAAAATTACAGATGTAACTATTTGCAGCAACCTTAAAATGTAGTACGTTTCCACACACGCTTTAGACAAATAAAAAGATGTGGTACCCAAAGTCAATGCTTTAACGTGACGGCATTACAAAAATAATTTCATTTGGCTCAAAAATATGAAACTAATCGTCATGTTTGTGCATTGTTTGCATCTATAGAAAGCTCTCTATATATTAACTTGCATCCACTTGTATGTGTGTTTGTGATTTCTGTCATATGATGACTGTTCTGGGCACCCGAATTGTCGGCGGTACATCGGGATATAGTTTCGCTGAAGTTTTAGGTACAGAACGACCCTCTTTAGAATAAAGGTATAACGGACAACAGGTGTAAGGCATCTTTGTCAATCTACTCTGAAGACATATGCAAAGTTTTATTTGAAACAGATGACATTTATTTGAGGTTGCGGAAATGAATCCGAATTTTTCAAAGTCGTAATGTGAATCATTTGAATGACAAGGAAACTAAATTAAAACAGACTTTGATCATTTCTGATAAAATGTTGTTTTATCGAATGTGAAGCTCAGGATTAACTTCCATGGGGTATCACATATCCGAAATGCAAATTTGCGGAAAGAGTGCTAATAATATTTTTTTTTCTATTCGATAAACCGATTTTGTAAGTTTCGAATCAACATGAAACGATATTATTTTAGGTTAATCCCAATTTCCCAAAACTAAATGAGACTTTATCCGCAATTGATTGATTAGATCGCTTTTGATCATTTCACTATGAAAATTAAATAAAATTAGTTTCCAAGATGACTTGATAACTCTGATGTTGGAAAGTTATTTTCTGCCCTTTCGGATTGTCCAATTTCAAGGCAGCTGCCGGGCCTGTTTACCTTGGAAGGGCAGAGATTTACCACAGATATGACCATCTGGTTGTTTTTTCGGCTGACATCTTTTCATCTCTCGCCTATGCTATGGGCTGCAGCTTAAAATCTTTACCGGTTCTTTAAAAAAAAATAATTCATCAGAAGCGAAGTTTCCCTGAGATTTTTAAAGGGCCAAAATAATAAGCCGACCACTGTGACATTCTCTCAGCTTAGGCCATTTTTCATAACGCAGCTGATGTCCTTTGTGTCGCTTTTGGGACTACACAGATGAATAACGAGAAATCTCTTTAGGAACTGTCTTGTTTTTCATATATGCTTAATAGTCATATATTAACGGAGGGTATACAGTATCTGACTTTCGGATAACTAATGGGAAAAAGTAGTGATTTGGTTCCCTTTGAAGCCTTTGTCAGGACAACTTTTTTTTCTTCCACTAGCCTCAGTAACAAGTCGCAATGCATGTACAGAAACTACACAGGTGGCGCTGAGAGGATCGGGGTCACTGAGTTATAAAGACCTGTTCACAGGGAAACAGTTTAATACAGAATATCATCCATACCCCCTACCCCACCCCACAAAAAAGTTTTTTTTAAAAATTAAGTCCAGGAGGACAGAGGACACAAGTCTGGAAAAAAGATAAGGCGGTAGTGACCGCCTGGATGAATTAGTCCCAACTACTCTCCTAAAAATGAGTGTCAAAGTAACCTGCACTAATTTCTTAAGGGTAAGTGAATTTCCCTATAATTTACATTTTTACAACAAATTATTAATATAAGTGATGGATGTATATGATGTCTGGAATAACCAATATTATATAAGAACGATCAGACTGCCATCATTATATATTTAGAAAAAAACTTTGCATTGTCTCGGTACTGCAACAGGAGGTGGGAAAGAACTCTTGTACTATTGAGAACTTTCTTCCCTGTTCTTCACATGGCAGGTATTATGAAAGTTTCCTTCCAGCGCGATATCAATGTTTGCTTAGTTTTATTCCCCCATTTGGAGAAGGTGTGATCATAATGGAGTGAATTTACTTCTAGGTTTGTGGGAGCACGCGGCAATTTATGGTTCTCAAAGCATACCACAGCCAAAGCACATACATTTGATTTAATCGTAGGTTCGCGCCAGCTTGTGAGCGGCTGTAGACGGGTCACTTGAGGCTGTAATTAGCTTTACTGCTGATGGACATACTCTGAGGTCTTAGGCGGTGGCTCTCCCTTCTAACTTGTACACTTGCGTAAGTGTGAAGCAGGACATTGCAATAAAGTAGCGTTAATTAAAGATCTTGCTAACAAAATCAAGGGAAACGACTTGAAAGAAGTTAGCCTCAGCAGCATCCGGCGTGTACGTAATCCACATCTACAAGTAACGGGAATAATAAAGCGTTGCGTAAACGAATCGGCAGTGGAAGTATTCTGATTTCGATCCCGAAGGAAACATTTTGCGTTTGTAAACTCCCCATTAGGCAGGATTACCCGGTATGGATTTTTAAAAATATATTTCCAATGACCAAATCCTATCAATGCAATTCCACTTCATTTGCCGGTACTCTCCGCAATATTAGTGTGGCACATCTTTAGTGGAGTCGAACACGCCCCACCCTTTCTCTTACACCGAGAAATTCAGCATATTTGTCACAAGTAGAGAAGAACAGTTTATTTGCATCTCCTTCGAATACTATGAACGACTCAGGAAGCACGTGCTTTTAAAATAATATATCGTCTAGTTGCGTATTATTTCTATTAAAATATTAGGCGTATTTAGAGGGAATGGGAATATTGAACAATTCCTGTAAAAGGATTCTGCCATTTTCCAAAATACATGCATAAACTTGCAAATTTTCTTTTTCCGCCAATGACCCAACGTCCTGATAGGCAGTCATATTTCACTATCGCAAGTTAGTAACTTCCCATTTGATGGCACACGACCGACTTTCCCATAAACCTCTTAAATGATTCGATTTATAGTGAAAGCGGCAGGGAATTTCAGCAAAAGACCTCAAAGACTCATAAGGCTGTTTGGGGAATGAGATGTGCACAGGAAAGAAAGGGGATAGTTGGTGACGCTTCGATCTCTTTCGTCTTTGTTTAAACGTCTCCGTGTGAGACTATTTTTAAAACAAATAAAACAATGAAAATTAAAGACTTTAGTCTATTGTTCTGAAGATCCGTGTTCACGAAGGCAAAGGGCAGCCCATCATGAAAACTCAATTCCACCAAAGTCAGAGATTTTAAAGAGGCGCAAATTATTGGTTCCATTCAATCCAAACTGTCAACACATTTGTTCCGCTTATTAGAGGTGAACTTCTGCAAAATGAATAAATGTGTCGACGTCCTCAAGCCGAATGTGTAACTTTATTGAAAGAAAGGGTGAACGATAAGATTGGAAGTCGCGGTGATGTTGTAAAGGAAGCGTTTTCCAAAAGGTTCGCCAATAAAACAAAACAAACAAACCTTATTTATAATAAAGCTGTCTCCGTCACATCGTCGCAGCGTGAGGCGGATATGGAATAATTGTCTTGTATGAAGAAAATCAGTTCATTTATTCAGTGGCATACAAAACAAAGGAAGCTGTTTAAAATGTCTAATTTTCAAAAGAGGGTAAACTATCCACGTCAAGTGACTAGAGACGCATTTGGTAAATACATTTAAGAGTGTGTTTACTTTCATTCTGGAATAAAGAATCAATTTGTCCATCACCCTTTACGCGATTCCAAGGCAATACATCAGCTTTTCTCTGTGCTACAAGTTAAGGTGCAATTTGCATTTTAAGTCAAATATTTGTCCAACGAGAAAATTGGGAATCAACTCAGATTCATTGCATGCTTGAAACGATTCCATGGCAAAAGTAAATCGCAAGCCCCCGGGAATGGATGGCCACGCATAGGTTACTCTCAATGTAGAACCAATGCAAACACTTTCTGCAACCAAAAGAGGGGAAGGTTAAAGTTAAAATAATTAGGTGGGGTGGTTGTGGTATTGGAGGAATCAGAATCAGAATCAGGTTTAATATCACCGGCACATGTAGTGAAATGTGTTAACTTTGCGGCAGCAGTACAATGAAATACATGATAATAGAGAGAAAAGGAAAACTGTGAATTACTATATATATATAACTAAATAAGCGGAGTAAAAATAGGAAATTAAAAAAGTAGTGAAGTGGTGTTCTTGGGTTCAGAAATCGGATGGCAGAGGCGAAGAGGATGCTCCTGAATCATTGAGTGTATGCCTTCCGGCTTCTGTATCTCCTTCCTGATGGTGGCATTGAGAGAAGTGCGTGTCCTGGGTGGCGGAGGTCCTTCATGATGGACGCCGCCTTTCTGACGCACCGCTCCTTGAGGATGACCTGGACAACACGGAGGAGGGGCAGTGATCTTTTTCCTCCTCTCTACTGACCACAACGTTCATAGCAAAGCATTAATGGCTTTTTTTTTAGAAATATTAGGTGTGTTGAATATGTCTACTTTTTTTAATAACTACGAGAGACCAATTAATAGGCTAAACTCAGTAATGCAAGAGCTATGCTCTGGACCGATAGGAACGGCCACAATGAGCAACACCACACACTGATGTCATCCCGTGCATTATGCTTCCGAACTTGCAGCAACAATGAATTACTTTGCCAAACAAGACATGGTACACAGATGTTAAAGCACCTAGAGCCACTGATCCCCGTTTAAATCTAAACATAAAATTAAAGTGTTATTATAAGTAGCAGGCAGTTTAATAGATTCAGGATCTTATCACCTGAATCTACCTATAACTAGTAGTGAAACTAATTAGCTTCTACGATAGTATAAACTGAGCCCTGAAATAAATACCGTATCATTACCAGGATTTTACACTCACTATTAAGTCTTTACCAGAAACAATCCCATAACGTCCCCTTTCAAGTTAAGTACTAAGGGAGATATTGGGCTGTTGACCGAGCTGATCGTGAAGTAGAATATGATTCAATGGCTTGAAAAATAAACAGACACTAAAGGTAATGCGTAAAACGATTTACTATTGCGATTTTGTGTATGATGAGAACCACTCACGACTTGTAAGTTAGCAGACCACACTGAAACTACAGATGAAGAGGGAATGCAGGACAGCGTCACACTAACCAAATAATACAGGACAAAAACAGGGTATAGAATTGCAGAAGAGAATAGTTTCAAATAAATGATCAATTAAGACAGTTGACCTATGGAGCATCTTCCTCAGCAAGATAATTTAGCTTACATAAATACAGGATGCATCTACCATATAGCAAACAAAAGAGGTTGCAAATACACAGACATATAAAATTAATATTTATGATACGTTTAATGTCTCTCAGTTTGATAATCATTTTTTGACAAAGGAAAACAAATTCTATCCCCTCTTTCGCGGTAGACAAGTTTATTGTGGACCATTGACACTCCCATTTTGGCGTGAAAGATAGAATATAATAATAAAGTATATTATAATTTATAATGGTGTAACTCAAAATGTATGTTCCTTGACCACTTCTAATGTAAATATAATTACGAAAATGTCGGAAATGTAACAACTCCTTAGTTTCAAAGCTTTGTACTGTGTATATTGTTACGGTTACCTAATTAAAATCAACATGTTAAGGAAAGAAAAAAACGTGAGTAAATACTTCAAAATTTCCACAGGAGGTTTAGAAAATGCCTAATTGCAGGGCACCGCGACTCTCCTTACGAAGAATACTCAGATTAAGTTATTATTTTAATTTATACTTAATCAAACTCAGCGATAATTAAACAGAATTTACTCCATAAAATGAATTTCAACCACCAAATTCAAGACCGTGCTGCAGATATTCCAGTTAAATTATTAAGTAGTATGCACAAAAATATATAGTTATAATCCCTTTCCAAAATTGAAATTGTGCCCCACCCCCTTTAGTACTATTAACAAGAAAGTCAAAAGTGTTTCCAATATCCCACTAATTTAGTCTAAACGTCGAAGAAATTCGATATTATACTGAGTTTCTGGAGTGCAGGTAATGCAGTTGCAAACTCCCCAACTCCTGATTACTACACTTTTTTTTTGCGTTGGGATATTCTGGTTTGGGGGGAGGGAAAGGGATATTCATGTTAATGAAGAATATAAATACACATACAAAATGCAGGCAGACATGGCCCCCAGATAAGGTCAATACAACTGTGTATTCCAGGTCCTTGAAACCTAACTAGACGACTAGATAGTTGAACCAGCATACACTTGTTCTGAATAGAAGTTGACCGTAGTTTATTGATTTGTTTGCACAAATGTTTGCCTAAAATACAATCAGTCCTGACAGGAGAGCCCCCATGCTGCGTGGCTGCAGAGATTTCAACAACCCCATTCTCCACAGCCCAATATTAAATGACTATTTTAGATATCAATAGGGATGGATAAATAACTGTAAAGAGGAGAGAGAGAGAGAGAGAGAGAGAGAGAAGAAATATGCTAGAGAATAAAAGTCAAATTTAGACAGACAAACTTTTTTTTGTAATTAGCAACTACAAATCACGGATGGGTGGTTACAGAGATTGGGGGTGAGAATACCTATAAATGCAAGAGCTACGGATTCATGCAGTTATCACTACGATCAATCCACCTACTAGAATATTTTAAAGAGAGTCAGGATTAAAAAAAACTGCTCTCGGTTCCATTATCCTTCAAAACATTAGGAAACACTTCAGCCCTCCCAATTCACACCGTTCAGAGACACGATTTGTGCTTTCTTTCATTCTGATGTATACTTATAATTACACAAAAAACTAGTTATGAGATATCGCCATCACTTTCACTAATCTATTTGTGAATTCAAACGATATTTGTTTATTTTCATTGTAGATCGGGGCTCCTTTGCTTGCAGTCATATACAGTATCTATTTTCACTATCCCCAGAATATATCCAGTTTTCAGAAAAAAAACTTTATACCATTCAGGAACATCTGCAAAATAACAATAGTTCACCTGCGTATCTTTCACCCTATCGTCCCTCTGCCTATCAATACTGTGAACAGCTTTTGTATTTCAATTATGTATTCAATCCCCCTCCCCTTCTCTCTCTCTCTCTCACACACACACACACACACACACACACACACACACACACACAAACACACACACACTTCACTTCTTACACTTAGTCCGTCCGCAAGTGTGCTATGCGGAAATCCTGGTCAACATGAATTGGTCTTGGAGGTTTGGTTTTTCATGCACACGCTCCGACTGAGCTCTTTGTTCAGTTCATTGGTACTGATTATTTTCCATTTTTCAGACCAATCATTTGGTGCCTCAAAAATGTGACTCATTTCAATAAAACATTAAGATATACATTTCCCGATTCACGTGGATACTAATGTTTTCATTTCATTTACCGCCTAGGTACATCAATGCTGAAATTAGGGATTCTCCTTTCTGACCTCATCATCACACTTTAACAGGAAATTGTCACATTCCAGCAACTGAGAATCAACAACTGAGATTAGAAGTATTTTTAATCGAGTAGTTTTAAACGATTCTAATTTCAGTACAATATATTGGAATGCTTATGTTAAGTTTGTGAATTATAGCTATTAAATATGAATATTAGAAATATAATATTCGTACGGAATGGAACAAACCAACGAACAGTCATAAGGTCAATTGGCTTACTGACATTTTCTCTTCTGAATATATCACACCTTGGTTAGCTTTTGAACGTCTTCTTGTGTGTTGATTCTTACAACTTTTGGAGCGGACTGACGGGTGAAGGAAGACATTGAATGATGAGGTTTGCATGGTATTCAATTATTACAGGAAATTTAATTATTTAATACAAATTTCCTCGTGTCGACTTAACTCATATTATAAAAGGATGTACCTTGATCATCTAGCCTTCAGATCTAATTTGCAATATACCCTCCGAAAGCAAGTAAAGTCTTGCTGCCCAAAGTCACATTAAAAATAAGCACTTAAGCAATGTCCTGTTCCAACGACATTGCACCATTTTTGCCTAGTACAAAATGATTTTTTTTCTCTCTTTTCATAGTGCTTTATGCTCTTGGTAAGGCTATGCACTTAAGAGTGAATAGAAAGTTTGCTACAGTACGCGATCTAATTAATCGGAAAAGACGATAGCTGCAATAATGGCACTCGAGGATTTCTTGATGAGCTTCTTTAGCACATAACTGGTTCGACTCTAGCTGAGAGATGTGCAGTTAGCAGATTAGCGGCTGCAGTGGTGAGGATAGTGATAATGAGTGAAGAGTCATACACTTAACAGAAATGGCTGCCATAAAATGAGCAGGGAATGTGTTGGCTATTAAGTATCTCTATCTCTAATCAATTAAGCCATTTATTACATATCTCCTATATGTTTGGAATATCACTACACACACGCACACACACACACACACACACACACACACACATATATGTATATAGTGAGTACAGAATCCCTGTGTACAGCAGACCACATCGCGTCTTAAATATCACCTGTGCAAATGCCATCTGAACATCACAAGTAAAGCGGACAGACATGATTTAGACAGCAAATTAATTAGCTTTTAAACACTGCATCTCTGGGCGTTGCTTTCTCCAAAGTAAAATATTTTCCTATCGAAAACTCTGAAAGCTCAACAATTTTGTTTAAAAGGGAATCAAGCAAACATCATACAGTTCCTTCAAAGCCCAAAAGGGTTTTACTTTAATGAAACAATTTGCCACACTTTCCCCTCTATATACACGCACACAGAAAACATTACAGAGTACAAAGCGGCTAAGTTATGTATAGGACACATGAATCATGACTTCATTTATAGCGCATTCAAAGTCCTGAAAAGATTAATATTCGCTTTAAAAATCACTGACACACTTGACCCCAATAAGGTCACTCGCCAACAAAACTTCAAGTGATTTGGATCAAGAATGAATTGACTTCAATAATTGATTGGAACTTTGAAAAAGGGATTCTAGCACGATGCGCGTCTGTGTTGACCTCTTAATATAGATGGTGGGGGTAGGGTTGACGTACGTCTAATAACTTAGTGAGGAAATGCTAAGATTTATTAGATTCCGTTACATGAAAGAAAGGGTTCTTTTCATTTTGTACCGAGCTGCAGACGCCATTAAAGCATGCCAGGTAGCTCATGGTGCATTGAGAGCCGACTACTTTTTACTCTAGATCCGGAGGCTGCGTCTTGTCACCGGGGCATCCAGCAACAGGGGAGAAAGTACTCCGAGCGCCTCAAGGAACTGCAATAACTTTATCAAGGATCTCCCTCCCACCTCTCTCCTCTAAGCCACCCCCTCCCTTTTATTCTGTGTTCGCTGACCTCGGGCGATAAACAATGTTAAGAACCTATTAATCGATAAGCAAAGCAGAGTGCTGCAGACGAAGCACGGGCCTGCTGCTTTTATTTTAAATAAAAGATGCCATTGTATAGAGTTCCATGGCGGGTTGCATCGAAAGTCAAGTTTAAGAGAGCACTAAAGGCAATTAAACGACCAGCCGTGTTTGTTTTGGCATCCTTCGTGCTTGGTTAGAGGTGGTTGCTGGGAGGAGGGTGCCAGGGGTGAAAGATCAACATCTAACTCAAATATTGTACTCAGGAAAGGACTGTGGGCTTGATGATGTCCAGTTGGACGGAAGGGATATATCTGGCAAAAAAAAATCCATTCGTTTTATGGTCATGAATGCAAAATAGCCTTGCACTGCCATTTGCATTTTGCTAAAGTAGTGGTTTCTATAAGCAGAGCTAGTACCTAATACCTCTCGCAAACTCCGGGAAGAAGTTTTGATGATAATGCTGTAAGTTTTGAGAAGTTATTTCACGGAAGGAGTTTCAATGATCCCGTGGCATTAAATATTTCTGAAGGATAAAAGGGAAGGAGAGTTGGCGGGGGTTGGGGGTGGACAGTCTCGTTAGCGCCTTGGATATTTTTCAGTGACTGCTTTCCCCTTTTTAGCACCGCAGATCAAAAGGAAGGGGGAAAAAAGTTGGCGACCCGAAGATGTACATTGTTAAAATGACAAGCTGACGAACTCTCAGAGAAGCCGCGAGCGAAGCCTTCCTCCATCGGAAGTGGCTGCGTAGAAAGCGAAAACTCACTTCTCAAGCTCTTGAAAGTCATTGTCTTTCCGGCTCACCATACAGTAGATTGTCATGGCAACGCAACCTGCTGGTGTTACAAAGAGTTTAAAATGTTGAAAGGCAGCTGAACTGACTAGAGTAAAGAGCAACAGAATAAACAGTATTTTGATTCATTTCGGGGGTTACAAAAAAAAAGCAGACCATGAATACCGGCATTGTCCGAGCTTTTCTAAATCTGATTCACCATATCATAACCCCTACGAAGAAGAAAACATCAATATCGCAAAAGGAAAGAAGATGTTTCTATGGAAAACCTAGGAATTTACTGCATAACAGATCTGGTGAAAAATCAAAGAGATCAAAGCGCACGCTCCTGGGAGTTAGATGCGGCTCTGAATCAAAGATGTACGAGGTGGACTCCAAAGTGCTTGGCTTCATTTCAAGTCTGAATCCCAATTTCAAGGGAAATGCTGTCGAAACTTCACCCCCCAAATCAGTCAAAACCAACACTTCAGCAGGTGCTGATGAAGGCATAAACATCGCATCAGTCTGGCCAATGTGCATGCATGACATTCAAATAACAGTGTTAGAGCCCGTGTATTAGTATTACTTTGTTCTGCAAATGCATATTAATGACAAAGAGTGGGAAAAACAAACACAACGGCACATTCCCAGATCCAACTACAATTAGAGAATATTATATATATTCTCTAATGTATGCTATATAACTATATCTACACTAAGCTGTAACTTACAAGAGTAAGTAATATTCTTATCCCTCAGTTGTGAAAACATAGGATCGTACAGAATAAACACTTGGTAATCCAGCTCGCGGTGTCTACATTTAAAATGTATTAACGAGAGCTGCATGCTATACAATAACCAAGGCTCAAAATTTGGGCTGGCCTTGATATTGTTTCCCAGTGACCACCTAAAATGCATTTTCATAACTTCTCAAAAAAAGAAAAGTTGGTATATTTGGAACACCACAATTAATGTGCCAGTTCTTTCAACAAACTGATACAATCTGAAATACATTCATATGATATAGAAACTTTTTTTCGTGATTAACAGTTCTAAACTAAGACAAATACAAATTTTTGGGCTACTTTTCAGCAGCTTAGTTGCAGGATTATATCAACAACATAAAAGTTTTGAGGCACTGGGGAAAACAAATAGGAACCTGTTATCAATAGAAATGTCCCAAATGCAAAGAGAGATCATATAAGCGACACCAGTTCATGCAGCAACAACCGCACTTAAAGCTTTGGCAAAAACTAGTAATGATCAGCTTCATAAAATTCAAAAAGACGATAAAATCCTTCAATAATATTTCAATCTGGACTCAGAAATGCGCTGTCAATAATATCACGGCGGTTTTAATGGCGCTGAAAGTCTTTGCTAGGCAAAGAAAGATAAATGATAAAGGAGACAGGATATTCATTTCAAATCAAATCTGTACAGATATAGATGCTTAATCTTTTGAAAACGATTCGTAAATACGGTTTTCCGTTCTTCAAAAAGATTATTTATAATTGACCTTTTTGAATATCTCTGATTCTTTCTTAGCGTTTGAATCGATAAACAACCACTAAAGCCCTTCAAAGAAAGTACTGTATGTACCAAGGAATAACATACGTGTTTGAATGTATTTATAATAAACAGACGTATATATTTAAAGATAGAGAGAGAGGAAAATCTGACATTGCTGCTATCTAGTTTTTCCATTGCAGACGCAGTTTATTGTATATTTCTGCTTCAGATCAGGTACTCCGACAAGGGATACTATATCTTATTTTAACGATGTTGTATAAGTACATGTATAAGAAACAAGTGTTACTTGCAGGTCAGAAAGAGAGCCCTAAGTAAACACGGTTCACAGAAGTCTGAACCCTTTGTGGTGTCTGTGCAGCTGGCCAGCCTCCCATTGTCCTGAACTAGACCAAGTGGAAGATCCCTGCTGAAGCTTACCAACTGAATGCACAAAGACAGATTGGGATGTTCTGCATGCATGGGCAACATTGCGGTCCAGAATCCTGCCTTTCCCCCATTCCTTTTGGAGGGATGACACTCCAGACATTTTCTGACAATCACAAAGGCATCGCCTGCTTCAGAATAGATTTTGAGCAAAAAAAGGGTGAGAAAAGAATCACGTTGATAAAAGCCCAAAAGAAAGGAGGGCTTGGACAATAGGAAAGGAAGTAAAAGACAGAAGTAAAAGGGGAGGCAAGAATTATCTTGTTAAACAGTGGTTCTTTTTGTCCCAAGTTGTCTCTGTGAAAGTTGGTAGCAGTATCATGACACAAAAAACAAGCATGGACCCACACCAATTTCAATCAAGGATCATGAGCTTTTAAAAGCCTTGATGGCTTATTTAGGTGACAGAAAAATTAAGGGAAGCTTAAATGACTTTGAAAGGTTACACGGGACGCTTTGAATTGGAGCTCTTCAGAAACACTTGTGCTGCCGGGGTTGACTCAAATTGAATAAATGGTAAACACGAAGTAAAAAGGAATGAAAAGCTAGTTAAAAAGAGACAAAAACAAGTAGACAATGATAAGTAAAGACCACACGGCAACCCAGCTGTTGTCTGATGGATTGTTTAAGACACAAGTATGCACAAAAAAAGTGAGTAGCAACAGAAACGTGAACACAAACGGATTCAGTCTTTCAAAACAGAAAAGAGCGCGATTTTCTTATCTGGCGTTCAGAAATTTAATGTATAACTCATCAGCTATGAAGAAAATAAAATGAACGCAGCGTCCAAAAGTCGGATTGTTAAAAAAAAGTGAGGAAAGGCAGCTTTTGTTCAGTTGTAACCAGGGGGCCTCGGGTTTTCTAGCCTTTTAAAGATTTAGTGAAAGAAAAAAAAAGCGAAACGAAAGAGAACGACCAGAAAGTTGCCAGTGACACCAGAACAGATTGAAGATCGCATAGAACCTACACATTCCACAAAGAAATTAAAACTTATGCCTAACGCGTACACTCGTGAGTGAAGTGAAACAATTGGAACAAAACTAAGAATATCTGGCGTTTAAATCAATCGAACAATATATACGCCTAAATATACGCCTAATTCAGATTGATCTCACAGGAATTTAAGAAGTTTTAGTTAAACAACCACTCTTCATATCGAGTTGCATCGATGTAGAAGCATGGGCATTGGTTTTAAAAATCTTACTTTTATAAATAGTTACATGAATGTCATAATCATTTTGAATACTTTTGCTGCCCGTTTAATTTTATTTAAACTCATGAATATCTGGGTAATAAGATGTCGATTTCTATTCCATCTCCGAAGTTCTTAGCAACTTTGGCCCCCTGAAACAATTCTTCAGCGTCCAAAAAGTAGAAAACTTCCGTTTTTTTTCTCTGTGAGTATGGTCCTATTGTGATGGTTAGAATGGGCAATATCCCATGGTGATTGGCACTCAGTCATATTCAATTGATTTGTGAAGTATATGGGCAGCAACAAAAAGCTAGAAAGACTTTTGAATTTTTTGCCGTTGTCAAGAGAACTGTGCAAACGTTCGCCTTTAGTAACAAAACGTGCCCTCACCTATTCAATTTTCAATGGAAAGTGTGGGTTTGAATACTTTTGTGGCATAATAATTCTTAAAATAAAAGTGGGTTGAATTGAGTTACAGCGTTGGAATACTTCTTTTTGTACTTTTTTAGCACAGTCCTTGGTATGTGCCCTGCAGCAAATGAATGGAAACAAGGTCCAGTTATAAAAGGAGAGGTATGTGAAGAATGTCGCAAAATGCAAAACCTTTTTTTTTCGGCCGTGTAAACTATGGTTCACCGTTTCTAATTACTTTTCGTATTAACAATTAAATTCAATTTTATTGACCATAAGGTAAGGTATACCTTGAAAACATTTGGTTCGGAGAACCTCTTTTCTGTTGTGGTGAATGCAGCGAACAGCGCCCTTTATCTTGCTCCCCAATGTGCTTCTGGAATGTGAAAAAGTCTCAACAACTTCGGGAAATTAAAGCATTTTTGTATGTTGCAATTTATCTTCCATGAAATAGTTATTCCATTAAAGAGTTTATACGAGAGAATATAATTAGGAGGACATTTGTGATTCGGTATCATTGATTGTGTAGGCGTTTGATTGGATATTTGCAGTTTGTAATTTCTTTAAACATATTGCTCCAAGGTAATTAGACTTCTTTTAACCTACATAGTTTAGCTAACATTACGAGCAGAGTTATTAACAGCATCAGGTTTCAACAACATCGATTAACCCGTTCCGTTATATCTGTCACAATATTCTTGCAGCATTAAGGATAAATCATAATCAAAGTTAAATTACTCTCGCAATTCGCAGATTATTTTTCGCTTTAAAAGCCTTAAACACGTCCAAAAGTTTCTTATTAATCCTCATAATTAACATAAATTCTCTTCTCAAACTTTATACTGCTATAAAGTTATTACTTTAATAGTTATAATGTAGTTAATAATTAATTACTGCTATAAATTATTACCTTGCATTTGCTCATGGATATTTATACCATATAATATATATCTATCCTTATTAATCTAGGAATAAGGCAGACAGTGTGAAATACTAATGATGCCATGAATGTCAACTAACTAATAATTTGTATCTATTTATCATTCTGCAATGGACTAAGTGTAACCTATACTGAAATGCAGTAGTAATTTGTTTCATATAAAAAAAACAGTAGATGCCAATTTAAAATGCTGCTACTATAATGCCTGCAGAAAGTTCATTAAATTAGTGGGAAATATGATTATGTGTCTTGTTTCCTTAAAATTGAGGCAAATATTGTCTAGGTTTAACAAGTTATATCATCATAAAGGCACTGATTTTATATTAAATATAAAGACAAATGAAAAATAATGCAAATGATTAGTATCTTAATTATATTAGCTATCCTTTTCAGGATTAATAATTGCATCATAGAGCTGAATGTAGGTAACCAGAGTAAATGATGGGAGTGTTCTTTAAACCAATACTGCTGTCAAAATGTAAACAACATACATAGATTGTAGGAGGGTCTGATATATTCAGTAGCCGACCTAATTTTACTGGGCAATTCTAACATTATGCCCTTACTTTAATAAATCTTGCATGGAAGGATGGCTGAAATGATAATTTCCCCACCAATTTGCTTTGTGATATGACAATTCAAACACTGGTTTGAATGGATTATAAAAAGTTCATATCCATAAAGCAACCACAATCTACTCATTGTAATAATGATCTTTCCAATGTAATTTCTGTTGGAATAGGGTCAAGAGGTGGAATAAAAAAGGAGGCATCACTAAGAGTTTTCATTCATCGACAACCTTTGGTTCCTGTAGCAAACATGACAGAAAATTAATTAGCTTCTTTTATAGATTGCAGTGATTTTTAGCATAGAGATTTGTAACATGGTTTCAAAGTCATTGATGCATCCAATCAAATTGTTCATTTGATTGAATGCATTTAGTAATTTGCGTTGCTACAGTTGTTCAACGTCTGTGGGTAATTAATTATTAAGAATGTAATTGTAAAGAATAACATTAATGTATTGTTTAGAAACCATCTCAGCAGCATCCAACCTAATATTAAACAACTGATACAGAATCCTTCTGATACTATACATGCTCAAACAACAAAACAATTTAGCACAGCTAATTTTAAGTACATAGTGATAAGTTAGAGGTGAATACATTCAATAGATGAAGTAACACACTTTGCCAATGAGTCATTGTGAATAGCAATCATAATTGGTTAATATTTTGTAGTTTGCTGGTTTGTGAAGATCTCATAATGTTACCTTGTGGTGGTATATCACAATCTCTTATAGTTCCTTTCAGCTTTACAGCTGAATCAATGAGTAGATGATATTAATGAAAGCATGCTTTGGGTGAAACTGCAGTTTTACTGGATGAGTATTCCAGAAACATTAATTCAATAGAACTGAACATATAGACAGACAGACCCACTGCTGATTCTTTATCTGTAGTGAAATCTTCTGAAATCCATCATATAGCCAGAGCAAATAGCAATCTTACTATCTGTGTTAATGTGCCATAATGAGAGCTGGAAAAATTTAACTAGGTTTGAAACCCCTATAACTTTCCAATAATTTATGTTGTTTGTACTTGGAGGCTCTGCGGGGAAGATTATTCTTACATTGTTGCATTCCTTGTGATGGTGCATTCTTGCATTCCAGCATGGCTTGTTTGTGGGATGAAGAATTATGGATAGACTTTCTTGTTCAATCACCTGTATGCACAGGGCATACCTATCGGGGGTATGGCTTATTCCTAGGGATTCTGCCTAGTTTTACAAATAGTGTGAAATTCAATAGGATTTTCTTCTGAGATTGGATGATCTCCTTTATTTTTGTGCAAGAACAAGGAAAATTGTGCTTATATAAATATCAACAATTGATGCATCTTTTTATATGTATTTCCTATTGTAGAATTAAAAAATATATTCTTTTGAATTTAGAGTAAAAGTAATTTTTCAGTAAAGCTACACATGAACAATATTTTTCTAAAGAGTTATTTTGTGATGCTTTACATGAATTGACAAAGGTTTTCGAATTACACCTTTCAATGCCCACTTGAAATCTGACAATTTGGCAGTGGCAATTGCACTTAATTATAAGAGATAATTCCTTATTTGGAGCCTTGACGTGACCTTGCTCTTTATTCTATTTATATATTTAATTCTATTAATTATAGTCAATTTTGTGAATTTATATTAAACAGCTGCATTTGTAACACACCAATTTTGATTTGGACAATTTATTGTTGATTATTGTCAAGGAAATAGAAACATGCAAGCATAGTTTAATGGACAATATAACTAAAGTACACAGGGATTAATGGTTCACATATATTTATTAACTTTAATACAACTTTATCACATTCCTATAGATCAGTTGTAATTTTTTGTTGTCATTTGCAATGCAAAGCAGATAAAATGAAATACTGGAGCCTACATTGTTTTATTATTGTTACTTTAATGGAAAAGTGCAAATTACTTTGTACATTTTGAATGGAAAATTCAGCTCTGCTCTTTAATAATATGGAGAATTTCTCCATTTTTTGAAAATAGATGTGAATGTAAAAGAACAGAATTTTAGAATGTAATTTTGAAAAAAATTGTAAAATGATTTTGTTTTATTGCAAAATGGAATGTGTGGTGACACTTGCAGACTGCTGTCAGCACACCCTCGGATGTGTTGGTTGTGAATGCAAATGTTGCATTTCACTGTATGTTTCAAATTACATGTGGTAAATAAACTTGAATCTTGATCTTGATCTTGATGACTTTTGCAACTGCTGTAAAGTCACCTGTGAGACTCCAGAGCAG
The DNA here is from genome assembly GCF_963921235.1 of Mobula hypostoma. Lineage (NCBI taxonomy): Eukaryota > Metazoa > Chordata > Chondrichthyes > Myliobatiformes > Myliobatidae > Mobula > Mobula hypostoma. The sequence goes on from NC_086100.1 coordinate 21,920,396, forward strand.
AATGCAACTTCTCTGGATTTGGATTGGCCTCTTCTGAAATGTAATTCTAATGTGGCAACACACATAGTGCTCAAATTTTGTGCTTTTTTTTTGTATTTATGTTACCTCAATGTAAAAAATTATCGATACAAGATCCCCTCTCTCCGTTATCTAATCGTAATGTTATTAGGAGAAAATTCTGTTTAGATATTAATCAATCTACTCAATGTGAATGCTGTAACTTGATGTGGCTTGTTTTATACAGTATATAGGGATCTAGATGATCTGTATACATGATTGAGCAAAGGTGAGTAACCAGTAGCGCAAGTAATTAGGAAAGCTAATAAAAACATTCTGTTTATTGATACAATAATGGAAAGTTTATGCTTTAGTCATATGCTTACTTAAACTCAGCATCCCTACTGGGGCATTGGCCGCCAACAGCAGTTCAACAGATTGCTGTGATCTGGGCCAGTCTTTGAAGTTGTCTTCAGGTATTGCTAATCTACATGTTCCAGGCAAAGATCCTTCCTCTGTCAGGGATCAATTCGTTGGAGCTTTTGTTGATATTCCTGTAATGCTGGGTTTTTACAGGATGGGGTTGCTAACCCCAGTCCCAACCCTCCTCCATCCACAGCTGGGCTTGGGACCATCTCTGGTGGAGTTTTTAGTTACATGGGACACTGGTGAAATCACATTTGGCATACTGTGTTGGTCTTCCCATTTAAGGAAGAATGTTACTGCATTGAAAGCAATGCATAAGTGTGTCAAAAGTCTGATACTTCAAGACCCGGCTTATATCTGCTGAAGTTCAGAAGAGTGATTAGGGTCCTGATTAAAATACGTATACCCTGGGTGTTCTTGATAAAGTAGATGAGCAAAAGTTATTTTTTGTTATGCAAGTAATAAGAGTTCATCCATTCTAGACAGTACTTGTTACGTACACCTGTTAAGGTGCATTCGCCAGATACCTTATAAGGTAACCATAGCCTTTAGCCAGGAGCAGATGTCATCAGGTGGTTCCCAACCTTCACAGAGTTTTTCGACCCTTAAACACGACACTGTCCAGTTGGTGGGCCAACAGTGGTGGCCAAATTCCTGCCCATCTGCTCCAGGCTTTCAGCTTCTCTCCTCTCGCCTACTCCAAATCCAACAAGAGGCTTGTTCTGCCTCTTCCCCCATCCTATGAGCTGCTTGTTTTTAGCTCCTTTCGTCCAGGCCCAGAGCTGACAACAACCGCCATGCTGATTTGGCTGGGAAACCTCTGCAGCTGAACTCCACAGGGAACAACCATGCCTGCCATCCCTTGTCTTTGCACTTCTGCACTAAGGGCTGGCACTTCAAGGCCTTTCTCTCATGGGCCTCTGGGAAATATGGTGAAATGATTTCTCCCAGAGGGTCGTGAGTCTTTGAAGTTCTTCTTCTCACTTAGTGGTGGATGTGAGCTTCTGAATATTTTTAAGGCAGAGCTATTTATATAATTGATAAGGAGGTGCGTAAAAGATGGCCTCTGGTCGATAGGAATATGGAGCATAGTCAGATCAGCAACGATGTTATTAAATATTAACATAGGATGAAAGAGCTGACTGGCTTAGTTCTGGTCCTAATTCATTGTATGTGTAGCTTCATGGGACATGCCTGCACATTCCCATGAAATACAATTTGAATTAACCTGAAACCAGGCGAGAGGACCTCATTATATAGATACCCATATTGCATCTCTGATGTCTTAATGAAAAAGGCAAAATCATATAGTAATGATATTATGAAGAAATGCTCATAATTTTAACTGTAGGTTGAAAGGAAGGTCAAATCTCCCAGTGCCTGGAACAGGATCAAAAGGCCATGAGGAGTTCCATATAAGTACATTGGGGTTACATTCCATGTTTCCATAAAAGCAAAGTGTTACAAGGGTACACTTCCTCCTCCCATTAGAAAAAGGTAGGATTCCCATCACAATGTTTTCCTTTCCACTCATTCATGTTAAGCTTGCAACCCACTCTGGCTCTTTATATACATCGCTGGGGGCTCCCAGATCAGCCTGACTTCTCGTGAAATCTAATTAATTCTTTTTGGCTGCGGTATTGTTCCTGGCTGTTTCAAAGAGGAACTGAAGTCAGAGCATGGGTAAAACCGCTAGGCAATAGGGAGAAGATCTGGGGTAGCGGTGGTGAGTGGATGGGGCTGCTATTCATTTTGGTCACTGATCTGTTTTGTGCCACAACAACAACCGTTGACTCAAGGTCAGCAAGACTGAGGAGCTGATTATTGACTTCAGGAGAGGAAACCAGAGGTCCATGAGCCAGTCCTCGTCAAATCATCAGAGGTAGAGAGGGTCAGCAATTTTAAACTCCTCAATGTTATAATTTCATAGGGGTTGTCCTGGGCCCAGCACGTTAATGCAAACATGAAGAAACATCACAGCGCCTGTGCTTCCTTAGGAGTTTGTGAGGATTCAGCAAGATATCTAAAACTTCGACAAACTTTTTCAATATGAGGAGGAGAGCATATTGACTGGCTGTATCACAGCCTGGTACAAAACCACTAATGCCTTTGAACAGAAAATCCTACAAAAAGTGGTGGATATGGCCTAGTCCATCTCAGATAAAGCCCCTCCCATCGTTGAGCACATCTTCATGGAGAATTGTTGCAGGAGAGCAGCATACACCACAAGAAACCTCCACCATCCAGACCATGCTGTCTTCTTGCTGCTGCCATCAGGAAGAAGGTGCTGGGACCCCAGAACTCACCCAACCAACTTCTAGAACAGTTACTACCTCCTAACCATCAGGCTCTTGAACCAGTGGGGATAACTTCATTCAACTCAACTGAACTGTTCCCACAACCTATGGGCACTTTCAAGGACTCTTCATTTCATTTTCTCAATATTTATTGCTTATTTATTTATTATTATTTATTTATTCTTTTTCTTTCTGTTTGTATTTACACAGTTCATTGTCTTTTGCAAGCTGGTTACCCATTCTGTTGGGCGTGGTCATTCGTCGATTCTGTTATGGTCTTTGGATTTATTGAATATGCCCGCAAGAAAATGAATCTCTGGATTCTATATGGTGACACGTAGGAGCTCTGATAACAAATCTCCTTTGAGCTTTGGTTTCCACTGCAATTGCCATTTTCAGTTACACTCAGGCTTAAATCTCAGTTGCAATGCAGACAAACCTCTAGGTGACATGTTTTCAGCTGGGTTCTAAGAAGGAAGTGATCAGGACTAGATGCCAGCCTACAGCGGGAAGAAAGTGTCGTAGCTTTATTCAATGCTTTCCAACTTTAAACACCTTGAAAAAGTTGCTCAGAATATAGATTTGGCTGATGTCACTTGCATGCTATCTCTTTTTGAATACCATACAGCTCATAATCAGAAAGAGTGTAGAGAGTAGACAGAAAGATATCATTCATTCAAAATTACTCAGGTGCAAACCACTATCTCAGGAAAGATGAAGTTCTTAATGTGAAGGGTCCTGGCGAGTGGCCTTGGCCTGAGAGGTCTCAGCCCGAAGTATCCTGATAAAGGCTTTTTGCCTGAAGCAATGGTTTCTTATTCCCCTCCACTGATGCCGTTGACCTGCTGAGTTCATCCATTACGTTGTGTGTGTTATCCCAGGATAGAATCAGTTTAAAGTTTGGAATGGCCAATAATCTGTTAGCAGATAGAAAATTAAAATAATATGTGTATTCAGCAATTAAATTTAACAAAATAACAGAGAATAACATATCATAACAATTTTCAATTTCTATGATATATGATCAACTATGAAAGATGGCAAAGGATGTATGAGTTGATTTGAGTATGAAAGGAAATCAGAAAACATTTCATTCTTGGATTAGAAAATTCTGTAAAACATTGAAGTTTGGAACAGGTACTCAGGTATATAGTGAGAAATGGAAATGGCTTTGAAAGTTTATTCTGGTTTATAATTATGTTCTTCATCCTGAGTGCCTAGTGACTGAGCCTTTTTCACCAACTTCCCATGCGGGACCTTGTCAAAGCCTTGCTGAAGTTCATGTAGACAACATCCACTCTCCTGATAACTTCCTCAAAAAAACACACAAAGCCATGTTGTCTATCCCTAATCAGTCCCTGTGTATCAAAATACTTATATATCCAGTTCCTTAGAATACCTTCCAATAATTTACCCACTACTGATGTCAGACTCACTGGCCTATAATTCCCTTGCTTATTTTTTAAACCTTTCTTAAACAATGGAACAACATTAGTTATCCTCCAACTATCTGCCCCCTCCCCCATGGTTTAGGAAATCTTTAAATATCTCTTCTAAGGCCCCTGCTATCTCTGCACTTGCCTTCCACGAGGTCTGAGGGAACATCTTGTCACTCCCTGGGGATTTCTTCACCCTAATTTTCTTCAAGGTAGCAAACACTTCCTCCTCTGTAGTCTGTATACAGTCCATGACCTCACTGTTGGTTTGCCTCACTTCTGTAAACTGTGTCCGTCTTCTTGGTAAATACAGATGGTACACAAACACAAGAGACTGTAACCATGAAACAAATGGATGATTATAAAAAGCCATCTAGTTCACTCATATTCTTCAGGTAAAGAAATCTTCCACCTATACCAGGCCTGATCTAGCTTATATGTGATCCAGAGCCAGTGCAAAATTACTATTTAGTTAAAGGACGACAAGGGATGGATAATAAACAAGCGGAATTACCGACAATGCCCAAATAGGCAGCACGCTAGCGTAGAGGTTACCACAACATTTTACACTACCAGCGACCTGGGTTCGATTCCCACTGCTGTCTGTAAAGAGTTTGTACGTTCCCCCCGTGACTTTGTGTGGGTTTCCTTCGGGTGCTCTGATTTCTTTGCACAGTCCAAAGATGCACCATTTGGTAGGTTAATTGATCAATGTAAATTGTCCGTGATTAGGCAAGGGTTAAATTGGGAGTTGCCGTGCAACATGGTTCGAAGGTCCACAAGGGCCTATTCCATGCTGTATCTCAATAAATGAATATAAAGCAGTTAAATTTTGGTTGCACAATACAATATGACCACAATGTTATTGGTTGGATGTCCTTTGCTGCAGTTTAGTAAAAAAGATTATCTTGATTTAGTATGCTCTGATGTCTGCTATACATATGTTAAAGATGGCAGATGCAGAAGTGACAGTCTGGTCATGTCACAAATTGAAAAGCTGGGAAGTATTCTGCTTCATTTAAAGTTCTATCAATAATAAGCTCTTGCTCAATTCAGACATACAGTAACAGCAGAAAGCAAAACCTTGATTTCTAACAACTATTTACATTTTCTCATTTCTCCTCTAGCAGGGAGCTATTTTTCATAACTGGTTCTGTAGGAAAATATAGAAAATTATAAAATGTAGAAATAAATTTTGCACAGTATATTTCCGTGAAGAGCGAAGGCCAGCAAATTTAAGTTGAAGGATATATAACAGAACACACTTTTTCTATAGAAAATGATTTTTAAAAAAGGATGTAATGCTGAAGGTTTATAAAGCATTGGTCAGACAGCACTTGGAGTATTGTGAGCAGTTTTGGACCCCTTATCTATAAAGGATGTGCTGGAATTGGAGAGGGTCCAGAAGAGGTGTGTGGGCACGTGGCCAAGTGGTTAAGGCATCGGACTTGCGATCTGAAGTTCGTGAGTTCGAGCCCCAGCCAAGTCAGCGTGTTGTGTCCTTGAGCAAGGCACTTAACTACACAGTGCTCTGCGATGACACTGGTGCCAAAGCTGTATCAGCCCTTGCCCTTCCCTTGGACAAGATCGGTGTCATGGAGAGGGGAGACTTGCAGCATGGGCAACTGCCGGTCTTCCATACAACCTTGCCCAGGCCTGCACCCTGAAGAGTGAAGACTTTCCAGGCGCAGATCCATTGTCTCGCAAGACTAACGGATGCCTTAAAGCCAGAAGAGGTTCATGAGAATGATCCTGGGAATGAAAGGGTTAATGTATGAAGAGTGCTTGATGGCTTTGGGGTCTAGAAGAATGAGGCTGGATCTCATTGAAACATATTGAATATTTAAAGGCCTAGATAGAGTAGACATGGAGAAGATGTTTCTGAAGTGGGAGAGTCTAGGACCAGAGGGCACAACCTCAGAGTAGAAGGATGCTCCTTAGAACAGAGGTGAGGAGAAACTTCTTTCGCCAGAAGGTGGCAAATCTGTGGAATTCATTGCCAGAGACAGCTGTGGAGGCCAATTAATAGGTTAGTTTCCTGATTAGTAAGGCAGAAGAATTGGGTTGAGAGGGAAAAGAAATTAGCCAAAGTGGATTGGCATGGAAAGGAATGGCATATCAGACTTGATGGGCTGAATTGCCTAATTCTGCTCCAGTGTCTTATGGTCTTATAAATGTTGGAAGGAGGTATGATAGCAACACTTAAGAGGAACGTTCACAGATACTTGTGCAGGCCGGAATGGAGAGATATAAAGCATATGTAGATAGATGTGATTATCTTAAACTAGCAGCATAGTGTGCTTGGACATTTTGAGCCGAATGTCCTATTCCCATGCTTTAGTCTTTGTTCTATGTTAATTGCTTACATTCAACTGAATATGTAGATATAGCCTTAATTTTAAGTGTCACCTGAAAGATATAGAAGCAGTAATTCAAACTAACATTGGGAGTTGGCACAGTAGTGTAGCAGTTTGCATAATACTATTTCAGTGGTAGCTGTAGGACTGGGGTTTGATTCCTACTGCTGTCTCTGATGAGGAATTTGTACATTCTCTCACTGACTGCAAGGGTTTCCTCGGGGTGCTCCAGTTTCCTCCCACATTTCAAAGATGTAAGTTTAGTGAGTTGTGGCATTTATGTTGGTGATAGAAGTGTAGTGACATTTTTTGGCTGCAGCCAGCACAAATCTTACTGATTTGATTCGATGCAAATGCCGCACTACACAATATTTTTTGATGTGTATGTGACAAATAAAGCTAACCTCTATCTCACACATAGTTCTTGGAAGGCAAATCTCTTCAAGTGATCTAAATATCATTGAGTTTGAAGAGTCCTTGTCTCACCTACTGCAGGGAGAGAGGTCTGACTCTGCTTAAGTTTTGCTCTCTCACTTGGGGGTTCTGTAACTAAGCAGTGGTGCGGCAGTTGATGCTGCTGTTATCAATGACCAACGATAAATCATGATTTCAAGTGTTGTTTATGTGCAGTGCGTATGCACTCTCTGTGACTGCATCAGTTTCCTCCGTCATCCCAAAGACTTATTAGTTGATAGATTCTGATGAAGGCTCTTCAGCCTGAATTGTGAACGGGGTCCTCTTTCCATAGATGCTGAGTGATGAAATTCTTCATCCCTTTCTGTTCTTAACATCCCAGCATCTACAGACCGATTCATTTTCCATAAGACATAGGAAGGCCATTTGGCCCATCAAATCTGCTCCACCATTCAATCATGGCTGATCCAATTCTTCCAGTCATCCCCACTCCCCTGCCTTCTTCTCATACCCTTTGATGCCCTGGCTAATCAAGAACCCATCTATCTAGGACTTAAATGCACCCAATGACTTGGCCTCCACAGCCGCTCGTGGCAACAAATTCCACAGATTTACCACCCTCTGACTAAAGTCATTTCTCTGCATCTCTGTTCTGAATGGATGCCCTTCAATCCTGAAGTTGTTCCATAGTTATATAGGTTACCTGGGAAATGCAAGTTAATACTAGCGTTCATGCACTGCCAGTATAGGATGGGCAAGTAAGAGAGAATAGATTTCAGAGAAACACGTGGAGGAATGAGACTGATGGGATGCTCTGAGACCCAGAAGAGACTTGATAACATGAATAGACTTGTTTACTGATGTATGAAGCATGACTAATTTTTTTTTAAAGAATCTTTTGAAGTCACCCACAGTAATGTCAGTTCTCTCAGTTAGATGTCCTGAAACTCAAATTTATAACAAGCATTTTGACATTAACTAGAAAATAATATTTACAATTCACATTAGGAAATAACAGTTAATCACAAACATGAAATCCACAACAACACACACAAAATGCCGAAGGAACTCAGCAGATCAGGCAAGAGTAAGTTAATGTTTCGGGCCAAGACCTTTCTTCAGGACTGAGGAGGAAGGGGAAAGATACCTGAATAAAATAGTGAGGGGAGGGGAAAGAGTGATAGATTAGTTGATAGGTGAAGCCAGGTGTGCGGGGAAGTTCAATGGCTGGAGAAGAAAGAATCTGATAGGGGAGGAGAGTGGACAATAGGAGAATGGGAAGGAGGAGGGGATCCAGGGGGAAGAAATAGGCAGGTGAGAAGAAGTGAAAGATCAGAGTGAGGAACGGGGGGTGGGGGAAGAGTTTTGTTCACCAGAAGAAGAAGTTGATATTCATGCCATCAGGTTAGAGGGTACCCAGATGGAATATAAAGTTTTGCTCCTCCGCCCGAGGTCGGCCTCATCTTGACATAAGAAGAAGCCATGGATTGACACATCAGTACGCAAACGGGGATGGGAAAGAAAATGTTTGCCCACCTGGACGTCCCGATTTTGGGAGATGGTGCTGAGGTGCTCGATGAAGTGGTCTCCAATTTACGACAGGTCTCACCAACAGTTAATATTAACAGCTAATGTTTTCTGAAATATTAGAAATGCCACAGAGTTTGGGAAATTGTCTCTACAATAGGCTGTAAAGGAAGTAAAAGTATCTGTTAATATTCTGTTCTTATTTAGTAAGTTTTCAGCAACAATGATTTTATTTAATATAGAAAAAACTTTCATTAAATTAGGACAATGCTCTCCTATTTACACCTTCATACCATTGAGAAGCGCAGATATGGTAAATAGTGATTGAATAAGTTAATAATTTTTATTAAATACCATGGGCAAAAACAGCAAGTGGATAGTATCATATATTCACCTCAGAGACTGCAGAATTGAAGTTAGCCTACTGTTGTCATAGAACAAGTAAAAAAATTAGGTTCTTTTTGGACTTCCAACCAGTGTAGTAGAAAATTAAGCACATTGAAGAAGGGACCCTGAGGAATGCCTGTTGTGAAAATCCAAATGATCTTATGCTTAGCAGAAAAGATATCTTAATAACATGATTATAATGCACATTTGACCTGATGGCTAGAACAGCCAGTCTTCATTTTCTTATCAGTAAGGTATTAGTGAGCCAGTCCAAATGCTGTTTTCATCAATTTCCTAAGAGCAGTTTCAGGTGAAATTAAGTTGAAATCTCTGGAGAAAAGTTATTAAACCAATATTGTTTTGCTGGGTGAAAACATTTAAAGGGTGGGGGTCCAAACAGCAATTTAAAATGTTGCAGCTTTGCAGATTAAACTATTTATCATTCAAACATTACCCTGACATGTAAACAGACCCTTTGAAGAAAGTTCAAAAATAATTCCTTCAGCATTTATAAAGAAGATTGTCTGTCAGATTCATTTATTTTAAAGACTTTTGCGTCATTTTTGTTTAGCTAATTAACCTAAGTCTTAAACATCAATCAGCAGATTCATCTTGTTGATGTTTTTGGTAAAAAGAGAGAGAAGTCAATAATGGAAGAATAACAGGTAGAAAGCAAATTTAATCATATGCTTTGGTAGTCAGCAGCATTTATTTAGAAATCTTCAAAGATGTTGATCATGTATTTCTCATTAAATCTGAACAGATAAAAATACAAAGACAAATGCAATTACCCAAACATTTAGCCAGGAATTGCTTACAGAGCAAGCTTTACTTAAAACAGGGAGGGAGATCACCACTTACAGTATACCTAAAGTGCCAGATATTAGGCTGCATTTCAAGCCACTTCTTTCTGTGGAATAAAACCTTAATTATCCTCTTTCAAAAGGCTGAACAACATCACGATGCACCCTGATGCCATTATTGCATCATTTTCAGGTAGAAATTAAAAGATTAATACCTTTGATAAAGAAATCAAATAATCAAACACGTGATGAATGCTGAACTCAAGTATTGTTAACACATCTAGCTTAGGAAGCTTAAGGGCGAACATAATTCTCAACCTAGTATTGTGCATCAAAATGGAATATTTATTTACAAAGTTATTGTCATAACCTCCTCTGCAGGGAAAAGAGATAGAACAACGGAAAGTATCAGCATAACATTGAATGTTATGGATCAAATCTGTCATCAATAATGTAATTAATCAAAGCAGTGGTTATTGACAGGGATGAATTGTCAATAACTTGTTAATGAGAGAAAAGATTTAAATACAGTAAATTAAATGATATTGGTCAATTGCAGAAGTGACCCCCAAAATATTGATAAGCGATTAAATTGTTCTCCCAAATACTAGTTAACAGATTCTCAAAGTTCTAGTTAAAATGACAAATAAGATCCTTGGTTATAATATAACAACATTAAGAATACTCAAACATTAAACTATGATGGAAAATTTGTGGGTTAAATTACCAGAATAGAGGTATGGAAATGCAGAAAATAAACACGATTAAAAAAAAAACATGTTTAGATTTAGATATTAATTATTCAGGTTGCTAATCTCCATAAAGTGGTCAGGCATGAATCCAGAATAATTGATATTTGCCATTTTTTGATCCAGTCCAGCTCCTTGAGTATTTATTTTGAGTTGTACCATAGTTATAATAAGGTAAATTTGGTGTATTTTGATATTTTTTGTCAAATATTTCTGGAGGTTCACTGAATACTTCAGAAACAATCCGCTGGAAATGCAACCATGTTGAATTACTGTACATATTCTGAATATACGTCTATGTTGGAAATTCCTTCCTCAACCATTTAAAGGTATATTACTCTGTTTATTTTGAACATCTTTTTTCCATTGCCTGAAAACTAATTCCACAGAAGTAGGTTAAGCTTAGCAATGTTAATGCCATAATAACTGCTGAATGTTAGAAAGAGTGTTTGGTGAAATTAATTACCTTAAACCAGATATTTTCTATTTCTTGCTACCTATGTATCAAATACATTTAAACATTACAAAATTCGTTTCAAATACATTTAAACAATACAAAATTTAAGCTGGTGTGAATGATTCAGGACTGTTTCCTTAGAACATTTTAAAGCAATTACAAAAATATTTAAATATTGCAATATCTGCAAAACCCCGAGCTTGACAATTCGCTTTGGTTTAGAGTAAATATGAATTTAACTCATTCATAAGCTTATGCATTTTTAAAGTAAAGTGACAATTATTCTTTTTACAACTTCTGTGCTTCAGGATATCAACCATTTAATCTGACCACTGGTGAATCTAGTCTTTAAATTTGGATACGGTGGCAGCTAATGTTTTCATGATCCGGGGCAGTAAGCAGTTTGGTCTGTGGACTTGGAATATATAATAATGTGAGACATTGTTATGATTTTTTTCACTTCCATTGCTAAACTACTAAGATTTGAATAATGAAATAACAAAGAGTTACAAATACCATTGGTATGGTGTTACTGAAACAGGGTTTCTTACATAAACTGACTGAACAGAATTTTCTTTCTTTTCGGGATTGCCTGTTTTAGTTCAAATTTCTGATATTTTGTAGGAGATAATTTTTTTAAGACAAGCTCTTATTTTATACCACATGTATTATAATGTCAGGGGATATCATTATAACATATGCCACATGAAGCAAAGTGATGCTGCATTCTTACTGCAATTGCCGAATCGGTTGGCACATATCTGATCATTTGCCATTAAACTGGTTCTGAAGGCTATTTGTTTTAATTTCAAGGATTGCCTCCAGCAAAGAAATATTAACAGCATCTGCTTGTTTGTTATTTTTAATTAAAATTTGTTTTAGATTTCATTAGAGCAAGCACTAAACCAGTAGGTGCTGAACTTGTTCTAGACAGAATGGCTTTTATTTATGTTACCTAACTCCAGACTGAATAATCTCAGATTAGAAAAAAGCTTTATGCATATTACTAGAACTGATGCTATTAATATAAATAGTCTGAGTGAGTGTCCCTGCTCTCAATTCGGAGCCTGAGGATTTGCTTTATGGGCACCAGGGTAGTGATTAGTGCAATGCTCTTACAGCTGTGGGCACTCCAGGGTTCGGAGTTCAATTCCAGCACCATCCTGTAATGAGTTTCTATATGTCCTCCCTGCGGAAGGCATAGGTTTTTTCCAGAATCTCTGGTTTCCTCCTACAATTCAAAGATGAACCGGGTAGTTTAATTGGTCATTGTAAATTGTCCTGTGATTAGGTTAGGGTTAATCCGGGTTATGGGGTTGCTGGGGTAGTGTGGCAAACCACTTCAAACCACTTGTATGCTGTGATTCTTGATAATGGAAGCCACAATGATTGTTTAATCGCGTCTTGGGAGTAAGCAAGAAATATTCTGAGTGCCAGGTTAGGAAATGATCTTTGATTATGTTATAAACACAAGAGATTCTGCAAATGCTGGAAATACTCACAAAAGGCCGGAGAATATCAGCAGGTCAAGACAGCATCTGTGGAGGGGAATAAAGAGTTACTGTTTTGGCCCGAAATGTTAGTTCTTTATTCCTCTCCATAGATGCTGCCTTTACTTTATGAGTTCCACCAGTGTTTTGTGTGTGTTACATTGATATTGTTGCCTTGGCAATTCTGTGAAATAAACCTCTGACACAAAAGTTGTGTGGAGTGGCCATTCTCCGTAGGGAGATCTGGATCATTGATCAAGGGATAAATGACCAAATAAAGCACTTAGTGGTAGCAGAATTTGTCATTCAAATTCCCATCACTTCTACCTGTATTAGCTGATGCAGGCAATTGAGATGGCCTTTTAATTATCAGTCTAAATACTGACATCCTTGCATTACATACAGTATTAGTCAATTCACTGAGACTTGGCAAATTTCAAGAAAGGTGTCAGCAAGTATAAGGTTGAAGGGGATACTTCGAATGTTCGGAAATTGAACTCCACCAGAAATCCTGTCAGAAGTATTTATCTGTGGGATCCTGCCATTGTAAATGTGCGAAAATCAGTGAAATTCACCCTCCTACAGAATTTAATCTACATTTTCTTTCACAGTCTTTTGAAATAAGAAAGGCATTTTAAGATACTCAGTAAAAGAGAGAACATTACCCTCTGGATTTCACACTGGGAGACCCAACAAAAATTACACCACCAATTGCATGGGTGTGATTGAAAAGTGCATTAAATGTCAAGCTGAATACGTTAGGACTTTATTCTCTGGAGAGCAGGAGAATGAGGGTAAATGGTATAGTACTGTACAAAATTATGAGGGTATAGATGGGGTGAGTGCTTGCAGGCTTTTTCTACTCAGAACTAGAGGTTGTAGGTTTAGTGCGAAAGGTGAAATATTTAAGAGGAATCTGAGGGGGATCTTCTTCAGTCACGTGGTAGTGCGAGGGTCAGAGGACGTGGTAGATGCAAGATGAACTGTAACGTTTTAAAGAAGCTTGGATAAGTAAATAGATGAAAGAGGTATGGACAGCTATGGTCCGAATGCAGGTTGATGAGACTAGGCAGGAGACCTGGCTGGCACAAACTAGTCGGGCCAAATGGTCTTTTTCTGTCTTGTAGTGCACTATGTCTCTATGTGGGATTAGGCCTGAACATTTACAGTATGCCATGTAGAAAAGTGCATATGGGCCAACGAGTACATTGTTTTAGGCTCGACTGTTGCAAACCCTGATGATGAAGAAGGTCTAGATCATGTGGTGTGGGGTGTGGAACTTCCTTCAGGAGTTCCATGTGCTTGGAAATAATCTCTGGATGGTAGTGGTTTCTAACTGCTTGGGCACTGCACCCGCTGGTTTGATCCACATGTGGGGAGCCACAGGCAGTACAGATCAATTGTGGATCACTTTGGCCTGCTTCATTGGCTTTCAAAGTGTCCTGCCTGAGACTTCAGCAAGTAAATGCTTATAATTATTAGCTCAAGGCAAGAGTTCTTTGAGGAAAATACTTCAGCTTAGTTGCAGTTTTCTCTTGGTTTCTCCATCTACCTACAACCCACAATTGCTGGTTATATATCCCACTAATCCATTCCCCTACCATCACCAATGACTTTGGATATCCTTGTGCCTTCATCTGATGCCCTTGGATCAACAGATATGGAAATGTCTGAGCCCCTGATCGGGTAGGATTAGGACCTCAAATGTCATAAGTAGGGAAGTTTTTCAGAGGGGGCTAAAGGAGTGGGGTGGAGACAGGTATGGCTAACTTAGGGTAGAGTCGGGATGGGGCTTCTGGTGGGGCTGGGCAGTAGCATTCATAACCAAACTGAGAATTAGTGGAAGTGTTTTTTGAGGATGACTGTCAAGATATAGAAATATTTTATTTCACAGAAATCTAACTTTAAGTGGGGTTCAAGTGTGGGAGTCCTCAGATTGAGACCCTCAGGTCAACTTCAAGAAACAATATTAGTGGCCTGATCCAAACGAGAAGCTCATAAGATTAGGTAGCACACTATTATAGACCACTCATGACACTGATTTCTACTGATCTTGTCCAGGCTCATCAATGTGCTTGCACGTGCGGCAAAGGAAGATCTGGAGGTAAAATAATGAATTTCATGGAAGTTGCATTATTACATACACAGAAGAGATTCTGCAGACACTAGAAATCCAGAGTAACACACAAAAAATGCTGGAGCGACTCAACAGGTCAGGCAGCATCAATGGAAAAGAATAATGGGTTGGTATTTTGGGCTGGAACTGTTCATCAGGACAGACTGACAGATTGTATTACACACAACTTACTTTACAAATATTTCTTTTTTATACTTTTGTCACACATATACCAAAATGTGGCAATGTGGAATCTAGTCTCTCGTCCACAGCATTGAATTGAAACTAGATAGGCTGAGAATGTGAATGCATTAAAAATAGTGAAGGCAAATTAATGGCTAAATTTTACCCTTATATTTTAGTTTATACTACATTTTGCTTATTTAAATTTTCAATCACAGATAAAGAAATCGCAGATAATTTATTTCAGAAGGTATCACCCAAGAATAATTAATTATCTTGTGAATGTTTTTCCATTCTAGTGATAACACTGGCTGTTTTCATATTAAACTAGGACAAAGCAAGTATGATGAGAGACAGTACTATGTGGGGCAGTGGGATTGAATAGGTCTCAATATGCAGTGATAAAAAGGTCGTTGACCTGAAATGTTAATTGCTTCTCTCTCCATAGATCCTGTCTGACCTGCTGAGTGTTTCCAGCATTTTTTGTTTTTATTTCATATTCACAGCACCTGTATTTTTTTTTTTGCTTTTCGATCAGCAGGGGCTGACTGCACATTGCGATCATTGTGCAATTAACCCATGCCCGTTGATTGCAAAGGAAACAGCATGCTAACTTTATGTTCCTGAATTAGTGATAACCTCGCTGTTCATTGGCTTGATGCATTGACAGGAGGCCAACACTGCAATGTTTATATGCTCTGCTGCACCCTTACACACTCGGTGCTGCGGTGAGCATTATACTCTTTGCTCACAGTTTGTACAGTGCCAGCTGATCAGGCATCACATTGATGCTCTCATAAGAGATTGAACTACATTCTCTAATTCACCTGTCCAGGACAAAGTGATGTATGTTTAAGGAGCAGAACAAGTAATATGGAAGTGTCCTGTACCTGCATGTTCTAACTCCCATCAGAATCATGTTTAATATCAGTGGTTTATGTCATGAAATTTGTTGTTAGGCAGCAGTACATTACAATACATAATAATAAGACTGTGAACCACAGTAGGTTAAAAAGATAAAATAAATACATAGTGCAAAAAAAAAAGTAGTGAGGGAGTGTTCATGGGTTCAATGTTCGTTCAGAAATCTGATGGCAGAGGGGAAGAAGCTATTCCTGAATCGTTCAGTGTGTGCCTTCAGGCTTCTGTATCTTGTCCCTGATGGCAGCAATGAGAAGAGAGCATGTCCTGGGTGATGGGGGTCCTTAATGATATATGCCTACTTTTTGAGGCATCGCTCCTTGAAGATTTCCCGGATGCTGGGGAGGTTAGTACCCATGACGAAGCTGACTGAGTTTGCAATTTTCTGCAGCTTATATTGACCTTGTGCAGTGCTAGAGAATTTGATGACATACCAAATCTCCTCAAACTCCTAATGAAATATAGCTGCTGTTGTGCCTTCTTTGTAGCTGCATCGATATGTTGGGTACAGCATAGATCCTCAGAGATCTTGACACCCAGGGACTTGAAATGCAGACAGTGTTGGCCATTACTAGTCAGTAAGAGCTCAGATCAATGGCAGCAATATAGCTGAAACAATTAAGATGTCTGCATTCTCATACATAGTCCTTTTCTCCGATCCTAATTTTGCTTACTCATGGTTTCTGATTTACATGCCCTTCTTGCCTTGTGCACATTGTCTTCATCAATATCTAACACTGTTGCCTTTCCCTTTGGACACCCAGTGAGTACAGGGCGAGGGATGATAAAAACTGCAGATATTAAACACTTGTACTTGTAGTAAATCAGGCAAACACACTTCTGAAGACAATGTTTTAAAAAGGGCTGCCTCTATTTCCATACCCAAGATACTCAGAACTGTACACTGTCTTAAACATTGAAACACACATAGAAACATAGAAATCTACAGCAGATTACAGGCCCTTCGGTCCACAATGTTATGCTGACCATGTAACCTACACGAGAAACTGCCTAGAATTTTCCTACCATATAGCCCTCTATTTTTCTAAGCTCCATGTATCTAAGGGTCTCTTAAAAGACCCTATTATATCTGCCTCTACCACCTCCGCTAGCAGTGCATTTCACGCACCCACCACTCTCTGTGTGAAAGAGAAAACATAAATAGTGTTTGCAAAATAGAGGTGAATGAATGTAGAATAATAATAAGTGACACGAAGGCTTGCATAATCCACACCCAGATGCCTGAAGTTTATTGCATCGCGCAAATACCTATGCCAATATGGTTAAGGTATAAAGCACAAAAGCGTGTCCGTAAATGTTATTTTGTGGTCTGTGCAGATCACAAAAATGTGGGAGCCAATGCATCTAAGTTCTTGATGTACACATCAAAAATATCTACCTTAATACATTTTGGAGTATTTTTAGAAAATACTTATAATTCTACTCATACGATTCTTTAAAAATATATTTGAATTGTAACAGGTATTCTTATCCCAGTATGTTGCTGTCTTTGTAATGCACATCCAGCAATCTGTTATCCATGTCACTTATCAATCTATTGTGCAGAACATATTAAACCATTTAAAAATTGTTCCTTTGCTCCAGAGATTTAAGAAAAACCTTGTTATCACATTGTAGCATAATGTGTTCAATTTTAATTGTTTTCTTTCACTATTATGCCTATAGTTACACAAATAAATAGGTAGTTAATAGGAGACAGAGGTCACAGATGTATTTGCCTGCAATGCAAATAATCTTTCTGAACTGATGTCCTTACTTGTTTTCAAGAAACTAAATTTTATCTATCTGGAACACATGTAAGATAAAGTACCATCAAAGGTCACTGGGTTCATTGCAGAATCACATCAAAGAAGAACAGCATTATAGCATCTAAGCTTAATGGCAGGTGCACTCTGGGGTGCCAGGTCATCTTGGGGTGGTCAAAGGAAGACTGCAGAAAGGCCATCCTGTCCGCCGACCCTTTTATCTGTCAGGGATGGAAAAGACCCTAAGTTAGAAAGAGTTTCAACACTGATTAGAAACTGTGGACTTCAAGGCTCTCTGGTTTCAACATTGCCCAGCATGGAGGCTGTCGCTATGTTCCCTACCAACAGAAACATCTGGGTAACAGAAAAAGGAACCTCATGCCTGTGTCACAGAACACAGGGATGTCAATATATTGCTCAAGAAGCATAGCCCAAGAATGTTCAACTTACCAGGTCAAAGTCTCTTCAAAGGAGTGTGGGGAGACAGATGTAAAACGTTATGATGAACCTGAACACTAGGCAGGAAGCTGTGGCACTGTTGTGAGACCTACGTAGAAAAAAAAAACATGATCCACTTGGAGTTTCTGAGATAAAGACTCTGTTTCATCCTCTATAAATAAACAGAAGACTTGATTTTTCTGATACTTCCTTCCCCCTCCCCATTATGAGAAATGAAATATACCTGAGACTGTTGGAATCTGCAAGTTCTGATTGAACTTGATTAAAACCTTATGGACTCTGTTGTGAAACATCAGTGTGTTCAATTCTCATTTGGAGTTAGGTTTTTCCATTTTGCTTTATGTGATCTCTCAATGTACAAGTTCTTTCATTTTCCCTGATAATTCCTCCTTCAACTCTGTCCCCTTTCATTTGTTGTGTTACTTACACTCCGTCCACTATTTCCTGAGTGTGCTGCTAAGCAGTTTACCTCATTCAAGGAAGGACATAAATGAAACAATTTTATTCTTCCTTCTCCAGTTTTACGTCTCATTTTCTTGTGCAGCAGTGATACCTAATCCAAGGATCATCCTTTATATTTCAGCTTTATTTAATAATGTCTGAAGTACTTTAGAATGTTCCCTATATTAAATTTGGTGTACAGATTCACATTGCTTTTATGACATATGGACTGGATGGGACAGTAGATTATGGGAAGTGTTAGGCCTGCACAGGCAGGCACCCCCCACCCAAGTCTCCACCCAACTAACAAGAGTCACCTGCCAATTGTTTCATCACCCGTAGCCTATTTCAATCCAGCTCTCATCCACGGTCCTTTTTTGCCAGTCGAACCAGCCAGCCTCAAGCAGTTGCTCCTAGCTTTCATCTACCTTGTTGCCTATGGTATTTAGTATCTGTTCTCTCTTATTTCATGGTTCCCTTGTGGCTTGTTATTTTGCAATCTATTCTTAAAGTTACTGTGCAGAAATTGTTTTCACTGCTCTGATTTTGGGCCAAGCCTCCTCTACATTTCCTGACAGGGTGGGTGAACCAGAGATTGACCCAGCAGAACTTGCTTGCCTAAAAGTAGTTGTCTGCCAACAGGAGTACATGACCCAGAAGAGGCAGGGAACCATTGACCATCTGCTCACTACTCACTGCCTCCTCTCCATCTCCTTACAACAACTCCACAGCAGTCAGCCACCTCCCTCAGAACTCTGGATTCCAGTGCCTGAATTCTTCAATGGATCTCGAACCCGATGATGCAACTTCTTGTTCCAGTGCATTTTACACTTTGAGCTCCAGCCGTCTTTGTATTTAACAAACTGAGCCAGGATGCCCTTCATCATCTCTCTCCTGACTGGGTAAGCTCTGACCTCGGCTGCTACTAACTGGGAAAATAAAATCACCATTTGGAATAATTATGAGGAATTCATCTCTGATATACGCCAGATTTTCGACCATCTGAGAAGGGAAAGGGAGGCAGCGGATCGGTTAAATTGTCTGCGTCAAGGCTCACACTCAATGCTGGATTACTTTGTGGAGTTCAGGACCCTTGCGGTACAGTATGACTGGAATGCAGATGCACTGCTGCCATGTTACCATCACAATCTCTCAGAGCGCTTGAAAGTTGAGCTCTCTGCCCAGGAGATGCCCATCGATCTCGAAACCCTCATCACTCTGGCCCTCCTTGTTGACAAGTGTCTTAGGCACTGGTCCTCTAGATCACTAGCCAGAATGCCAGTTCGATCCTCAGAGCTACTTCAACTGGCAGGACCCTCTTCAGAACCCATGCATTCAGGGAGAGTCCCCTTAACCTCCCACAA
Organism: Mobula hypostoma; assembly: GCF_963921235.1. NCBI lineage: Eukaryota > Metazoa > Chordata > Chondrichthyes > Myliobatiformes > Myliobatidae > Mobula > Mobula hypostoma. The sequence continues at coordinate 21,939,986 of NC_086100.1, forward strand.
GTGTGACCATCATTGGAGAAACAACCTGTGTGCTTACTGTAGAGCAGCTGTTCACCCACACATTATATGCCTACTGCGTCCGGGGAAACGGCACCACCAGGTGGAAAAAGGCACCATCAGGTAGAGACAAGGGATCTTCTGTTTGGTAAGCCAGTCGTTCCAACATCATAGTCCAACTCACTCTCACTGTCCTCCTCCATATCCCAAATGCACAGGAGGCCCTAGTGGACTCCACACAGCAGGCAGCTTTCTGGAACAGACTCTGTGTGTGCAGCTTGGACTTACTACAGAGCCAACATCTTACCCCTTCTGCACAGACAGATAGACCTTGAGGTCTGGGATGGTCAAGTGCACACACAGCCTGTGCACATGAGTATCAGTGAGCACCATGGGTCCATCCAATTCCTCCTTATTGATTCACCTAGCACTCCTCTCAACTTGGGTTACCTTGAGTCTTCACTAACAATGCACACTTCACCTGGTCACCTGGTTCACTACTGAGTTGGGAGCCCACCTGCCTGCACCCACAGTTGACATCACACCATAAATCCATGGAGACAGGAAACCCGTGACCTCACCAAGCTGCCAAAGGAATAACATGACTTAGCCATCTTCTTTAGTAAAAGGGAAGCCAGCACCTGCTGGCCACTATGAATACTTGGTGATGCCTTTCAGACTTTCCAACAGTCCAGCCATTTTTCAAGTCTCATTCACAAGATCCTTTGAGACATGTTCTACAGGTGTGTGTTCATCTACCTTGATGTTATTCTCATCTTCTCCAAGGACCCCCGAGTTCTCGTCTGTCATCTCTGTTCAGTCCTTCAGCATCTCCTTGAAAACCAAATGACTGCAAGTTAGAGAAATTGCCATTCCACAGCCCAGTCATTTTCTTCCGGGATTACATCCTTTCACTCCAAGGTGTAACCATGGATCCAGAGAAGGTGCGCACCATCATTGAATGGCCCCAACTGCTCCCATTCTCTGCCATCCAAACCCCACTGCAACTTTTGTGATAGAAGTGGATTCATCTGACGTGGGTGCCAGGACCAACCTCTCCCAGCAAGGACCAGGTGGGTAGATACACATCTGTGCCTTCTTCTTGCACAAGTTCAACTCTACACAGCGCGGTTATGGAGAAGGAGAAAAGGAGCTACTTGACATTAAAAGGGCCTTGGAGGAATGGGAAACATTGAGCACTTCCTGATCTGGACTGACTACCTGAACTAAATATCCATTCAACGGACCCCTCAACTCAAGCCACGTCTGGCTTGTTGGGCCCTTTTCTTTGAGCAATTCAACTTCATCTCCTATTGACCTGACTCCAAGAACACGGAGGTGGGTGCCCTGTTATGACAGTTCAAACAAGCTGAAATGGATGCCAGCCCATCATTCCATCCTTACAGATGCTCATGACGATCATCTGGGATCTTGAGAACTGGATCTGTCAGGCCCTCCAGATCAAACTTGCTCCAGGCGACACTCCTGACCAGCACGAAGATATGCCAGCAACTGAGCACTCTGAGGTAATCCTCATTCCTTTCAGGCCATCCAGATGCATGACGGACTCTGGATTTTCTTCGATGTCAGTTCTGGTGACTCACCATGATCGCAGATGTATGTCAGTTTGTCACTGGCTGCCCTCAATGTGCCCAGTCCATTTCCTCCAACCAGTAACTCCTAACAGTGCCTTGATGCCTGTGGTTCCATATCACCATAGATTTCATCATGCCATCTTCCGATGGGGCCATGGTGAATATGAGGATGGGGGACCAGTTGTCCAAGGCAGCCCACTTCATTGCCCTCCCCAAACTATCATCTGTTGATATGGTTCTCCAACATGCAGTAGTCTGTCTGCCTCAATGCTTTCCCTGAGGACATTTTGTTGGACCAGGGCTCACAATTCATCTCCACCTTCCGGTGAGCCTTCTGCTCCCTTCCTCGCACATCAATGAGCTTGACCTCTGGGTATCATCTGTAAACCAACAGTCAGAAAGGGCTAAAGAGTAAGTGGAGAAGTTACTATGATGCTTCACCACTTTTAGTCCTTCCATATTGACTGAACCTACACACAACCCACACACCTCCTCTGTCATGGGTTTGTCACCCTTTGAAGTGCTTCATAGCTACCAGCCATCTATTGTTCCACACAGAGGAGCCAACAGTGGAGATCCCTTTCACCAGGGTAGTGGTTTGCCGCTGCTGGAATGATTAGTGGAGGACGTTTGCCAGACCTCTCTGTCCTGGGGACTAGGTTTGGCAGTCCACCTGAGTTCTGCCCCTGCGTCTCAACTCAAATAAGCTCTCCACCTGGTTCATTGGTCCCTTAAAGATTAGCCATCAATCCAGTCACATCATCTCCAGCTGCCACCACCCCTCAGGACCACATCTCCCTTCCATGTGTCCTGCCTCAAGCCTATTTTCCACGGACCACTCAACCACTCGAGTCTGTACCTCCGGAAACCAGGATGGCAGAAGTTGATCCAGTGTACACAGATCACCAGTTGATGGGTTCATGCCATTGTGGATGGCGTGTACAGTGCCTAACTGGCTGGGAAGATTACGGCCCAGAGGAAAGGTTTTGGGTGCTGTCCAGTTTCACCTTGGATCCATCGCCCATCAAAGATTTCCACCGCACCCATCCAAATTGCCCTGGGCCATTGTATGCCAGCGGTAGGAAGGGTGCAGAGACAGCCATCTCCTAGTCTCTACCCAGCTAACGGGAGTCACCTGCCGCTTGTTTCCAACTCATCACCTGTAGCCTATTTACACCCAGCTCTCATCCACAGTCCTCCTTCACCCATCGAACCAGCCAGCCTCAACCAGTTGCACCCAACCTTCAGTAATCGTGTTGCCTGTTGAGTTTAGTATCTGTTCTCTCTTGTTTTGTTGCCCCTCATGGCTTGCAGTCTATTCTTAAAGTTAATGTTTATCATTGAATTGTCTCCGCTGCTCTGCTTTTGGGGCAAATCTACTCTACATTTCCTGACAGGGATGTATAAAAGCCATGCCCAGACCTGTTCATATGATGTGTATTTGCCACATCCACAAATACTTCTACCAGATATCAACAAGCAGCAATCAAGAGTGGAATTATTATCCAATTACTTTTCCCTTTGTCCAGTCCTGCTAATGCTGAAGGCAACTGTAACACAGTACTGTCTCTGCACAAACAACAGGCTAGAGTCTTACTGACAGCAGTCAATGCAGTCTGGACCTCTTCGCTGCAAAATGTTCTTTATCTTTTCCACTTATCACTTCATCCCATCTACCTTCCCCCTCACCTGGCTTCACTTATCACCTTCAAGCTTGTACTCCTTTCCCTCCCCAAGCCTTCTTTTTCTGGCCTTATCACCCTTCCCTTCCAGTCCTGATAGTCTTAGCCTGAGTCATTGACTCTTTGTTCCTTTCCATAGATGCTGCCTGACTTGATGAGTTCCTCCAGCTTTGTGTGTGCGCCACTTCAGACTGACCTGAAGCTGAGCAGCTAAACTGAATGCAAGGTCAATTTAGAGTGGATGTCAGGAAGCTACTCTTTGTGAAAAGCTTGAATAAGAAAGCTGACTTTATGGGCAGCGACTTGATAGAGGGGTACAAAATGACAAGAGGAATCAGTCGAGTGGACGGCCAGAGGCTTTTTCCCAGGGTGGAAACTGCGAATATGAGAGGGCATCATTTCAATGTGATTGGAGGAAACTATAGGGAAGATGTCAGAGGTCTGATTTTTTTTAACAGAGAGTAGTGGCACCTTTGGATCACACTGCCAGAGGTGATGATAGAGGCAATTATATTAGGGACATTTAAAAAACTCTTAGATAGGCATTTAGATGAAAAAATGGACGCTTATATGGACTGTAAAGGCTAGATTGATCTTAGGATAGGTTTAAAGGTTTGCACAACTGTGCTGAACTGTTCTATGTTAAGAAAGGTTGAGAAGATATTTCCTCTTGTGGTGAACCTAGGAATTTAAATTAATGTTAATAGATCAGGGTCACCCACTTAAGAGAGAGGAGAATCAAATCATTTCTCATCTGGATATACAAGAGGCTGTGGATGTGGTGAGGATCTACAAGTACCTGGGGGTGCACCTGGATGACAAACATGAGTGGAGTACCAACACAGAAGCTATGTACAAGAAGGGCCAGAGTCGCCTCTACTTCATGAGGAGACTGAGGTCCTTTGGAGTATGCAGGCCTCTCCTTCACATGTTCTACCAGTCTGTTGATGCCAGTTCAATCTTCTGCGCTGGGACAATGGCATCGACATGGGTGATGCCAACAAGCTCAATAAACTGATTAGAAAGGCTGGCTCTGTTATAGGAGTCAAACTGGACATACTGGAGGCTGTGGTAAAACAAAGGACCCTTTGGAAAATCCTGGCAATTCTGGACAATGATTCTCATTCTCAGCACTCCACTTTGGCTGAACAGAGGAGAACTTCCAATAAAGGACTAGGACAATTCTGCTGCTCCAGAGGATGCTATATGAGGTCATTCTTATCTCGGCCATTAGGCTCTATAATGAGTCAACCTATAGCTGGGGAAGAGATGACCACCTCCTGTTAGACTGTTACCTCTGTTTATGCTCTGTTTAGTTCTGTTTATCACATCCTGTTGTTGCGGACACCCTGTGCAATACTGTGCAATACTACTATCACTTCTTATCTGGATGGTGTGAATGGTACCCATTACTGTATAATATTACAGCAATTCTCACACTACCATCTTATCAGTGTGAATTTGGAAATCTGTAATCTTTGACTTGTAAATCTTGTACATCTTATTTTTAAGATAACATATTTTTATTCCTTCTTATTTCTCTTGTAATATTTGTATTTATGTGCACTTGTAATACCACTGTGACACTGCAATTTTCTATGGAATTATTAAAGTATCTATCCATCTCGACAATCTGCTGAAGGAAATCAATGGGTCATACAGCCTCCATGGGAGGAAAGGAATTGTCATTATTTTGGGTTGAAACCCTGCATACAAGGATGTTGAAGTGAAATGTTGAATATCTCTACCTTCACAAGTGCTGCATGATCCACTGAGCTGCTCCTCCAGCGGGTTCCTCTTGCAAGACTATGACCTGTAACACGAAGAACTTTTTTCCTCCCCAGTTGCTGCTCAATTCATTGAATTCCTCCAGCAGATAGTTTATTTCTTTCAGAAGGTTTGAGTATTTGGAACTCTATCTCTTAATGAAGAGTAGAAGAAGAGTTGTTGAGTATTTTAAGGTGGAGTTAGGTAGAAACTTAATGAACAAGATCAGATAGATTACATGGTGACACAAGGAAATTTGCAGATGCTGGAAATTCAAGCAACACACAACCTGCCTGATGGCATGAACATTGACTTCTCAAACTTCTGCTAATGCCCCATCTCCCGCTCGTACCCCATCCGTTATTTATTTATGTACACATACTCTGGTCAGGCCACACTTGGAGTACTGTGTCCAGTTCTGGTCACCTCACTATAGGAAGGATGTGGAAGCTTTGGAAAGGGTGCAGTGGAGGTTTACCAGGATGCTGCCTGGTTTAGAATGTATGCATTATGATCAGAGATTGGGGGAGCTAGGGCTTTACTCTTTGGAGAGCAGGAGGATGAGAGGAGACATGATAGAGGTGTACAAGATAATAAGAGGAATAGATAGAGTGGATAGCCAGCACCTCTTCCCCAGGGCACCACTGCTCAATACAAGAGGACATGGCTTTAAGTTAAGGGGTGGGAAGTTCAAGGGGGATATTAGAGGAAGGTTTTTTACTCAGAGAGTGGTTGGTGCGTGAAATGCACTGCCTGAGTCAGTGGTGGAGGCAGATACACTAGTGAAGTTTAAAAGACTACTAGACAGGTATATGGAGGAATCTAAGGTGGGGGCTTATATGGGAGGCAGGGTTTGAGGGTCGGCACAACATTGTGGGCCGAAGGGCCTGTACTGTGCTGTACGATTCTATGTATGTTTGTTCTTTCTGTACTTTTTCTCCCTCTGTCCCTCTCACTATACTCCTTGCCTATCCTCTGGGCTTTCCCCCCCCCTCCCCCTTTTCTTTCTCCCTAGGCCTCCTGTCCCATGATCCTCTTGTATCCCTTTTGCCAATCAACTGTCCAGCTCTTGCTCCATCCCTCCCCCTCCTGTCTTCTCCTATCATTTTGGATCTCCCCCTCCCCCTCCCCCTCCCACTTTCAAATCTCTTACTAGCTCTTCTTTCAGTTAGTCCTGACGAAGGGTCTCGGCCCAAAACGTCGACTGTACCTCTTCCTGGAGATGCTGCCTGGCCTGCTGTGTTCACCAGCAACTTTGATGTAGATTACATGGTGAGCAGGAATGCAAATTGAGATTCTTATCAGATAATTTATGAGCAGATTAAATTGTAGAGGAGGATTGTGGGCTAACTAACCTACTTTGTGTTCATAGGAATTGCAACATGAACTTTGAGGTAAAGCCCCAGATTTGACATTAAGTGGATTCTTGAGAGTCTTCCAAAAGAGATGCCAGGATGGGGTATTGCCTCCCAGGATATCTCAGAGCAGCTGCAAAAGATCCTCAAGAGGATGGGTGAGCAGCCAGAGATTGTGGTGCACATTGGTAAGAATGACATAGGAAGAAAGGGGGAAGAGGTCCTGTGCAGTGAGTATAGGGAGTTAGGGAAGAGGCTGAGGAGCAGGACCTCCAAGGTAATAATCTGTGAATTACTCCCAGTGCCACATGCTGGTCAGGGCAGGAACAGGATGATAGGACAGATGAATGAGTGGCTGAGGTTCTGGTGCAGAGGGCAGTGTTTCAGACTGGATCATTGGGATATCTTTTAGGGAATGTATGACATGTATAAAAAGGACATGTTAAACCTAACCAGAGGGAGACCAGTATTCTTGTAGGCAGGTTTGCTAGAGCTGTTGGGAGGGCTTAAACTAATTTGGCAGAGGAATCAGAACCAGTGTTATAGGGCTGAGGATGGGGCAGTTGGTATACAAGTAGATGAAGTGCATGGTGAGAATGTTAAGAAACTGCAAGGGTAAAAGGACTCTGATAGGAGTAATATGCAGGCCTCTGAACAGTGGACAGAATTGGGAAATAACTACAACATGAGATAGAAAAGGCTTGTAATAAGGGCAATGTTAAGATAGTCATGGTGGATTTAAGTATGCAGATAGGGAATATCAGGTTGGTGCTGGATCCCAAAAGCGGAAATTTGTAGAATGCCTATAGATGGTTTTTTAGAGCAGCTTGTTGTTGAGCCCACTAATGGAAATGCAATACTGAATTGGGTGTTGAGCAATGAGCGAGATTTGATTAGAGAGCTTAATGCAAAAGAACCCTTCGGAGGCAGTGATCATACATGATAGAATTCACCATTCAGTTTGAGAGAGAGGTGATGTCAGATGTATCAGTAATACAGTAGAGTAAAGGGAATGCCATATTTTATTAGGAATATTAAAGTAAAGAAACTCTTAGGGGGCAGCTTTAAACTTATGATAGAATTCAACCTGCAGTCTGAGAGGGAAAAGGTAAAGTCAGGTGTATCAGTGTTGCAGTGGAGTAAAGAGAATTGCAGAGGCATGAGAGAGGAGCTGGCCAAAGTTTATTGGAAGGAGACACTATCAGGGTTGAAGGTAGAAAAGCAACGGTTGTAGTTTCTGGGGGGAGTTTAGAAGGTATAGGATGGATACATCCCAAGGATGAAAATGTGTTCTAAAGGGAAGATGAGACAACTGTGGCTGTCAAGGAAAGTTAAACAAAGCATAAAGGCAAAAGAGGGGACATATAGCAAAAAGTAAGAAATTAGAGGATCGAGAAATATTTAAAAGCCTACAGACTGTAACTAAATAAGTCATAAGAGAGAAAAGATGAGATATGAGGGTAAGCTAGTTAATAATATAAAAGAGGATCCCAAAAGTTGATTCAGATATATAAAGAGTAAAAGAGAGGTGAAGGTGGATACTGGATCACTGAAAAATGATGTTGGAAAGGTTAGAATGGTGGACAAAGAAATGGCAGATGAACTTAAAAAGTATTATGCCTCAGTCTTCTGTATGGAGGACACCAGCAATACGCCAGAAATTTGAAAGTGTCAGGGGGCAAAAGTGAGTGTCATTGCTCTTACTAAGGAGAAGATCCTTGGGAAGCTGAAAGGTCTGAAGTAGATAAGTCACCTGGTCCAGATGGACTACACCCCAGGACTCTGAAAGGTGCAGCTGAAGAGATTGTGGAGGGATGAATAATAATCTTTCAAGACTCGTCGTCGTGGCTATCCCTCGAGGTCAAAGATGATGGTCTTTGTTCTGAAGAAGTGGCCCACAGAGTGAAGACGCCTGTGCGTGTATTTGTTTAATGTGTACTTGATGTTGCACTCCAAGAAGCACACGATACTTCACAAACCAACCAACTGATTCCAATGGCATGGAAACCACGACGACTGGAGCTGATGGATTTGTTGCAGTCTTCATTCGCCTTCACAGCCATTGAGTTCGAAGTAACTTCATCCGCCTGTTCCACTGTTGAGGTCCTGGTTGGATTGTTCTTCATCAGGGACCTCACCCTCAACCTTACCGCCGTGGGTGACCCTACCAGGAGCATAGCTCCAGATGGCATTGCCCTCGGGATCACAGGACCACACAAGCTTCTCCACCACGACAAGGTGACAAGCCACCGAGAAGTTCAAGAATCAATAGATTCTCAAAATATCACTTGTGCAAGTTTGCCAATGTCTTGAAGAACAAAGGAAAATATAAGCCAGTTAACCTGACTTCAGTGGTTGGTAAGATGTCGGAGTCTATTATTAAGATGTTTTGGGGTTGTTGTGTGTTTAATATTTAGATATATTTAAGTGCAATTGTAAATATACTGTTTGATTAAGCATTCTTGATTGTTTAATTAACTGGTTACACATTATATGTAAAAGTACATAAATGGGATATACGTCATTGCACCACCAGGTCATATGTGTGCATCTTGCTAAAGTGAAAAAAACAAAACTAAGACACTTTGTCCTGGGCTTCCATATTTTTGCTTTCAACTAGATTTATGTTTTGGAGTTACAAAGCATAACAGTGGTGATGAGGAATTTTTAAATGAACCCGAAATGATTACCTACCTACAGCAGTGAGATGTTCAAGTTCAAAAAACGCAAGAAACTACTGAGTTCAAAAAAATTGCAGCACATGTGTTTTCCCTTCACAAGAGGAGAAAAAGAGTTGAATTAAAAAAGGAAAATAAAACGGATATATTCACGGGTTCATGAACAGTGAGAACCGGGTCATGATAATAACAATTAAAAAAAGCAAGGAGAAATGACTGGCTATATCAGAAAGATACACACTTTCAATTGCACAAGAGATAACTGGATATTGTACACTGAGTGAACTGAACGTATTTTGAAGGAAAAGAAATAACCAATGATAAGCAAGTGCCAGTTTTGCAGAGTGCATTTGGTTTAAAGGCATTCATTTTGCTTAGAGGTTTGACTGATCTAACTAAATCAACTGAAATGAGTTTTGCTGATACCATGAAAGTAACAGAGGAACATTTAGAACTAAAAACATTGTGATTGCAGAACACTTTAGGTTTCATAAGTGATGTTCAAAAGGATGTGAAGTCCATTTCAGCATATGTGGTTGAATTGAATAAGTTGTCTAAGCATTGCTAGTTCAGTGATGGACTTAATGATGCACTGACAGAGTGTTTAGTTTGTGGAATATTGCAAGAAAACTTTCAAAAATGGCTCCTAGCAGAAGCATCACTCACATTAAAAGAGCAGTTGAAACAGCAGTATCAATGGAAACAGCACTCAGAGACGCAATTGAGTTGCAGTCAGGAATGAAAGTGAGCGTGAACAAAATTGCAATGTCTGAACAGACACCTACCTGGCTAAACAAATAGTTTTACTGTTGTGGCAGGGCTCACGTAGACCAGACCAATGCAGATTTATGATTATGAAGGCATGTAGTCCTCTTTTATTGTCATTTAGTAATGCATGCATTAAGAAATGATACATTATTTCCTCTGGTGTGATATCACAAAACACAGGACAAACCAAGACTGAAAAAACTGACAAAACCACATAATTATAACATATAGTTACAACAGTGTAACAATACCATAACTTGATGAAGAAGTCCGTGAGCACAGTAAAGTTCAAAGTTTCTCAAATGTCCCACATCTCACACAGACGGGAGAAGGAAGAAAAAAAATCTCCCTGCCACGCTGACCACAATCCGAGTCATCCGAAAACTTCAAGCTCTGATCAGCTCTCCGACACCGAGTACTAAGCACCATCTCTGTCCGAACGATTCAACCTCCTTCTTGGTTGCCAAAAGCAGGCAAGGCCAGGGATTTTGAGGCCTACCCTCCGAAAGATTCCCGACCACACAGTACCGACAGCTGCGAACGGGCCTTTCAGAAATTTCTCCAGATGTTCCTCTGTGCTTTCACGTCCAATCTCCATCAAATCAGAATTGTCCACGGCCCCTATTTAACAGATACGATATCATTTTTCATCAGAGAGCTGCACACGCAGGCGCGCCGCCATCTTCTCCTCCCGTTTAAAGATGAAACTTGCAGAAAGTGCCTCAGAGTAGGACACATACAAATAACATGTCAGGCAGATAGAAATAAGTGGACTGCACTGGGAAGAGAACAAAATAAAAAGTCATATTACAGTTTCAGTAAGTCCACTGATCTGCATGTGGCTGATGAAAAATATGATAATGAGGAGAGTAACACAGGACTGGGTAGCCTAAGATTTACAATGTGAGAACTAACAATAGATAAGTAATATGGCTCACGCCAGAAGTGAATGACAAATTAATTAAAATTGAATTGGACACTGGCTCGGCTGTTTCAGCCATTCCACAAAATGAGTTTGAATGGCATTTTAATGATATGGAACTGAAGCCTGCAGATGTCCAACTAAGGACTTATAATAGAGAGAAGATAAATCCTGTGGGAATGACATTGGTAGTAGTGAAATACAACAACCAGCAAGTCATAATGGGCTTGTAGGTTGTAAAATCAGGAGGGTTAGCATTGTGAGGATGGGAGTGGTTGGACAACTACAACTATTTGATTGGAGATCCACCATTTTCATGCCACAACCCCTGCAATTGAGTTAACAGAAAGTCAGTTAAGACAGGCACTGGATGATGCCACAGCAGAGTTTAAGGATGGCATTGGAAAACTCAAACATATCAAGGATAAAATAGTTTTAAACAAAAACGCCACAGCCAAGTATTACAAAGCCCAATCAGTTCCCTATAATGTCTGTGATAAAGTACATAATGAGCTAGATCGTATGGAGGCTGAAGGAATTCTTTCGAAAGTTGAGTGGAGCCCATGGGGAATGCCAGTGGACCTAGTAGCTAAGAGGAATGGGTCTGTCAGGATCTGTGGTGATTTTAAGGTCGCCATCAACCCAGTACTGAAAGTAGATCAATAACCTCTGGCTATATCTTTGTAAACCTTTCCAGAGGGATACACTTTAGTAAAGGGAACTTAGCTGAGGCCTGCCTACAAATGGAGAGGGAAGAAGAGTCCTTAGTGTTTCTCAGCATAAACACCCACAAAGGGCTTTATCACTATAATCGGCTTACTTTTGGAGTCACATTTACATCTGCACTCTGGCAGAAAGCAATGGACTAGGTGCTGCAAGGCTGCCTACCCTCTCAGTGTTACTTGTGTGACATCAATTGTTACCAGTGCGGATAACAGGGAACATCTCCAAAACCTCAAGACAATGTTCAATAGATTAGAAAGCTGTGGGCTCAGAGCATGACACAACAACTGTGAATTCTTTAAACTAAAAGATACTTATTGTGGTTACAGCTTTCACACACTTAGTTTACACAAGTGTGCTGAGAAAGTTCAAGCAGTGGCGGATGCCCCAAGGCCAAAGGTCATGTCATGGTTGCTTTCCTTTTTAGGGTTTGTCAATTCCTCTAACAGATTCCTGCCAAATCTGGTTACTGTGCTCCACACTTTGAACTCATTACTACCGATCATAAAGAAATGGCAATGGACAAAGCAGTGTGAGGTGGTTTTCCAAAATGTAAAGGAAATGATGATGTCAGACACCGTACTCAAGCATGAACCACATCAGCCCATGGAGTTTGCCATGCACTGTCTGGGTTTTCAACACATCCAGAACAAAGGTGTCCGGAGGCATCAGAACCAATTCCTCCAGTCCAAGGATCAACTTCTACAACTGCCATGGAGGAGATCCTAGAACTTGAGATTTTTTCATAGCCATAAATCTCTCCTGCCAAGCAGTGGCCTCCCTTGTCAGAAAATACATTATCCCACAAGAGTAAGAAATTCTCCATAATGAGTAAATGTCTAGACCTGCAAGGCACAATTTCAAATTAACTATGCTATAGATGTCAATATAGTAGTTGTATTACATAGTATACCATATGTATATATATAGATCTATATGTATTTACTGTATGTATGTTTATGAATGTGTGCGTATAAATTGAGATGCATTCTATATTGAGTTGAAGCTTATAGCTAAGCAGGGAGGAGTGTTGTGTATTTAATATGTCAATAATATTTGAGTAATATTATATATAGTTTGATTAAGCATTCTTGATCATTTAAATAATTAATTTTGCATTATATGTAAAGGTACATGAATGGTGTACATTATTATGACACCGGGTCATATGTGCACATCTTGCTAAAGTAAAAGAGAAGCTAAGATGCGTTCTCCTGGCCTACTGCCTCTTCACTTTCAACTGGTTTTATGTTTTGGAGTTTCAAACATAAAAGGGGTACTTGGAGGCACATGATACATAGGCCAAAGTCAGGATGGTTTCCTTAAGGAAAAATCTTAGTTGACAAATCTTTCGGAAATCTTTGAGGCAATAACAGGCAGGATAGACAAAGGAGAGTCAGTAAATGTTGTTTACTTGGATTTTCAGAAAGCCTTTACCAAGCTACCATGCATGAGGCAGCTTAACAAGGTAAGAGCCCATGGCATGACAGGAAAGATATTGGCATGGATTGTTTGACTGGCAGGAGGCAAAGAATGGGAATGAAGGAAGCCTGTTCACATTCGCTGCCACTAATTACTGGTGTTCCTCTAGGGTTGGTATTGGGACCGCTTATTTTCACAGTCTATGTCAACAGTTTGGATGTCAGAATTGATGGCTTTGTGGCAAAGTTTACAGATGAATCAAAGATAGGTGGAGAGATAGGTACTGTGGATGAAGCAGGGAGTCTGCAGATGGACTTGGACAGATTGGTGGAATGGGCAGAGAAACGGCAGATGGAATGTAGTTCAGGGAAGTGTATAGTCATGCATTTTTGTAGAAGGATGAAAGACATGGGAAGAAACTGGACTACCCAGAGGAAACCTATGCGATCACAGGGAGAACGTATGAACTCCTTACTGGCTGTGGTGGGAATTGAACCTGGAATGCAAGTACTGTAAAGCATTTTGCTAACCACCACACCACTGTGCCACCTGACTGTTTCACTTTCCATAAATACATGCTAACCTGCTGTGTGTTTCCAACATTTTCTGTTTTTATATTGAATGTCTAGCAGTAAAAGTAAATCACAGTTTGAGAGTGAGGTTTCATATGTTGAGAAATTTGGAGAGAAGGTGGTGTATACTTTTTGGAGAGGCAAACAGCATTTAAAGATCCTGCTGGGCCATTGGGACAGGCAAGTATTGATCTGGTCTATGTGGTATTAACAAGCAACAGGCATGGCGGGGCGGGATCCAGATTAACAAGTTTATTGTCACGTACAAAAGTACATGTATGCACAAGTGTCATGGAAAACTTACCTGCATCAGCATCAGAGACAAACAGTATTATATAAGCAGTATTCACAAGAAAAAATGTAAATTAAACATAAATTATACATCATTTCTACCGGAGCGGAAAACAATTAGAACAAAAGACAGTCTATTTTCATGCAAAGTGGTCAAAGAGCTAAACCCAAACACAAGAGATTCTTCAGCTGCTGGAATCTTGAACAACACACACAAAATGCTGGAGGAATGTAGAACATAGAACATAGACTAGTACAGCACAGTACAGGCCCTTCGGCCCACAACGTTGTGCCGACTCTCAAACCCTACCTCCCATATAACCCCCCCACCTTAAATTCCTCCATATACCCGTGGGGGAACTCAACAAGTCAGGCAGCATCTATGGAGGCGAATAAACAATCGATGTTTCATCCCAAGACCTTTTATCAGGACTGGAGAGGGAGGGGGCAGAAGCCAGAATTAGAAGCTGGGGGAGGGGGATGAGTACAAGCTGACAAGTAATAGGTGAGACCAGGAGAGGGGGAAGGTGGATGGGTGAGGAGGGGCAGTGAAATAAGAAGCTGGAAGGTGATAGGTGGAAGAGGTAAAGGGCAGAAGAATAATTCTCTGCAACCTCAGCCATCTCCAACACAATCTTATTACTAAGCACATCTTACCCTCCCCCACCCTTTCTACTTTCTGTAGGAATCACTTTCTATGTGACTCCCTTGTCCACTTGTCCCTCCCCATTGATTTTCCTCCTGATACTTATCCCTGGAAGCATGACAAGTGTTCCATCTACTTCTACACTTCCTACATCACCACTATTCGGGGCCCCAAACAGCTCTTCCAGCTGGGGCAACCCTTCATCTATGAGTTTGTTGTGTATCAAAAGCTCTCAGCGTGGCTTCCTTTACATTGTTGAGACCTGATGCAAATTGAGGGACCGCTCCGTCAAGCACCTTCGCTCTGTCTGCCACAACAGTCAGGATCACCAGGTGGCTACCATTTTCTGTTTAAATTCCCATCCCCATTCTGATATGTCTGTTCATGTCACAGTGGGGGGGGGCATTGGGAGCAAGGGTGGACCCAAATGCAAGACACATCTTGTGAGGTTAATTAGATTTAGTATATTGTTCGATGCCAGGAGAGCAAGGCAGGAGCAGGAAATAACAAACTGGACAAGGACTCAGGACTACGACTAGGCTGGGACTAAGTGTCTGGGCTTGGACTCGGAAACAGATCCCAAAACTAGAGGCAACATGAAGAGGCTACAGTATGGACTCCGAGCCAGGGACTGGACAAGGACCCAGTACCTGGGTCTTGCCTTGGACTCGGACCCCAGAACCAGGCATGGACATGACATGGGCTAGGGAGAGGAGGAACAAGGAAAAACAGAGCCTCGGTCTCGGGAGAGCAGGTACATGGAACCATGGACACATACACAGACACAGAGTCGGGACCCCTCCTTGGGTACAGGACATAGGGCCGGGACTCATGACCCCTCGTGGGGCAACGGCAAGATGGCCAGACTTACCCCATGGAGGCGAGGACAAGACAAGACCAACACGAAAGAACACCAGACAGTACCTATCTAGCTCTGGCGATAGAACTAGACCGAGGTGCAGGCAAGGGCTGCAGACGAGGGCTAGAGGCGAGAGGGGCAGAGAAGGGATTCAGACAGGGGGTTAGGACAGGAATCACAGACCACCAGGGCCAGGACTTGACTCGGTACTTGGATTCCGCCAGGAATGGGACTTGACTCGGAACTTGGATGCTGCCAGGGACAGAACTTGACTCGGTACGTGGACGCTGCTAGGGACGGGACTTGACTCGGAACTTGGATGCTGCCAGGGACAGAACTTGACTCGGTACGTGGACGCTGCCAGGGATGGGACTTGACTCGGAACTTGACTCGGAACTTGGATGCCACCAGGGCCAGGACTTGACTTGGAGCTTCCGGGTAGTGGCGAGCTCTCGACTCGGCCCGGGAACAGTAGACAGCGGTTCTTGATTCCCTCCGGTGGGTTAACTGACAGACCCACCTTGGTGAGGAAACTTTGCAGGCCCGCTTTGGCGAGGTAACTTGACAGGGTTGCTCTGGTGAGGAAAGGTGAATTACCGGCACTCGCTTCGGGCGGAGACTAGGCTTGCTCCGGCCAGAAGGCAGTGGCAAGCCATACCTTTGATGACTTTGCAGATGCTCTCACCCCGAACAGCTGAAAGCCGAAGGCTATAAACTACCGGTTCAGCCAAGAGTAAATTGCCTCTAATCACCAAGGCTGAGGGACACAGGAAAACAGGGAACCAAAGGGAAACACTGAGTCAACGGTCCGGATCATAACATAAACAAGGTAAATTTAAAGAGACCCCGATCCGGACCATGACAGTTCAAGGCCTCCACTACTGCCATGATTAGGCCTAACTCAGGCTGAAGGAGCACAACCTCATATTTCTTCAGGAACAGCTCTAATCTGATGGCCTGAGCAGTGATTTCTCTAACTTCCAGTAATCAATCTGTCCCTCCTCTTCTTTCTTTTTCCATTCCTCATTCTGCTAACACTCTGAAGCCTTCTCTTCTCTTCACATGCCCATCACCTCCCTGGTTGAAGCAGGTACATGAATAACATATAAAAGACATTTGGACAGGTACACGGACATGAAAGATTTGGAGGGATAAGGTATATAGGCCAGATGTGGGCAAATCGGACTAACCTACATGGACATCTTGGTTGCCATGGATGGGATGGACAGTTTGGGCCAAAGGACCTGTTTCCATGATGTATGACTCTATGAATCTACCGTAAAATAGAAGGACAGAATGAGATTGATATATGTACACACCACACACACACACACACACACACACACACCCACACACACACACATCATAAGTTTGTGTTTTAAAAATACACAAAAAGACTGGTTCTGTGGCTGTGGATTCCAATTTGTGACTGCCCTTTAGGTAAGTACTGCCTAATTTACTCACTGGATCTTGAGTGGAAAAAGAAGGTGGCGTCTTCCTGTTAAATTAAACACACCCTCAGTCTCTGTGTGATTCTGTGTGATTGGAGGAGACAAATTCTTTGAAATGTAGTGCATCACATTCACTGAGATAGTCACAATCTCCTATATATTATAGGAAGATACTGCACATGGGAGGTTTGTTTTACACTGCAACCTTTGACTTTTTAAATGAGGTACCATAAAATGTATACATTAAACATGAATACTAATGGGACACCATTGAAAAATTTTCTTAATGATTCACTTAAACATTGGAAAGAAACCATTTGCAATAATAGACAGAATATCCAAAGGTTTCAAATGCCTTTTAAAAAAAATGAATTTATAGAACACAAATTTTGTAATACCCATCAAAGAAGGCTCAGTAATACAATCAGATGATTAAAAGAACATTACCTGAATCTCGAGGGCTACTGAATGAGCAGTGCCAAATTGGATGATTTCGGTTTCATGATTAATTGAACTTCTAAACCATATTTTAGCATGCTTTGTTTTTCTGTCCCTAGTCATCTCGTATTATTAAAGAGAAATTTCGCATATCTCTCCTGGAGTCCAATTAAGGATTTGCATCATGACTAGATTTTTCACTTTAATTACTGTATATGAAGTAGGTTTTGACTTATTTCCTTATTTATCAAACTCTGTAGAAGAAACAGAATTCATCAAATAAACAGATATCGGTGGCTATAATTGCAGCATGCACTGAATGTGTAGAAAGAAAATATGAGGCTCCAAATTTCATCCCATTGTACATAATAAACATCTGAATAATTAAAATGTACATAAATCACAAAAATATCAGTAATAAGAGAGGAACTAGACAGTATTGATTGATTGATAAAAATATAACTTGTCACTTTATTTACCCAATTTCAATTTTATGTTGATTCAAGGCAATGAGATAACAAAAAAAAATGTTCTGCTTTAAACTGTTCTGCTGGAAATGAGCCTCAGTGTACAAACAGTAAAAAATAACAAAATTGATTTAAAGTATCTGGACACAGTTCTGTTTGCTAGTTTTTAAAAATTCTTAGTTCTAAACAATCTGCATGCTAATACTAAAGGGTGGAGGAATAATTTATTACTTGCCTTTGGATCTATTTTCGGAAGGGCTTATTAGAAACTGGTTTTATAGTCATGAAAAAACACTGACCACGAGAAAAAACACTGAAGGCTGCAGATACTCAACAAGTTAGGCAGCATCAGTGAAGAGAGAAAAACAGAGATAATATTGCAAGGTGTTGCCATTTAATGAAAACGCGGAAACTGAACATCATATATGTTGCAGGGAAGGGCAAGCTGAAAAGATGGAGGAAATAAAAATGATGGTAGAGGTGAAGAGTAACGAGGAGATACAAATGCTGATGGTGCTGTCTAAGAGAGGTCAGTGAAGGTTTCTTAATGTACGCATCTAGCTAAACAGTAGCTAGGATGTAGGGTACGGATTACAATGGGAGATAAAAAGGCATGTAAAAAGGGTAATGTTATGATAGTCATAGGGGATTTCAATCTGTTAGTAAATTAGGAAAATCAGGTTTATGATAGATCCCTAGAAAAGGAAATTGCAGAATGCCTACAAGATGGCTTTTTAAAGTAGTTTGTGGTTGAACCTACTTGGAAAAAGGCATTTCTGTATTGGCTGTTGTGTAATGAACCAGATTTTATCAGGGAGCTTAAGAACAAGGAGGCAGTGGTCATAATATGATAGAATTCATCCTGCATTTTGAGAGAGAAGCTGAATCAGATATATTACAGTGGAGTAAAGAGAAATACAGGGGCTTAATAGAGGGGGCCAAAGGGGACTTGAACAGGGATGGCGTGGAACAACAATGGCTGGAGTTTCTGGGAGCAACTTGGAAGGTGCAGGGTAGATTCATCCCAAATTAGAAGTATTCTAAAGGGAGGATGAGGAAACCGCGGCTGACAAGCAAAGCCAATGAGAGCAAGAAAGCAAAAATGAGGGTATAATACATCAAAATTTAGTGGGAAGCTTTTAAAAGCCACAAAAGGCAACTTAAAAAGCAATATGGAGAGAAAGGATAGAATACAAAGGGAAGATCGCCAATAATATAAAAGAAGATACTGACAATTTTTTCCAGATATGCTATACAAAATGTAAAAGAGAGTCAAGAGTGGATATTGAACTGTTGGAAACTTATGTTGGGGAGGTAGTAATGGGGGAGAAAACTGCTGGATGAAATCAGTAAGTATTTTGTATCAGCCTTCATTGGGGAAGACTCAATTAGTGTGTCAGAAATTCGAGAGTGTCAGGGGGAAAAGGTGAGTCTGTTCGCTCTTGCTAAGAAGATGCTTGGGAAGCTGAATGCTCTGAAGGTAGATAAGTCTTCCAAACCAGATGGACTACACACCAGAGTTCTGAACGAGGTAGTTGAAGAGATTGTAGAGGCAGTAGTAGTGATCTTTCAAGAATTACCAGATTCTAGAATTCTAAATGACTGGCAAATTACAAATGTCACTCTATTCTTTAAGAAAGGAGGTAGGCAAAAGACAGGAGATGATGGGCCAGTCAGCATGACTTCAGTGGTTGTGAAAATGGCGGAGTCCAATACTAAGGATGAGATTACAGGGTACTTGGAGGGACATGTTAAAATAGGCTAAAGTCAGTATGGTTTCCTTAAAGGAAAATCTTGCCTGACAGATAGTTGGAGGAGCAGGTAGTGTTCATGAAGCAGGGAGTCTGCAGAAGGAATTAGATTAAGAGAATGGATAGGAAGTAGATGATGGAATACAGTGTAGGGAAGTGTATGATCATGCCCTTTGGTAGAAGGAACAAAGGTGCGGACTATTTTCCAAACAGGGAGCAAGTTTAGAAGTCAGAAACTAAAGGTCAATTTGCAGGTTGACTTGGTGGTAAGGAAGGCAAATGTAATGTTAGCATTTACTTCAAGAGGACTAGAATATAAAAGTAAGGATGTAATACTGAGGCTTTATAAAGCATTTGTCAGTCCGCGTTTGGAGAACTGTGAGCAGTTTTGGGTGTCTTATCTAAAAAAAGATGTGCTGGCACAGGAGACTGTCCAGAGGAGGTTTACTAGAATGATCTTAGCAATGAAAGAATTAACATATGAGGAGCATTTGATGGCTCTGGCCCTTTACTCACTGGAACTAAGAAGAATGAGGGGGATGTTAGTGAAACATATTGAATATTGAAAGGCCTAGTAGAGTGGACTTTAGTGGGGGAGTCTCAGACCAGAGGGCACTGCCTCAGAATAGAGGGACTTCCATTTAGAACAAAGATGAAGAGGAATTTCTTTCACCAGGGAGTGGTGAATCTGTTGAATTCATTGCCATAGATGGCCATGGAAGCCAAGTCATTGAGTATATTTAAAGCAGAGTTTGATAAGTGTTTGATTAGTAAGGGCATCAAAAGACATAGGGTGAAGGCAGGAGAACGCGGTTGAGAGAGATAATAAATCAACCATGATGGAATGGCGAATCAGACTCAATGGGCCAAATGGCCTACATCTTATGGTCTTATGAGTGCTTAGTTATGTGCTTAACTGTATGTGTGGTCATTACAATGATCCCTTTTAACTCCAGAAGCCAAAAAACTTGCGGTTTATTGTAACCTGGATTTTGTTCTCTTGTGGGAAAATAGATCTAATCCTTGTATATAGCAACACCAATAGTAGAAGAGAACAGCACTTTGACCTTTCTGGTCCTTACTAGAGCCTTTGAATCCAGTCTTTGACGATAAAATCAGCAGGGAATTATCGGCCTGAAACTTAGCTTCTGGATCTGAAAGCTCTGAACAAGTTTATGGTTGAATAAGGTGCTACATCATAAGCAAATATTATTGTTAAACAAGTCCTCTGGCCCTGAAAAAAATAATTTTATGTATGGTCTCCAATTTCCCAAAGGCCTTTTGCCTTCTCTGATTTTCAAATCTTTTATTAAGTTTGTGACATTTCTGCTTCTGCCTTGATCTATGTGTGCATCATGGATTTATTTTGCCCAGTGTGCAATGTTTTATGCATTACGCACAATCCTAGGTTTTGGGTGCTGTAGAATAATACTGCCAAAATGTTATTCCAGATTAGTAAATCTTTCAAAAAGTGCCAAATGTTATTTTTAGTATAAAAGATTGGTTTCTCTCTGATTGGGTGTTAGTCTAGCTTGATTACATCATTACAATTGACGTCAGTGAATCTGTGCAGAAAGTGCCAGTAAAGGGATTTCATCATTACAACCCTTGATGAATATTTGCGGACATCAATGGCTACCTGTCCTTAACCACAGGCCAATAAATTTTGGAAGCTTTGCTTTGTGCTTTTTTGCCTATTCTGCTAACCTTGTCTAACCTGCTTGCTGAACACTTACTGGCCTTTCCACCTATGTTCATACTGTGCACAACTTGGCCACAAAGCCATCAATTCCATTATCCAAATCATGAACAAACAGCATTAAAAGAAGTGGTCCCAACACCAACCCCTGTGGAATACCACTAGTCACTGGCAGCCAGTCAGTAAAGGATCCCTTTATTCCCACTCCTGCCTGAGAGCCAATCTTCTATTCATGTGATCTATCTTTCCTGTAATACCATGGCTCTTATCTTGTTAAGCAGCTTCATGTGCATCACCTTGTCAAAGGCCTTCTGAAAATCCAAGTAAACCAACATCCACTAACTCTCCTTTGTCTATCCTGCCAGTTATTTCCTCAATGAATTCCAACAGATTTGTCAGGCAAGACTTCCACTTAAGAAAGCCATGCTAACTGTGGGTTACTTCATCATGCACCTCCAAACACCCCAAAACGTCATCCTTAATGACTGACTCCAACATCTTCCCAATCACTGAAGTCAGGCTAACTGGTCTATAATTTCCGTCCTTCTGCCATGCCTCCCTCCCTTCTTAAAGAGTGTAGTGACATGTGCAATTTTCCAGTCCTCCACAACTATTCCAGAATCTAGTGATTCTTGAACGATCATTACTCGTGCCTCCACAATGTCTTCAGCTACCTCTTTCAGAACCCTAGGGTTTTGTTCATCATCCTTTAGATCTTTCGGTTTCCCAAGCACTTTCTCCCTAGTAATAGCAACTACGAGGGGTAATTGATAAGTTCATGGCCTAAGGTAGAAGGAGTCAATTTTAGAAAACCTAACACATTTATTTTTCAACATAGTCCCCTCCTACATTTACACACTTAGTCTAGTGGTCGTGGAGAATACGGATCCCTTCTTTGTAGAAGTCAGCGTCTTGGACTTCCAGATATGCGATGTTATGTCATGTTTAAATTTAGAGAAGATTCGTTGTTCGATTTCTGATTCTAATCAAGATTTTCAAAAGCTATGGGGACCCCTTCTGAACTATTTTGAAAATCTTTGAATTGTTATTGTTAATAAAAACATATCTGGGCTATTATTATAAAACACTCTATGATAAAGTACTCTTTTTTTTTCTTTTGTTTTTTTACCAACCAGCTTTATCTTGGTAGTGGGTGTAGATTTTTTTATAATCTAACTAACCATATTATTGTATTTCATAATTCAATTTATTTTATTTGATTGATTATCAATATAGTTTACCGTGATTGTATCAGTGTGATTTATATATAGCGCATTTTGCACCACCTTATTTTGATTTATAATTAGTATCCTTATGAATTCTGTATTTGTGTATATGAAATTCAATAAAAATATTGGAAAAAGAAAGAAAGACCCCCAGAAAGTGGTCTACAGCAGGGGGTGATTGAAAAGTTTGTGGCCTAAGGTAGAGGGAGATGAGTTATTAATTTCAAACTTTCTGCATAATCACTCAAAGAGTTGGACGGTACGTGCATGTAATGAGAGCTGTATAACCCATGTCCTTCTACCTTAGGTCACGAACTTATCAATCACCCCTGTTGTGGACCACTTTCTGGAGGTCCAAGGCACCGACTTCTACAAAGAAGGGATCCGTATGCTCCATGACCACTGGACTAAGTGTGTAAATGTAGGAGGGGACTATGTTGAAAAATAAATGTGCTAGGTTTTCTCAAATTGACTCCTTCTACCTTAGGCCATGAACTTATCAATCACCCCTCCTATACTCATTTCTTCCCCCGACACTGCATATTGCCAGTGTCTTCTACAGTGATGCAGAATACTTATTAAGTTTGCCTTTTTTATGTCTCCCATTACCGCTGCTCCAGAGTCATTATCTAGTGGTCCGCTATCAACTCTGGCCTCTCTTTATCCAAAGTACATTACGCAGTATATCTGAAAAATCCTTTGACATCCTCTTTCATGTTATTGGCTATCTCAACTTCGCATTTCATCTTTTGTCTTCTTATGGTTTTCTTATTTGCCTTCTGCTGGTTTTAAAAGCTTCCCAATCACCTAACTTTCCACTAAATATTTGCTATCTTGTGTGCTGTCTTTTTTGCTTTTATGCTGTCTTTGAAACTTCCCTTCTCAGCCACAGTTGCCTCATTGCCCCCTTTAGAATATTTCTTCATCTTTGGATGTATCTATCCTGTACCTTCCAAATTGCACCCAGAAACTGCAGCCATTGCTGTTTTGCCTTCATCCCTAATAGTGTCCACTTTCAATCAACTTTGCCATCTCTGCTCTCATGGCTCTGCAATGCCCTTTACTGCACTGTAATTCTGATATATCTGACTTTATCTTTTCCCTCTCAAACTACAGGGTGAGTTCTATCATAATGTGGTCACTGTCCCTGAGGGTTCTTTTTGCCTTAAGCTCCTTAATAAAATCTGGATTATTACACAACACCCAATCCAGCATTGCCTTTCCAGCATTGCGTTTCGGGTCCTGGCCCGAAACATTGACTGTACCTCTTCCTATAGATGCTGCCTGGCCTGCTGTGTTCACCAGCATTTTTTATGTGTGTTGCTTGCTTTTCCCCTAGTGAGCTCAACCACAAGATGCTCTGAAAAGGCATCTCATAGGCATTATTCAAATTCTCTCTCCTGGGCTCCAGCATCAATGTGATTTTCCCAATCTCCTGCATTTTGAAATCCCCTATGACTATCATAACATTGCCCTTTGATCATCCTTTTCTATCTCCTGTTGTAATTCGTACCTCACATCTTAGCAACTGCTCAGGAGCTTGTGTACAAGTCTCATCAGGGTCTTTTTCCCCTTCCAGTTCTTAACTCTACCCACAAGGATTCTCTATCTTCTGATCCTGTGTCAACTCTCACTAAGGATTTGAGTACATATTATACTGTATTAACAGGGGCTCCCACCCCCTCTTCCTACCTGCCTGTCCTTTTGATACAAGGTGTATCTTTGGATATTAAGCTCCCAACTACCTTATTCTATATACTCTGTACATTCAAATATAACACCTGCAGCCTTTTCAATTTTGCTCCCCATGTTACACTTTAACTCATTCCACTGACCACACTTTTGTTGTGTCATCTGCCTATCTTTCCTCACAGTCTCACTGCACAAAGCATCGACTTGCTTACCAACTGCCTCATCCTTAGCACTAACACTTCAGCTCCCATCCCTCTTCTAAATTAGTTTAAACCCTCCTCAACAGGTCTAGCAAACCTGCCTGAAAGGATATTATTTCCCCCCTCCCCCCCACCGGGGTACAGAAGTAACACATCTAGTTTGTACAGGTCATACCTTCCACAATGATCCAGAAACCTGAAGCCCTTACCCTCTGTGCCTCTTCCTCAGCCATTCATTGATCTGTACTATCACTCTATTCCCGCTCTGACTAGTACATAGTACTGGGAGTAATCCAAAGATTACTGACTTGGAGGTCCTGCTCCAGCTCTTCCCTAACACCCTATACTCACTACATAGGACCTTTTACCCCTTTCTACCTATATCATTAGTGCCAATATGCACGACGACCCTCTAGCTGCTCACTCTCCCTCTGTCGTTCTGAAGCATCCTGGTTTCAGCACCTGGGAGGTAATATACCATCCTAGCATCTCACTCGTGTCCACAGTATCTCCTGTCTGTCCTCCTAGTTATCGAGTCACCTATCACCGTGCCACAGGCCGGGCTGCTGCTGCGATGCCCTGATAATCATCCTCCCAACAGTATCCAAACAGGTATATTTGTTGCTGAGTGAATTGGTCACAAGGGAAACCTGTAGTAACTTCATACTCTCCTGACTTCTCCTGATCCATTAACAATATTAATGTAAAGATGGTGCCAACGTACAACATTCCCTTGGTTGACATCTTCCAGATAGCAAACAAAAATATCCTTTTACTCGAGGAATTCTGCAAATGCTGGAATTTCAAGCAACACACATCAAAGTTGCTGGTGAACGCAGCAGGCCAGGCAGCATCTCTAGGAAGAGGTACAGACGACGTTTCGGGCCGAGACCCTTTGTCAGGACTAACGTCAGTCCTGATGAAGGGTCTCGGCCCAAAACGTCGACTGTACCTCTTCCTAAAAATATCCTTTTTACTCCTTTTACATCTATTTTTCACCTTAAGTGTGCTTCTGGTACTGGTAACACCTGCAATTTAAAGTTTGGAGATTGTTTGAGTGATCCAGCATTTTGGTGTCTCTTAGAAGATTCCGGGAAGTGAGTGTGTACTCAGATGGCCTCAGTGTGAGGAGACTTTGAGACTGGGGCACATGTCGGTGTTCAACTCCATTTCACTGTTTAAAAAGGAAGGGTACATCGCATCTGGAGTTTCTCCGGTTCGCGGACGATTTCCCTGCACACCTCTCTGACGTAGTGGGGAACCGCGTATGAGACAAGTTCCAGCACTGGTTTGCCATTGCCATCTGCTGGGTGAGTTTCCAAAGAGATCACCAGCTCATAACCCAGCACGAATGGAAACTGTGCAGAGGAGCCGGCTGGCTGGATTCGAACTCGGGACCTTTCTTCCCGAAGTCCAGCTCTGAAGCCACTACGCCACCAAAGTGTTCATTTATTGCCGATTGAAGCATTGAGGAAGATTGAGGAATTGAGGTGAATGCAGATGGTGAGAGAGAATTTAGTGCAGATGTTCCTGTTCTATTTTGTGTGGAGGAGGGGGATTTTAGGAGTGGGGGGGTTGACAATTGGGATATCATTCTTTTTTGCAGGGGGGTGTGGGTTTGATGTTTCTCTCTGAATGAATTTCATACTCTTTCTTTGTTTTGTGGCTATCTGAAGTATACACATTTCAGAGTTGATTAGGAATACATGCTTTGATAATAAATGAACCTTTGGATATTATGGTTTAAGTCCATAGCTCACTGAGAATGGCCACATAGATCAAGACGTTGATAAAGAAGGCAAATGGCATGTCTTCGTTGGTCTGGGCATTGAGTATTAGAGTCAGGAAGTCATATTGCAGCCATATAAATCTTTGGTTAACCACACTTTGGAGTATTGTGTTCATTTCTGCTTGCGTCACTTCAGGAAAGATGTAGAATCTTTGGAAACGGTTCTGGAGGGGTTTACTGAGATACTACATGGAACAGAGGGCAATTTCAAA
Organism: Mobula hypostoma; assembly: GCF_963921235.1. Lineage (NCBI taxonomy): Eukaryota > Metazoa > Chordata > Chondrichthyes > Myliobatiformes > Myliobatidae > Mobula > Mobula hypostoma. The sequence goes on from NC_086100.1 coordinate 21,966,188, forward strand.
GTGCAAAGTAATTTTATTATCAAAGTACATATATGTCACTGTATACTACCTTGATATCATTTTCTTGCAGGCATTCACAGTTGAACAAATACAATTGAATCAATGAAAAACTACACTCAAAGACTGACAACCAATGTGCAAAAGAAGGCAAACTGTCCAAATACAAAGTAAGTAAGTAAGTAATGTGAAGTTATCCACTCTGGTTCAGGAGCCTAAGGGTTGAAGGGTAATAACTGTTCCTGAACCTGGTGGTGTTGGACCTTATGCTGCTGTGCCTCCTTCCTGATAGTGCTAGTGAGAAGAGAGCATGGCCTGAACGGTAGGGGTCCTTGAGAATGGATGCTCTTTTTTTGTTGTCAATGTTGGGGAGGGCTTTGCTTGTAATGGACTCGATTGTATCCTCCACTGCCGTAGACTTCTCATTTCATGGGCATTGGTGTTTCCATACCAGGCTGTGATGCAGCCAGTCAGGATGCTCTCCGCTGTGCACCTATAGAAGTTTATCAAAGTTTTAGATGATGAGCTGAATCTGCACAGACTTCTAAGAGCTTGGAGACGCTGCCATGCCTTATTTGAAATAGCCCATGTGTACTGGTCCCAGGACAGATTCTCAGATATGATAATGCCAAGGACTTTAAAGATGCTGACTCTGTCTACCTCTGATCCCCAAATGAGAACTCTCTCATGGACCCCATATGTCTTCCTCCTGTAGTCAATAATTTGTTTTTGGTTTTTCTGATGCTTAGTGAGTGGTTGCTGTTGTACCATTCAATCAGATTTTCAATTTTCCTCCTATACTCTGATTTATCACCACCTTTGATTTAGCCAACAGTAGTGTCATCAGCAAATTTAAATGCGGTATTAAAGCTGTATTTAGTCACACAGTCATAAGTATAAAGCAAGCAGAGTAGGGGGCTAAGCACACAGCCTTGTGGCTTACCTGTGCTGATGGTGATTATGGAGGAATTGTTCTTGCCAAGCTGTACTGGTTAGTTCTACAATTGAATGGTTAGCATGTATTATAAAGAAATGTTGGACAAACTTGAATTGCTTTTTTTTTCTGAAGCATGGGAGGCTGAGAGGAGACCTGAAAGAGGGATATAAAATTATTTGAGCCATAAATAGGATAGACATTCAGAATCCTTTCCCAAGGGCAGAATTATCAAATACCAGAGACATGCATTTAAGGTGAGAGTGGGAAAATTCAAAGGAAGCGTGTGAACTAAGTTTTTCACATGAAAAGTGATGGTGCCTGGAGCAACCTGCCTGAGGTAGTGTTGGAAGCAGGTACAATAGTGGCTTTTAACTGGACTGGGTGTTGAAGGATATGGGTCATGTACAGGCAGAAGAAATTTAGTTTAATTTCTCATCGTGTTTGGTGCCGGCGTTGTTGGTCGAAGGGCCTATTTCCTATACTGGACTGGTCTACGCTTGATGTAACCTTGCATCTGCACATAGAGGTTCCTTGAAGTATGAAAACAAGATTCACTCATGTTATGAAGATCTGCTTCTGAAAGAGCGGCACTTTGGTCTAGTGACAATGCCTGCTCTCAACTGATTGCTGTTGTTTGGATCTCACATTACGTCCATGATTTTCCTCAATGATTGATATTTTTTATGTTTGTATTTGAGATCTGTGATGTTCAAAAACTCTAATAGATGGAAATTAGATCTAATGTACTGGTGAGTCCTAAATAGTGTGACCAAGAAGAACCCTCTCAACCCATGGACTGTTTTGGTCATTGACACAAACAACACATTTCACTGTATCTTTTGACATTTTGATGTACATGTGCAAAATAAAGCTAATATTTAAAAGATCTTTAATCTTTCCTTTAGCAGGTCTAGATTTGGGGATATAGCCGTAAGGTGATTGGATAAAATGATTAGAGGAGAAAACAGGAAAGGAGAGGCAGAGTTTGAAGTTCTTTCCCTGAACAGATGGTTAAGGTAGAAATACTTATCATGTTATACAAAGTCATACAGTCATTCAGCATGGAAACTGATTTTTTAGCGTAAGAGATCTATTCTGATTACAACATTCTCCCTGCTAGACCCATGGTCGTGATTTCAGTCCATAATGCTCCAAGCCCCTCCCCTCCATGTACTAATCCAAATAACTCTTAAATGTTGCCGTTGTACCCACCTTAATCACATTCCTCTGGCAGCTCATACTCAGGCCCTCTAGCACAAACAACATTCCCCTAAATCTCTCTGCACCTTGTCCTGCTTGACAATGTCTTTCCTATAACAGGAGGACTAAAACTGTACACAATGCTCCAAGTGTGGTCTCACCAACAAATTGTATAACTGCAACATAATATTCCTAAGCCTAAACTTGATGACTTGACTGATGAAGTGACGCAGGCAAAATGCATCCTCCTGTACCCTGTTTACGTGCATAGCCTACTTCACTGAACTGTATACTTTTACTTCCAGGCCCCTCCGTTTTTTAACACTTGTAAATGCTCTGCTATTCACTGGATAGGTCCTGCCCTGGTTTGAATTTCCAGAATGTATTACTTCACAGAGATCTACACTGAAATCCATTTGCTATTTCTCACCTCATTTTCATAACTGAAGAAGATCTGTTTGTGATTCACTGTTTCACCTGCCTGTCTATAACAAGACTCCCTAATTTAGCATTATCAGAAAACTTGCTAATGGTATATTCACATGGTATCTTTGGCTCAACTTATCCATATTAACCATAATATCTACCAAGCTAATCTCATTTGTTCATGTTTGGCTCATAGCCCTCTAAACATCTCCTATCCGATGTCTTTGGAATGCTGTTATTAAAGTACCTCGATAGATATTTGATGAATTGTGCTGTTAATGGTTCCATTTAATATCAGAGAATATATCCAGTATACATCCTGAAATTCTAACTCTTTGCAGACATCCACGAAACAGAAGAAAAAGCCCAAGGAATGAATGACAGAAAATGTTAGAACCCCAAAGCCGGCCCACCCCCCCCCATGGCCCAACAGCGGCAAAACATCAACCCTCTCCCCACTTGTTCCAGCAGGAAGCATCAGCACCCCCCCCCACCATACAAGCAATAGGAGAGCCCCCCAAAAGACTGTGATAGAGAGTCCATTGAAAGCCACTCTTCATTCCAACAGTTATGTACTTACATTCACAAGGCTATGGACCAATTAGTGGAAAATAGGATTAACGTAGTAGCTGTTTTTTTAATACTGCCACGTCTTAAGCTACTCTGCATTTATAACTGTGCGAGCAAATCCTTCTGATCAGAAATGTCTCTGCTGGTAATCCTTGACCTAATTACCTTTTTAAGAAGTACAGGGAATCTTGTCCTTTTAGCCAATGTGGATAGCTGTGTAACTGCAGCTGCCTTGTGTTTCAACGGCAGTCCAATTTCCGCTGGCATAGGAAAACAAGGTGTTTAAAAAATAAACATCTCAGGCTATATACTTCCAAACACTGATGGTGAAAGTGATTGGAAATTCCAAAATATTCTTCCTCAAATAAAAACAATGCTGTGGGCAGAAACCGGTCGAAAATTTCAAACATGAGTTTGATTTCATTAGGATTATCGAAGAAATAGAGTAAAGAGAGTTAATAAGCAGTTTGGACTACAACTTTAATGGCAGAACAGAACTGAGGGGATAAATGGTCATGACTTACACTTACTTATTCTTAGGAGCAAATACAGGTGTATAAAATAAATGTATGAATTAATGTGATATGAAAAACTATATAAAATACCTTTCCTGTTCTGATTGATTCTGCATGAAATCAAAACAGGATTTAAAAAAGCAGCAAAAAGGTGATAGTTTGTATCTTTACATAAAAATTGAAGCAGTTTAATTCTATCAGTGTCAAGTCATCAAATATATCCTACTTTCATGTCTTGAGAACTCTTGCTGTTATGGGAAATTCTTACCGCAGAAGATTATGTTCATACATAGTTTTTGATAGTGGTCATATATTTGCCATAACATAAGCTTCTATAGTGTTCCATTTATATTTTTTGTTACAGGATTATAACGTGTTCTCTATTTATTAAATATAGTAACTTGTGAAACAATTTACAAGACAGACTGCCCTTTTAAATGCTTAAGTATAATTTTTCAGTCCTGCAATTAAAGATAATGGGTTGGTTCTGCTAGTCTACCCTAATCTTTTTCTGAATAAATGAATGCAAAGCTCCATAAACATTGGCACAATCTCGTGATTTTTTTTTTTAGTAAAAGAGTGGAAATTCTGGTCGCTAATATATTTTCAAAATGCAGCCTGTTTGCTGAGCCTTTCTATAATTAGTACCTGAAGAACATGTATTTTCAACTGCAATTTCTCTGGGCAATAACAATGACCACAGCTGCTGCTGAGTGTTTAAAGGCAAGTTGGTAAAAGCTTTGGATGCTTTAGCTACTAATTGGTCATCTCAGCATTTCCTTGGTAGTACATGATCACTGTGCAGGATGTATTTTCCAAATTATTTTACAGCCTCTGCTGTACAGATTTGTAATGCTGTCTCAGTTTGTATTTGTTAATATGAAGCACTGCTATCTGCAAGTTAGTGTTGCACTCTCGCGTCACATCAACCTAGAGTGGCACAAGCTTCTTACCTGGGAACTGATTATTGAAAACTGATTCATTGAACTTGTGAAAATATCTGCAACTTTCAAAAGAGAATCAGATCTGTAGAAGAAAATAAGAAAATAAAGAACATAAATTGCAGAGGGTCGTTCTGCCCCTCATGTCTACTGTACCATACAATAAGACTGTGGCTGATTGTTTACCACCTTCTTGCACCTTTTCATGGCACCCAGAACTCAGCAGGCCAGGTAGCATCTATGGAAAAGAGCAAACAATGGACATTTCAGGCCAAGACCCTTCATCAGGATGGGTCTGATGAAGGGTCTTGACCCAAAGAGTCAACTATTTTTTTTCCATAGATGCTACCTGGCCTGCTGAGTTCCTCTGGCATTTTGTGTGTGTTGCTTTGGATTTCCAGCATCTGCAGGTTTTCTTGTGTTCTCAGTGCAACTACTGCCACCAGATTTCTAAATGGACATTGAACCCATGAACACTACCCCACTACTTTTTCTTGGTACTACTTATTTAATCTAATGATATTATCTATACATATGTACTTACTGTAATTCACAGTTTTATTAACATGTAATGCAATGTACTGCTGCCACATAACAATAAGTTTCACGACATATGCCAGTGATATTAAACCTGATTCTGAACCTCACACCCACTGATTCCCATAATATTTAAAAATAGTCGGGAGGAGAGAGAGCAGCACACCGCGCGTGCACAGCCCTCCGGTGAAAAATGATATCGTATCTGTTAAAAAGGGGCCGTGGACAATTCTGATTTGATGGAGACGGATGTGAAAGTACAGAGGAACATCTGGAGAAATTTCTGAAACGCTCATTCGCTGCTGTCGTTACTGTGCGGTCGGGAATCTTCCGGAGGGAAGGCCTCAAAATCCCTGGCTTTGCCTGCTGTTGGCGACCGAGATTGAGGTCGAATTATCCGGACAGAGATGGCACTCAGTAGTCAGTGTTGGAGAGCTGATTCGGAGGCTCGAAGTTTTCGGATGACTCAGAGATGGATTGTGCTCGGGCATGGCAGGGAGAGTTTTTCTTCCTTCTCCCGTCTGCGTGAAATGTGGGACATTTGAGAGACTCTGAACTTTTTACTATACTCATGGACTTCTTCATCAAGTTATGGTATTGTTGCACTGTTGTAACTATATGTTATAATTATGTGGTTTTGCCAGTTTTTTCAGTCTTGGTCTGTCCTGTGTTTTGTGATATCACACCGGAGGAAATATTGTATCATTTCTTAATGCATGCATAACTAAATAACAATATAAAAGGACTGCGTGTCTTCATAATCTAATCTAATCTAATATATTTGCCTATTTAAAAAATATACTCAGTGAATGAGCTTATGCAGCCTACTTGAGCAGTGAATTCTGTAATTCAGTTCTGTCTGTGGGACGAGACATCTCTTTATTAGTGGAAAATATCGGCCAGTCAGACTGCATCTGTGGAAGGAGGAACGGTGTTATTGTTTCATGTTGAATACTTAGCTGTAAACTCTGTTTCCCTTTCCACAGATGTTGCCTGATGAGTTGCTCCAGCATTTTCAAATTAATTTCAGATTTCTAAAATCTGCATTTAATTTTCTTTTTCTCTTCAACCCATTCCTGAATGGCAAACACTTTTACATGATTTTCCCTCTTGACATCTCATATTTCATTCATTCTTCAAGAGAGAGAGGCAGAAGAAAGGAAATTATAGGGCAGTTAGTCTGACCTCAGTGGTTGGGAAGATGTTGTTGATTGTTAAGGATGTCATTTCAGGGTACTTGGAGGCACCTGATAAAGTAGGCTATGGTCCGCAGTTTCCTCAAGAGAAAATCTCACCTGACAAATCCATTGAAATTCTTTGAAGAAATAACAAGCAGGACAGACAAAGGAGAATCAGTTGATATTGTGTACTTGAATTTTCAGAAGGTCTTTGACAAGGTGGCACACGTGAGGCTAGTCAACAACTCTAAGCCCATGGTAATACAGGAAAGATTCTAGCATGGATAAAGCAGTGGCTGATTGGCAGGAGGTGAAGAGTGGGAATAAAGGGAGAATTTTCTGGTTGGCTGCCAGTGACTCGTGGTGTTCCAAAGGTTTGTGTTGAGACTGATTCTTTTTATGTTATATGTCAATGATTTGGATGATGGAATAAATGATAGGTGGAGAGACAGGTACTGAAGGACAGACAGATTAAGAGAATGGGCAAAGAAGTGGCAGATGGAATACAGTATTGGGAAGTGTGTTGTCATGAACTTTGTTAGAAGAAATGAAAGGGTTTGCTATTTTCTAAATGGAGAGAAAATGCAAAAATTGGAGGCACAAAGGGTCTTGGGAATAGGGTTCCCTAAAAGTTAATTTGTAGGTTGAGTCCATGGTGAGGAAGCCAAACACAATATTAGTATTTATTTCAAGAGAACAAGTATAGGAAAGCAAGAATGTAATGTCAAGATTTTATAAAACACTGGTGAGGCCTCACTTGCAGTAGAGTGGGCCTGTATTCACTGGAATTCAGAGAAATGATGGGTAACCTATTGAAGCATATCAAATGGTGAAGGGCCTTAATAAAGTGGGTGTGGAGTGGATGTTTCCTATGATGGGAGAGTCTGAGACAAGAAGACACAGCCTCAGAATGGAGCGGTGTCCTTTTAGAATGGAGATGAGGAGGTGAGGAGGAATTTCTTCAGCCTGTGAGTGGTGAATCTATGGAATTCAATGCCACAGGCAGCTGTGGAGGTCAATTCATCGTGTATATTTAAGGAAGAAGTTGATAAATTCTTGATTGATCAGGGCATGAAGATATACGGCGGAAGGCAGAAGACTGGGGCTGTGAGGCAAAAAGGATCAGCCATGGTGAAATGGCAGAGCAGACTCAATGGTCCAAATGGTCTAATTCTGCTCCTATATGTTATGGTCTTATTTTCTCTTATTTAGTTCTGATGTAGAACAGAGCCATGTGGTCCTAGAACTAGCTTCTAGAGATTTCCATTAATGCTATTTGTCCACTTATTTCCTTATAATCTCTACTCTATCACTTGTCCATCAACCTGATTACCCTGGCTCTCAACTACAATAGGTGTCATTTACAGTAGTCAATCAATTGCCCAGTCCATGGGATGTGGAATGAAACCAGAGCACTTGGTCAAAACACTTGCAGACACAGGGAGAATTTGCGACATCTACATGGGTAGTACTAGAATTCAGGATTGAAACCTGGTTGTTTGGACTATGTAACATTGATGCATACAATTCGAATATCTGGTCACTGAAACACAGGAGAGACAGGAAGACATGAGAGAAAGCTAAGTGGAATGGTATTAAGCAAAATACTGGAAATACTTATGTCAGAAGCCAACAAAAGAGAGAAAAACATTTAGCATTTCTAGTTGCTGACCGTCCATGAGCCAGTCATATCAATGACCTGATTAATATTGTTTCTCTCTCCACAGATGCAACCTGGCATATTGTGTTTCTTTCTTACCCTAGCAATTTCTGTTTTTAATTCAGAATTCCAGCATTTTCAGTATCTTGCTTTTCTAGATTGGACCTGGGTAGTAGTGACCTTAGACATGAGGATAGATTTGAGAAATTGAGGCCTTTCTCTTGACCTTGGAGAAGATTGGGCAGCGATTTTGTCATGATATTGAAAATCACTAAAGATCGAGACAGAGAAATAATTGAGAAATTTCTTTTCTGTGTTTGACCAGACGACTTAAAAATTAGACAGCTGGCAAAAGATTCAGAGCAGATATACCAAAATATATTTTCATAAAGTGAGCGGTCATAATTTGAAATCTACAACTAGTTGATATTTCATGTTGTGACCCTTACAACTTTCCAGATGAAGAGTCTTAACCAAAAGGTCAGCAGTCCTCTTCCCTCTACAGATGCCGACTGACCTGTTGAGTTTTTCTGGTCATTTTTTTTTTGCTTTAGTTTCTCGCATTGGCAATTTCTTTCCCTGTTTTTATCCTATTCCACTTTAACAGAAAGACATCAAAACATAACTTAACCTTTTCTTTACCCTCCTTTAGGTCTTCCTGTCATTCTTTGTGTCTCCAAGGTAAAAACAAGTTGCTTTCAAAAGGGAGAAAAGCAAGGCTGCTGAGAATCATTTAGGCTGCGGAATTAACTAAGTTGTTTTTACAGAAAATGAAAACAGAAAATGCTGGAAGCACTCAGCAGATCAGACAGCATCTGTAGAACGAGAGTCAGAATTAATGTTTTGAGGTCAACGATCCTTTGGCAGAACTGAGAAAGAAAACAAGTTGGTTTTGAAAGAAAGCAAGTTAAGCATATTTGGGCTGTTTATCTTAGAAAGGATGAGCAGGCAATAGACAGGTGTGCAGGCAATAGAGAGGGTCTAGAGGAAGTTCATGAAGAATGAAAGTGTTAATGTATGAGGAAAGTTTGATGGCTCTGGGCCTGTATTAACTGGAGTTTTGAAGAATTTAAGGGGGATCTCATTGACACTGATTGAATACTGAAAGGCCGAGATACAGTGGATGTGGAAAGGATGCTTCCTATAGTTGGGAAGTCTAGAGCCAGAGTACACAGCCTCAGAATAGAAGAATGTCCTTTCAGAACAGAGGTAAGGAGGAATTTCTTTAGCCAGAGGATGGTGAATTTGTGGAATCCATTGCCACAGATGGCTGTGGAGACTAAGTCATTGGTTATATATAAAGCAGACATTGATAGGTTCTTGATTAGTGAGAGTCTCAGAAGATACAGGGAGAAGGCAAAAGAATGGTGATTGAGAGGGATAATAAATCAGCCTGATGGAATGGTGGACCAGAATCGACTGGCCAAATTGCCAAATTCTGCTCTTCTGAGTTATGGTCTACGGTCTTAAGTTGCAGAGGGTGTGGAGGAGGGATCAATATGACAAATCTGTGACAAGACGTAACTAGGGTTATCATGAAGATAAATTGTAGAGATCATATGGTCAACGTGTTAGTGGAGTAAGAATATATACAAAGGATGGTTAAAAAGTTGCAAATTGCAGGGCTGTGGAGGACAGGCTGTGTCAATATCACAGAAGGACGACTTTCAGCAGAAATCACTCGTTCTGATGCAGGCAGGGAGAGCAATTTACTGGAAATAGTAAAACTTGATATTGTGTCCGACAGGCACCAGCATGCCCTAATGGAAGATGAAGTTCTGTTCTTCAAGTTAGTATACGGCTTTGTATAGATAGTTATGGATACATAAGCCAGAGAGGAATGCATCAGACAATTTAGGCAATGGGGAACAGGAATCTCGAGGTCAGACCATGGACTGAATGCAAGTGTACTGAAAAACATTCACCCAATCTACAGCAACACCCAAAATGCTGGAGGAGCCCAATCTATATTTGTTTTCTCCACTTTAGAGGAGACTGCATTGTAAAACTGAATGTAATATACTCATGGAAAAAATGCAAGTGAACTGCTGCTCCATCTGAAAAGTCTGTTTGGTTCCTTGGATGGTGCGAAGGGAAGATGCAAAAGACAAATGTTACATTTCCTGTAATTGCTGCAAGGAAGGACGTGCTTAGCAGATCAGAAGAGCAGAACACAGAGTTGCGAATGGAGTCCTTCAAAACACTGAAAGGCAAGGCAAGGGGAAGATATGCCTGGGAGGGAAATCTTGATGGAAGCAAAGAGAACTTGCAGAGGAAAACCTGTTGAGTACAAATGCTGGTGGGTGGAAGGTGAACTCTGTCCGGGAGCGAGTGGTGAGGGCTGAGATGCAGGGAACAGATGAGATGTGATGAAGGACCCTGGGAAGCATGTAGAGGTATTGCAGCAAATTAGTTCAGCTTGATAGGGTGAGAAGAGTGCTTCCTTACTGAGTTGGCTCTAGAGTTTTATGATTTGAAGGGAGACTGTTTTCACCTCCAAGTTTCATACCATCCTGAATTAGACCACATGCTAATACTACTTCCTTTAGTATTCAGGAATTCCAGTACCCATGAGAGGGTTGCAGTTAAGTTTGTAGCCGAAGGTAGAGGAGATGAGTTATACAGCTTTCGTTACATGCACGTGAAGTTCAACTCTTTGAGTGATTATGCAGAAAGTTTGAAGTTAATAACTCATCTCCTTTTAACTTAGTCCACGAACTTATCAATCACCCCTGCTGTGGACCACTTCTGGAGGTCCAAGACGCCGACTTCTACAAAGAAGAGATCCATATACTCCACGACCGCTGGACTAAGTGTGTAAACGTAGGAGGGGACTATGTTGAAAAATAAATGTGCTAGGTTTTCTAAAATTTTCTCATCCCTCTTCCCTCCGGGAGAAGGTTCAGGAGCTTGAAGACTCGTATAGCCGGATTTGGGAACAGCTTCTTTCCAACTGTGATAAGACTGCTGAATGGATCCTGACCCGGATCTCGGCCATACCCTCCAAATATCCGGACCTGCCTCTCGGTTTTTTTGCACTACCTTACTTTCCCTTTTTCTATTTTCTATTTATGATTTATAATTTAAATTTTTAATATTTACTATCGATTTGTAATCTGGGGAGCAGGAAGCGCAGAATCAAATATCGCTGTGATGATTGTACGTTCTAGTATCAATTGTTTGGCAACAATAAAGTATAAAGTATTAAGTATAAATTATTGACTCCTTCTACCTTAGGCCACAAACTTATCAATCAGCCCTCGTACATCTGATTTTAACTAAGAGGTTTTCTCACTTTGGCACATATGTGCTTAACTTCCAAACACGTATAGGTTAGACTGTGAAATAAATTCCTCTCGCTCACGCTATGTGAACAAAGATTAACACATTCATATTACTCTGTTACAGTCACATTTGGCCATGAAACAATAAAGTAAGACGAAGATAAACTTACAAAAACTTTTTTAATATCTTGCTTTGTAGTTAAATTACTAGAAGGACTAACCAGCTAGGCCGATAAGGAAATTCACACCAACAAGCCGTCCAACGCCGACATTTTGCTCGCGGAAATCTAAAGCATCTACATGTAAATCATGTCAAATTACCGATATTCTAGATGTACAAATGTATAAATGAACCTACATGGATATTAGCAGATATTATTCACCTTTCCTCACCACACAACCAGTACTCCTAGGGAAAAGCAGCTCCCAGTCTTGATCGTCTTTCTAGAACTTCGTAACTCATCTTTCTACTCTGCATGTTTATATTGATATCACTGTTTTCTCTTAAAGGCATGGGCAGCTATTCTAGCATCACCAGTGTATATATATAAGTGCACTTTAACAATCAAAAATAATATTCAACGGTCACCTGGTTACATTCTCCCTGCATACCAGTAAGCGTCCTCGATTACTCGCTCACTGCAAAGGTACTTTTAACCTCTTCAACTGCTTCTCTGAAAAGAACTGAACTTAGACTGGCCAGTATCTGTGACACATCTCGGACTGACCTTGCTTCGTGATGTGGGTTAGAGTGCTGTCCAGCATTTACTCTTTTACTCCTGCGGGTGCTGCAACAGGAGGACCACTAGCATCTGTCCTTGTATCAGCTGTCACAGACACTATGGTCTCAGTTCCAGAGGTTTTGCTGTCAAGGCTATGGTCGAGATTACGTACACCCAGTTCTGACACATCTCTTTCCAATATCACACCATTCTCTGAATCTTCAGAATCTGACTCATGTCCCGGGGAAGGGCTGGCCTGCATTACAGCAGTTTGCAGTTTCCTTTGAAGAGCTGGTGTGGGTAGGTTCTCACAGGGCCTGATGGCTACCTTGTTCACCCGCTTGAGGGGCCCTCCCTCCAAAGGTTCCACCATGTATGTGTTATCTAGCACCTCTGTCACCCTGTAGACAGTAATTTCCAAGCTTTCCAGATCTTATTATGACCTACTGGCCCGTTACTGATGTAAATCAATGCATTTACGTCAATCTTAGGACAACAAATTTTATTCTCCTGCAAGGCCATGTGTTCTGCAGCCTTTTGTCCAGAGTATTCTTTTGCTCTGGCATGAACACCACTCAGTCGTTTCTGGTGTATGGATGATCAGTCATATTTCCCATCCACAGACTGTTCTTGCCCCAGCAGAGCATCCACTGGCAAGTGGGGATCAACACCGAACAGTCGGTAATAAGGGGAATATCTGGTGGTTGCATGAGATGTCACATTATAAGCATACACTAACTCAAGTTGATGCTGTAGTCACCTGCGTTTCATTTCTGGAGGCAACGTACGGAGAAAATCATGCGTTGCCCTGTTGAAATGCTCACACTGAGCATTGTCAGTAGGATGATGGGGTGTATTACGTCTTTTCTTTAACCCACACAATTTGCAGAGATCAGCTATGACCTCACTGTCAAAGCTACGGCCCTGGTCAGAACGGAAGCTCTGAGGAGCACCATACTTCATAGCCATTCGCTCAAGAGCACCCTTGCTGAGGTATCTGCCTTTTGATCCTGAGTTGGGAATGCTTGGGTGAATTTTGTAAAAATATCTGTGACTACTAAGACATTCTCACAGCCAATTAGTTGCCGGCTCAAGCACGGTGAAATCTACAGCAACAAGTTCGAGCGGCCTAGAAGCAAGAAATGATTTCGTGGGGGGATGGATCTTCAGGTGCGGCCTCTTAGTTAACAAACAACATAGACAAGTTTTGATACACCATGCCACATTCTCATGCATGCACACCCAAAAACATCTGCTTCTCAACAAGGGCAGAGTATGCTCTATGCCTTGATGGCCCATCGAGTCATGTACATACGCTAACACTTTACTCCTGAAGCTGGTAGGTAGCAGAAACTGATAACATTCACTGTGCTTCTTATCCTCAACTACACAATACAGTAACTCTTACGCTCCATGATACTATCTCAGTGCTTTAAAAGAGACAAAACAGGTTTAGGCAGAGCTTTACGTTCCTTGCTATTTGGCTTTTTTTTTTGATCCCATAAGTTTCTGAAGACACTTAACACAGGGTTTTGTTGCTGAAAAATGTGCAAGTCCCAAGTAGAATAACCCGGGAAGGTTGCAGTGTTTCCTTGCATCAGACCACTTACATTGCTAGTACCAGCTTCACGAGCTCAAATTTGCTTAACCTTACAGCTTTTAAGAACAGTCATAAGTAGAGCTGTGTCAAGAGCAGTGCCGCATTTGCCACAGATCCGTCAAACTCAGCATCCTCTGAGATAGACTCAGGCTCCCCTGCAAATGGCTGCCTAGAGAGAGCATCAGCCAGGGTATTTCTCCAACCTGGATGATACTGAACATCAAAGACAAACACTCACAGCTGTGAGATCCATCGTTGCTCAATTGCTCCCAACTTGGCAGTTTTCAAGTGGGATAATGAATTATTGTCTGTAATTACGATGAATTTGGAACCCAATAAGTAACCACAAACCTTCTCTACTATAGCCCACTTAAGTGCAAGCAGCTCTAATTTCATGCTGCTATAATTCCTATCGTTCTTTTCAGCATTTCTCAATCGTTGGCTTGCATATGCAATAACCCTCTTTGTCTCTCCCTGTTGGCCGTATAACACAGCTTCTAGTTCATGACAGCTTCCATCGGTCTCTGCTATGAAAGGTTGTGTGAGATTGGCAAACCCGAGGTTGGGTGAACTGGTCAATTTCTCTTTGAGCAAGCTAAAGGCAGTTTGACATTCTTCTGTCCAAGACTGTTTTAACATGTGGCTTGTTTTACTAGGACTCCGTGCGTTAAGACACAATTTCACCACATCATGCAGCAGACTTGCAATCTTTGAGAATCCCTGAATAAACAGTCTATAAAAACTACAAAAGCCAAGAAGTGATCTAAGTCTTTGACCATAGATGCTTCTGGCCATTGCTAAACAGCCAAGACCTTCTCTGGATCTGTCCCTATCCCCTTGGCTGAAATCTGGTGTTTTAAGAATTTGACTTCTGACAGCAGAAAATAACATTTTTTTCAATTTCACCTTCAGACCAGTTTTCTTGAGATACTGAAGCACAGTGTCAAGCCTCTCCAAGTGTACCTGGAAAGCCTGTGAATACACCAGAATATCATCCAGATGCACCAGCATAACTTGGAAGACTAAATCTTTCATGGTTGCCTGCATGAGTCTTTGAAAAGTCGCTACCTATTGCGGACTCCAAATGTCATGCGGAGATATTCATATAGACCAAATAGGATCGAGAAAGCAGTCTTATGCTATCACACTACTTTACCACCACTTGATGGTAACCACTTGTGAGGTCTATTATCGAGAAAAATTGTACTCCCTGCGGGGCATCAAAACTCTCAGCAATATGCGGGAACAGGAACATGTCCTCTTTAGTCTTAACATTCAGTTTCTGATAATGTACACACAGTCTTATGCTATCATCAGTCTTTTGTATCAAAACTACTGGTGGGGCATATGCATTATTGCTCTCCTGAATTATGTCCTTCTTCAGCAAATTTGAGATATGCTCTTTCATTTCATTGTACTGACTGGGTGGAATGCAATGGTATCGCTGTGAAATGAGCTCATCATCGATTAACTGGTTGCCCATCTACTGTGCGCCTAGGCTGTAACTTAGGTCTATTGCTTGCAGCATGTGCAACAGTTCTCTGTACAGCAAGGTCTTTCAACTGCTTGAATCAACTCACTGATGGTTTTGCCCTGCTCTGCAACTACTTCAAGGACATTGTCTATAGTGACAGACTTAGATTCCTGAGCTTTGAGAGTTGAACACCATGCTACACTTCGACTTTACAGTCTTTGCACTTCCTGAGGAGATTTCTAAAAACCACGGATGAGCCTCCTCTCGCACTTCTATCATCAAGGACTCAGGGCTGTTCCGCACAAATCTGTGGAGCTCCCTTCTAAGGGAAGGATCTCTGATCCCCTCTATAAACTGATCTCTGAGCACCACCCTCTCATTGACCACAGCATCAGTAGCAAGTTAAGAGCTTGGGCTAGGGCATGTGAAAGCTCTATTTATCTTCAGCCTCACGTTGTTTGCAACTATAGAAGTTATGCGACAGCTGGAGTGCACTATGCTTGTCTCTAAGAGCCTCTCTGAGATAGGTGAACAAGTTATCAGCCTGGTCTTCCTTGGCGTCACTGAGCATATGTGCTTCTCCTAGGGCTGCACCCCTGAGAAGTGACATGACAATATCATACTGATCCTGGTCAGACTGATTTCTAGCATGAAACACTCATTCGACTTCTTCAATAAATTCATCAACAGACCTCTCATCTTTCTCAACATCTCCCATAATCGGAGCAATGTATCATTCTCTTGGAACATATACACAGGACATTTTACTTAACTTACCGATAGTTGCCACGGCTTCCTCATGTCTACTACACTACTCTCTAATTTGTCCATTCAAATCAGGTTCAGTTTGTTCATCCTCTGAATGTAACATTATGAAAACTCAAGTCTTTAAAGTCTCTACAACAAACCTGGAAAAGTGCTGCTGATGCCTCCTGCAGAAAATACGATGACTTCACATCTGCAGTTGCTCTGGATCACCGTCACAGTTCTACGTCTTGGCATCAGTCCTGGATGTCCCAGCCCAGTCTTAAGGCCCTTCCACAGTCTCAGCTTGGCAACAGGCTCTTCTTCTGTACCATGAGAACTGCTGTCTTGTTCTTCACCAGTACCATATTATGTATTGTATATTGCACTGCATACAAAAATCAAAAACTCTCTAAATTGGCTTGGAATTACCCCACTCCTGGTACCAAATTTTGAGGCCTGGGAAAAATACACACTCAGGACAGCAAATTCTTTTTTGGGTCTTCAATTCCTTTATTTGTTATCAAAATAAAACACCATTGATTACATCTACATGAAATACTGTCGCATGAAAACAGCATCCATCACCAAGGACCCCCACTATCCAGGCTGTGCTCACTTCCCGCCGCTGCTATTGGGAAAGTGGTACAGGAGCCCCGGGACTCACACCACCAGGTTCAGGGACAGTTATTGCTCCACAACCATCACGATCGTGGGCACTTCACTCAACTCAACACTGAGCTGTTCATTGACCACAACCATTGGCCTCACCTTCAAGGACCCTATAACTCCTTCTCAGCATTATTTATTTATTTAATATTTGCACTGTTTGTCTTCTTTAGTGCATTGGTTATTTGTCAATGTTTTCATTGATTCTATTCTATTTCTTTTTTCTACTGTGTATGCCTGCAAGAAAATGAATCTCGGCATAGTATATGGCGACAGATACGTACTTTGATAATCAATTTACTTTGAACTTTGAACTTTAACAGGGAATGTGATGAATCATTAAAAAGTCAGTTGAATGTCGGTATTCATACTTTGGACATTGCACATTGAGGTGGACTTTTCAATCCTTTTTATTTAAACTGCGCTATAGTCGGTAATGGGTAATGCAGTTTGGAGCCCAACCTGTACTGGTGTTGCCTGCTCTTGTCTTGTCTAGCTGGAAATTTATGTCTTCTTGCTGCGTGCACCTAGGGATATGTCTGTTGAGTTCCTAACTGTTTTACAAATCATGTATATTAACAGTAGACAGACTTGGAAGACACGTGAAGCAACCATTCAGAACGCTATAAATCAGGCTTCACTTTTTTATTGAATTTGGAAATCAAACTGAAGGAGTTCGACACCATCTTTTTAGTGAGTTTCATCTTGCTTTTCCCTTGTGTGGGACACAAATTTGTTTTGTTTGTGCCTGACATGATGGACATAGACAATGTTTTGTTCTGAGCTCGTTAGTGATTGAGGCATCAACTTTATCTGCAGGTACTGTTCATCATTTTTTGGATTGATGGAGTGCAAATTAAAGAAGAACTTTGACAACTCAGTAACTTTAGATAGGGTTATCTTAGATGGGCTTGAGTCTAAATATGAGAAAATAAGTCAAAATTTAAATTCAGCGGCCACTTTATTAGGTACAGGAGGTATGTTTATGGTCTTGTACTACTGTAGCCCACCCTCTTCAAGGATCAACATACTATTCTGCACACCACTGTTGTAACACATGGTTATTCCAGTTACTGTTGCCCTCCTGTCAGCTTGAACCAGTGTGGCCAGTCTTCTCCGATCTTTCTCATTAACAAAGTGCTTTTACTGCTGCTCACTGGATGTTTTTTGTTTTTTGCTTCATTTACTGTAAATTCTAGAGACTGTTGTGTGTGAAAGTCCCAGGAGGTCAGCAGTTTCAAACCTCCCTGTCTGGCACCAACAATCATTCCATGGGCAAAGTCACTTAGATCACGTTTCATCCCCATTCTGATGTTTGGTCTCAAGAACAAATGAATCTCTTGATCATGTCTGCAAGCTTTTATGCATTGAGTTGCTGCCACATGATTGGCTGATTAGATGCTTGCACCTATTAATAATTGTACCTAATAAAGTGTCCACTGAGTGTATATTGTACCTGAAGTTGCTGACAAAATATGTTATGTTTTTTAGTCTATTGAAATAGTTTCCCAATTAGTTTTGGCAAAGAAGGGATGCAATGAATGATGATTGACCATAAACCGTTGGACAGTTTGTGCTATTCCACCCTGCAAAAGAAGAATCTTTGTGATGCTGACACCATTCACTTCAAAAAATGTTGACTTGTTCTATAAAAGTGAATTAAAATTGCCACAGGAAGATAGAGTTGTATTTCATGACTCAGTAATAAGATGGATGCTTCTGACAAGCAGCTCGGCTGAAGAAATAAGCAAACAATGCAGTTTAGAACTTCTATAATACTTGTATAGCTTCTGTTTCTTTCCTTTTTTGCCTCTTTCTCCCTGCTTAATTCAGCATTAACTCATTCTACTCCTTACTCCAATTTCACTGGTTCTTTATGCTTTAAACGGTTACAAGATAAAGCCCTCTCATTCATTAAGTCACTGATGCTCCCGTGACCCTACTATTCAGTCACCAGCTCAAACTTCCCCAAATCTTACTGCAAAATAATTTGAGCAGAAAATTGAAGAATATTTGTTAGCATACTGATCAAGTTACTGGTCTAACATCCAGTTGTTTGGACAATTGATCGAGAGATGTGAGTTCAAATCTCACAATATCTCAACAATGGTCAGCACAATACTTCTAAATTTAGGACATGGATGTTATAGCTATGGAGGGCTGTGGTCCAGATACAGGTTGATAGGACTAGGCAGAACAATAGTTTGTCACAGATTAGATGAGCCAAGGGTTTGTTTCTGTGCTCTAGTACTCTATGTTCACCTCCTGCAAAATATTAATCTCTCATACAGACCAGATGGTTTTCATAGAGCATTAGAGCCATAAAAAGGTACAATACTGAAACTGGATCTTTGGCATAGCAATGCTGCACCAAACACCAATCACTTATCTTCCTACATTAATCCCATTAAAAAAAATACTGTCCTATTCTTAACAGCTCTCCCCAAATTATACCACTCACCAACACACCATGGGCAATTTACAGTGGCACGTTAACCACCAACCTGCACATCTTTGGGATGTGTGAGACAAGAAAATTCCCAGTCAGAATCTGCAATCACAGAGACGACACGAAAGCTCCATAAAGGCATCATCCAAGGTCAGGAGTGAACCCATGTCCCTGGTGCTGTGAGGCAGCGGCCTTAATAACAGCTCCACTATGTTAAAAGGGTGGTGGGGTGGAGATACGTCTCTACCAATGGAGGTGTAAGGCTCTCCTTCCCTCCACCTACCTGCAGGTTGGACTTGGGCAAGGTGTAGCACCTGCTTAGCACCACCCCCACCCAACCAGGGTCACATGAATCCATGGGAGCAGGTGGTGGATGGTGATTTGAGCAGTTGGTGCATATCAGCATATCACAAATCCTGGTTACATGACCGCTAATGCTGGGCAGACAATCTCTGACGGGTACTGACGATGGCTGGGGTCACCAGTCTTGTAAAGACACTGCCCAGAAGAAGACAATGGCAAACCACCTCTGTATAAAACTTGCCAAAAGCAGTCAAGGTCATGGAAGGACCATGATCGCCTACATCATATGACGTAGCACATAATGAAAGAATGAACTGTGTTAAAAAAAATAGGACAATGGATGATTTCAGTGATAGCCAGGAGTAACGTGTAAGCCTGTATGAAACAATTCATTGAATCTTTAAGTCCAATGTTTTAGCCACTTGGACATTTGTTAAGACATCTGTTTTCAAGTTTCGTTCATATTGTAGTTTTGCAAATTTATTATGTCTGAAAAGTAAAGCTGACAGGGCCTGAAGGTATGTAGCATTCTATGATGGATTCTGCAGCGCTACAGTTTTTACCAGTTGTAGATTATCAAGAGATGATAGATTCATTATATAATAGAAAACAATTCCTGGAGGCCCCTATTGGCTTAAAATTTGCATATGTATTTAGATCTTTTATATAAAAGTAAAAGGTTTTATTTGGGAACCATATACTTTTTATAATTATAATGCTGTATCACTAACAATTGCATCTCTTGCATTGATGCCCTCTCTTCACAGGATAAAATTAAAATGTTTATATTTTTGTATACATCCAAAACAGTTGTCATATTTAAAATGTAAGACAGTATTGAATAACATTGCAATTATTTTTTAAAAAAATCTGGTGTTATGTTCATGAGCTAAGACTTATGCATTCATAACCATTTCCTTTTTATAGGACCTGTAAGATTTATTATGACAACCAACATGTTATTACTGTCATAAAAACATTAGATGCTTTTGTCCTGAAGGTACCAAACGACTCTAAATTGAGATCGTGCTCAATATGGCTTTCATAGGCTTGTAGAATCAAGAGAACCTGGTAATTGTGCCTGTTCACTTGGATTCTGATGTTTTTTTTTCATTTTGGATGACAAATGAAATGATTGTACAGGAAATAACAACAGCAGAATAGATAAGTGAGCGCGATAAACCTCAGATGGCGTAACTTTTCACTTTCCTACCACCTTCTCTTTAGTCATGTCAGGGCAAGGGATTGGATTGTTTTGTCATGATAAAATGGGAGAAATAGATATTGGGAGCCATTATGATCTTTCCAATTTGTTGGGATCAAAGACCAGAAGCAGACCACCCAGCAACTTGCTGATCTGTGATTAAGTTTGCAGATGACACCAAAGTCAGCGGTACAGTGAATGATGAAGAAGGCTCAATAGGACTTCAATCAACTGGAGAAAGTGGACAAGGGAATGGCTGATGCAATTTAACTCATACAAGTTAAATAGAGACAATTATAGGCCAGTGAGCCTTTCAGCAGTGTTTGGGAAGTAATTGTCAAAGATTCATAGGAATAGGATCTGCTTGCATCTGGAAAAGCATAGTCTAGGTGTTCCAAAACTTTTTTAATGCTATAGACCCCCAGCATTAACTGAGTAGTCCGTGTTCCCCAGTTTGGAAACCCCCGGCATAGACCTATTAGTAATAGTTAGCATGACTCTGTGCTGGGGGTGGATCATGACTTATAAACATGATTAATGAATCAAACAGATTGATTGCGCTCAGATGTAAGAATTTTGTGCTAATTGTCAGTGAGATTAGTCATTTGCAAAGTGTACTGGGACTTGTTCTTTGTAAACCATCCCCCTTATGCCTTTGTATTGAAACCCACCAGATTTAAAACAAAACTGTTGGCGTAAGTATTATTTCTGTACAAGCTCATGAACAAAGTGAAACTTTAAATTCAAAGTCTGTTTGATATAGCAGGATATTTTAACACTGTCAGCATTTAAAATATATTATCCCCTCATGGCAAGTTATTGGCCTAAGAACAGTCAGCATTTGGAAAATCTTCAGTTCTATGCATCTGCTTTCCTGCTGTTTTTATTAACTATCTCTACAACAAAGTTTTAACAAGAGATTCTACTTAAAAATGATATGTTTGACATTTGAGCTTCATTCCCAAATATTCATGATACAATATGTTTAAAAGCCTCAGTCATGTAGTGTATGTTGCAGAGAATATTTAAATGTTACTTTTGCATAGCCTTAGGAAATCTTTAAAATATAATTAAGATTAGAAAGGTAAACACCAGTGTAATAGTTTAATTTGATTACAAAGGGAAAAAGAGGATTGAATCTGAAAGACAGGAAGTAGACCTAGTTACTACTCGTTTCAGTTTCTACACTGATAACTCTTTTTTGGGTGAATAAGCTTCCTGTTTTGAATATTTAGGGTTATCCCCAGTCTAACTGACCACTGAGATCAAGGGTGCTTCACTGTGTTATATCAAGTTATAAAGGTAATTAAAATATAAATTCAGTGGCCACTTTGCTCTCCTTGTAAAATCAGAAATAACAAGCCTTGGGGTTATCCTGATTCAGATTTGAGTTTTAAATCTCTCATAAAGATAATGTAACCAGAGCGGCAGTTCTAAACTTAAGAAATATCACTCCTATCCCAACTACTCTGCATTGCCTTCTTGTATATTTTAGAATTAATTTTAATTTCTCTCTCAGGTTTTTCAAGCTCTCAGTCGTTGGGACCAGAGTACATCACAGAATTTTATAATTCTACTTGAGCTCTCAGGTCATTTTCTGCTCATCTCTTGAATTTAAACAATTTCCCTCGATAGAAAATGGGCAGCACACTTTCTTTTTAAGCTACGCTCCGAAACTCTGGAATTCAATACCTAAGTAATGCAGCCTCAGTTGACACCACCAGCTCAAAATATATTTATTTAACCTTTCTTCTAATTAACATTTTTTGTCTTTTAATTTTATGTTTGCACTTTATCCCATTGTAAAGCACTTTGAACTACAATACTGTGCAAAAGCCTATATATAGTTGGGGTGCCCCAGACTTTTGCACAATACTGTGTTTTTTGACATGATAGAGGTGTACAAGATATTAAGAGGAATAAATAGAGTGGATAGCCAGCACCTCTTCCCCAGGGCACCACTGCTCAATACAAGGGGACATGGCTTTAAGGTAAGGGGTGGGAAGTTCAAGGGGGATATTAGAGGAAGGTTTTTTACTCAGAGAGTGGTTGGTGTATGGAATGCACTGCCTGAGTCAGTGGTGGAGGCAGATACACTAGTGAAGTTTAAGAGACTACTAGACAGGTATACGGAGGAATTTAAGGTGGGGGGTTATATGGAAGGCAGGATTTGAGGGTCGGCACAACAATGTGGGCCGAAGGGCCTGTACTGTGCTGTACTATTCTATGTTCAATGTTCTATGTTCTCTATGTTAACGTGGAGCAGAGAACAACTTTGTAAACCTAGCGGGAGCAAAGGATGTTAGGGATGGTGAGGGTGAAGCATCCTGGAAGGGGTATGGGTCAGGTGGCAGTGGAGGAGTCCTGGGGGTGGGGTGTTGGCACGGATGCAGAGAGCCTCACCCCTGAGACACCAGGCAAGGTCATTTGATTCCAAATAATTGGTTTATTGATCATTACTGAATGTATCTCTGTTGCATTCTACTCCCTCCCCTCTCTCTTCCTCTTTTCCCACCATGATTTCCCTCTCCCTGCCCCCTCCCCACTCTCAGTACACAATAGAGGCCCATATCAGAATCAGGTTTATTGTCACTCACATATGCCATGATTTTTTTTTTGCGGTAGCAGT